>NW_025964388.1:35000-415000 GCF_023055435.1 Haliotis rufescens
TATGCAAATATTTCACTACCTCCTGACATCTATAGATTCTATACGGGTATTGAACAGAACACATGAAGCAAATATGCATATATTTCACTACCTCCTGACATCTATAGATGCTATGGGTATTGAACCAGAACACATGAAGCAAATATGCATATATTTCACTACCTCCTGACATCTATAGATTCTATACGGGTATTGAACCAGAACACATGAAGCAAATATGCATATATTTCACTACCTCCTGACATCTATAGATGCTATGCGGGTATTGAACCAGAACACATGAAGCAAATATGCATATATTTCACTACCTCCTGACATCTATAGATGCTATACGGGTATTGAACCAGAACACATGAAGCAAATATGCATATATTTCACTACCTCCTGACATCTATGGATGCTATGGGTATTGAACCAGAACACATGAAGCAAATATGCATATATTTCACTACCTCCTGACATCTATAGATGCTATGCGGGTATTGAACCAGAACACATGAAGCAAATATGCATATATTTCACTACCTCCTGACATCTATAGATTCTATACGGGTATTGAACCAGAACACATGAAGCAAATATGCATATATTTCACTACCTCCTGACATCTATAGATGCTATGCGGGTATTGAACCAGAACACATGAAGCAAATATGCATATATTTCACTACCTCCTGACATCATGCGGAATTATCTAATAGTTTAAAATACGCATGTAAGTAAAACCGTTTTTATGACCACTCGTGCACACCTTCATAGATAGACACTATGTGTATGCACACCAAGTATTACAATGTGTCCAGATAAACATGTCTTTATATATCCAAGACAGTAGTGATAACGAACATCCAAATTCAGCCGCTCATAGGCTTCAGTATAATTATGATGTTCAAAAAAATTGTGAAAGGAAACAAACTTGATTATCTTAAATTCTGAAAGATTTACTTGATTCCGCCGCCCCCCTTTAAGAGTTGTGTTTTACAAACGAACCCTACCTACAAATGAACGAAGTACAATATGTTAGCGTGGAAACGAAAATTCCCAAATAGTTAACACGAGTATGAATAGCGTAGGGCACAATCAGCAATCTGAATTCACATGTAACATGGAACAGCTTATGAGTTAATTTCCGGGAATGAACCCTACCCTCATTTGATCATATGTTCTGAATAGCAAAATGCACACTCACAGTTTACTCCCGAAGCGAATGTCCTGTTAACCTACCGTATATCTGAGCATAAACGCCGGCTCACAACACAAAGAAAAAACACAGAGGATGGGAAACAATATTGAAACAACATGCCCTGAACGGGTCAAAGTAGCCTCAGGAAGATGTGAAATCGGAGGCAATTACTAAGGCAACATGTGATGATAGACCTACATTTGTTTAAAGTTAGATCATTTTGTTTATCATTTCTGTAAATTGCTGATGATGGAATGTGTTGTGGAGTATTAAATGCATCTATTTTATCAATTTGTTAATGCCTTTGTTTTCGGTATTTCAGACACCTCAGTCAACTCAGTCACACGAAGAAGATTAGGTAATGTGTTTTATCAGCTATATATTTATGATATATATCTCATATAGACTTTGGGGGCACGGGTGGCCCAGTCGTCTAAGGCGCCGCGATTCGCTGTGCAGAGTTGCGTCCCTTGGGCACGCCAGAAACCTATGATTGTGGGTTCGAATCCCAGTTCGCCCCGATTATGTTTCTAGGTTTGTCAGCACCATACCCGTGCTCGTGGGTTTCACCGAAGTGGTAAACGTCTGAGACCTGCATCAATTGGGGCTTTCCTCCCACATTAAGCTGACACGCCGTGATATAACTTGAATACTGTTAAAAGCGGCGTTCAACCCAACTCACTCACTATTGGTGGTGAAACATCAAAACTCGAAATTAAGGTTTTCAGCATTCCACCAATTGTATATGACAGTTTCACAACGATTCACTGGCTGTCGTGGCGGCCATGTCAAAAATGTGTTTAGAATGCTGTGAGGTACAGTTTACTTATATATAGATTACGTTAAGGAGATGATAAACTTCAACATGCCAAAAATGTGACTTTTGTTATTCCAGATAAATTAAAGCGACACAACTCTCCCCATAATCAAAATGATCATAACGCATTCATAATCATAAGAAATCGTACCCCAATAGCCTAGATCGATGCTCATGATGTCAATCACTGGATTGTCTGTTCCAGACTCGTTTATTTACAGACCGCCGTCATATAGCTTGAATATTGCTGAGTGCGTCGTTAAACTTCAAACAAACAAACAAACATCAACAGAAATAGTGCTTGGTGCTACGTTAAGCTACAGTCACCCAGTCACACAGACACACAGACAATGCGACCGCGACGCAACCCCTTTGCAACCAACTGGCGATCGCTGAGACCGGTGCAACTCCTTCTGCCCATATTTGGAATTAGCGAATGATCGCCGATCAATCAGCGATAGGTTTTGCAACTTGTCAGTGATTGATCGGCAACTGTTCACTGCAGTTACGGCGAAATGTTTGCAACCGGTTGAGACCGATCGGTGACTAGTCAGCGAATCTTCGATGACTTGTTGCAACTGAACGGGGACTGGTGGGTGACTAGTTGTCGATCGATCACCGATCAAAACATAATGCGTCTAAAAAGGGTGCTTTTCTGAATCAAATCATTTCTTTGCAAGTTGTCCAGATGTTAACAGCAGAACAGTTGCAGTTGCTCCGCCTGCAAAGAATAAATCAAAATGCTGCAGTTGCTGCCATGATTGTGTACAGAAGAATAAGAAGGACAAGGTGAAATCAGTATTGGCTGAGATCTCGGATCGCGAGAAGGCCATAGCTGGGAGACTATGAGGATCTGATGGCAGAGTTGCAGAGAGAAAGTCGTTATGATCTCATTGGCTAGGCTGTCAACATCGGACATCTCTGGCTCTTCCTCCTCATCAGGGGGCACGGGTTGCCCAGTCGTCTAAGGCGCCGCGATTCGCTGTGCAGAGTTGCGTCCCTTGGGCACGCCAGAAACCTATGATTGTGAGTTCGAATCCCGGTTCGCCCCGATTATGTTTCTAGGTTTGTCAGCACCATACCCGTGCTCGTGGGTTTCACCGAAGTGGTAAACGTCTGAGACCTGCATCACTTCGGGCTTTCCTCCCACATTAAGCTGACACGCCGCGATATAACTGGAATACTGTTAAAAGCGGCGTAAAACCCAACTCACTCACTCACTCACTCCTCCTCATCAGGTATCCGCCTCTTCTTTTGTTGAGATGTTGTCGGCTCTGGCTCATTTGTAACAGACCTGTGCACGACAGCAGTTCTCTTGTATCTTCTACAATTTCTGGTTCTTTTGTGTTCCTGCCTTTACGGACCATGGTGATGAATGGAAATAATTGATTGGAACTCTCTGAGTACTTATGACAAAATGATGCTGTAATGCCCAAACAGGTCTTTTATAGACGGTGACATGTTGCAAACCCAACGGCGAATGATCGACGCACACGTGGAAACCACTTTGCAACCGATCGACAACCAGTCACCGATGAAGCGCCGGTCGATCACCGCCTCGTCACTGATCAATCACCGATAGGTCGCCACTAGAAGAGTCAACACCGATCGCCGCACAGTGGAAACCAGTCTGCGATTGGAATAAGACACTTGGGGACCTCTAGGAGACCAATGAAACCGAGCGACCAAATCAGTCGCAGCCAGTCTTTTGTGCATGTTCAAAAGACTGGTTGCGACCGATTGGGTTTTGCGACCGCTCTGAAACCTTGTGGCGACCTCAGTGAAACATTTCAGAGACGCCTGAAACCTCATTGCGATTGTCAAATATTCTGGCCGCCAGGATGGTGCATCGCGGTCACATTGTCTGCGTGACTGAGGCTTTAGGCAACAAACAAACACTTCATCACTAGTTTGCCTTTAACGCCCAATCACCCAATGGAATCGGGATAATCCAGACATAGCATATACATATACTCGCCACAAGAGTGAACTATGTCAATTCCATATGATAAATCCGAGTCATGACAAACACAACATTTCGAATATGGTTGTCTGACCTCTGTGAACCTAAAACCATTACTCGGACGACCCAGCCTTGTGGAGCTGTTTCTACTTTCATGACGCATAAGTTTAATTATCAAGTTCACACGTGTTTGCGTGTTGAGGGGGGTGGGTGGGGGGGGGGGGGGGGGGGGTGTGTGGGGTTAGACTTTGGGTTAGGGTTAGGGTAAGGGTTAAATATAAAGATATTTATTAAATATATTTTACAGATGATACATTAAGGCCTAAGATGACCCCTGTCCTGCTGTCGATGATGTGCGCCTTCTGTCGTCGTCGTGGGCATCGGGCGTGCATCGTTCGAATGTGCTCCCGGACATCACAAGCAGCAGTCAGACGTCAGCTAGAAGTCAGATAGACAACGTGTGTAGTCACCAATGAAGTGAGTGAGTGAGTGAGTTCGGGCCGTTAGTAACAATCTTCCAGCAATATCATGGCTCGCGACATCAGGAAAGGAATCTCTTAATATTTGTGTCCCCAACCATGTTATTGCTGCAATATTACACAAAACAGCGTAGAACCACTCACTCACTTTCAGATGGAAGAATTAATGCCAATGGCTCTGTAATTAAAATCATATGAAATGATCAAGTATTTTCTTTAACGACATTTCATATCTGTATAGTTCTCTTAACTTATTATATGTAAACTTCAAAATGGAATCGGAAACAAACTAGCCTGCCAACTTTTTTTTGCGTAAAATATAAAACTATAAATAACTCATTCTGAAGGACGGATGAGATAAAAAGATGTTAAATGGCCAGGCTTACTATACATGGTTTATATGTCTTTCAAATTTCGAAATTATATAAATAAATACATGTATAACTGTTTCGGATGCCTGTAGTTTATGGTTAATTATTTGCAGATAATGCTGGGATGATGTGCAATCGTGACAGCTAATAAAAACAACTGCTTAAATTTAACATAGATGTTGTGTGATTCATTAAGTCAGCAATGACTGGTGAGCGAGCCGGTGGCTGTTGGACCGCCTCCGTGGTCATTTTGATAGATCGTGTTCCCGGAGAACGTCGATGGTTCAATACCCGCCGCGTCATAACCAAATATCAAAAGATGGTAATTGTTGTATCCCTGCTCGGCATTAAGGGGATATGGCACTATACAAACTTGTACACGCACGTACACAAATCGCTGTCTATGTGCAATAATTATGTATAGGTTAGACCATGAGAATCCGATTATAATCGTTGAGAAATGATCAGTTAAACCCCGGGACACTCAACGATTTAACATCGGAATGAAAGTGATCTAACCTATTTAAACCATGGCCAACATTCAAAGCACCTAAAATACTTTTAAAAATTGTTTTGTTAAGGGTATTTTAAAAGATATTCAGGAACTCTATGCCCAGCTGTGAGAACACTGTGTGAGTCGACCTCCGTAATGCACGTGTTCGCCGAGCCTTTTGCACGTGCACCTTGCCGACTCGGGTTAATGATATGCATGTCCAATTCATTTTGGACCAACTCAAGCACATTTATCAATCACCTAAATATTACTTGCCCATGTTGATGGGCCTATTATGAGCAAACATAGTAGCATGAAGATAATAGCAATTTATTTTCTATCTTTTCGTTTTGTTAAACGAAAATCTAACAAATCACACGTACGTACAATGCAGAGAATAACAAAACATACAGCATAAAACAGATATTTAGCAGTTCGAAAACGGATTAATTATTAGTTCTGATGTAAGCAAACATTTAGCAACTGTTGCTCATTTCATACACGCTCTGGATGTCCTCATTTATAACAGACCCGTGAAGATCCGGGGTAGAATAAGTCCTCAGCAACCGATGCGTGTCGTAAAAGGCGACTATGCTTGTCGTAAGAGGCGACTAACGGGATCGGTTGGTCAGGCTCGCTGACTTGGTTGGTACATGTCATCGTATCCCAATTGCGTAGATCGATGTTCATGATGTCAATCACTGATTGTCTGATCCAGACTCGATTATTTACAGACAACCGTCATGTAGCTGGAATACTGCTGAGTGCGGCGTTAAGCAAAAAACAAACAAACATTTATAACATCTATGTAAACTTAGGGGTAAGACATTTGGGATAACTTCGGCCAGAAGTAGGCATCCCCATGGGCATCAATTGTGTTACCTTTTTGCTGATCTCTTTCTTTGCGCATCTGAATCAGAATTCCTGTTCAGATTGGCAAGGTCAAAAGAAGGTCATTTTGGCAAGAGGTTTAACTTAACTTCAGGTATATCAATTATCTCTTATCGTTCAATAACCATCAAATAGCTAAATGCCCTCCCCTGATTTACCCACCTGAACTAGAAATGAAGGAGACCAGTGAGACCGCTTCATCTGCTTCATGTTTAGATCTATGCATAAAGATTCAGAGAGACAAAACACAAGACTTTATGGCAAGAGGTACGACTTTCCAATAGTCAACTTTCCCTATGTCGAGCAGCTCCAGCCCTTGGTGTCTACATTTCACAACTTTTTAGGTACAATCGATCATGCTATTTCTGCCAAAATTTCAAAGAACTTCATACAACTCTTTCCAAGAAGATGTTGATTTGCCTTTGCATGTGTTTGTGATTGGTGCCACCGGTTGGGCAGGATACGCTCACCTGGTATCTGTACAATTTGATAGTGATTCATAAACACATGCTCGTGACAGTCGGAATGGAAAATTGACTTTCGTTTTTGACTTTGAAATTTCTTATTAAGATGATCGAATACCGACATGGGTACAATGTGTGAAGACCATTTCTGGTGTCCCCCGCCGTCATATTGCTGGAATATTGCTAAAAGCGGCGTAAAACCATACTCACTTACTCACTCTTATTAAGATGGAAAGGGTTTTGTCACTTTTAATTCCATGTCGCCATGGCAGCAGATTAAATATACTACTCAAAAGAAGTTAAGGATCATCTGATTCTTTCATATTACAATAGTTAATCTCTCATGCCATGGCAGATTAACGTTAACATTACCAATATGAGAGAATCGGGTGATCCTTTACTTCTTTTGAGTAGTATATGTTAGCCTTCGGTGCGCACTTCGCGGCGTCACACATTTCTCATGAAATTGTTCTCTCATCAAGGAAAATTATTGGGGGAAAAGTACCTCAGAAAGAAAGGGGAATTCATTGCCAAGTGGTGCTTAACTGGTACTTCAGTTAGTTAATCCACAGTCAAGACAAAGGAGCCATGTTTTAAATCCAATTTAACCATCACATCACCACAATCTCTATTGCAGGTACAGCAAACGGCGGCGTCCGCGCGATGTAGTAAACGGATAAGGGAATTGTAAATCGTAATATGATTGCTTAGTCTGTCTTACAGACCCTGATACAAATATATATCAAATACAGCCCATGCAGGTCTATAATGTTTGGCAAGTCTAGATCACTGCAGTATAAAATGAAGAGAGTCACTGGGCTCCTTTTCATTATATTTTTGTTAAGATAACTGAACAACTGGTTTTTTTCTGTACGATATGTTCATTTCAGAGACTAGATGTTAGTCTATATCACTGCTGTAAAGTGATACATAAACATCACAAGCGTGGGTGAGGGTTTCACCGAAGTGGTAAACGTCTGAGACCTGAATCACTTCGGGCTTTCCTCTCACATTAAGCTGACACGCCGTGCTATAACTGGAATACTGTTAAAAGCGACGTTAAACCCAATTCACTCACTCACTCAAAGCCCTTCCTCACACGGAACAGGGACGCAGCCCACGGCGAGCAGGTTGCCAAAGTCAGTGTTACACACACACACACAAACTCACACACACACACTCACACACAAACTCATGCACACACACACAAACACACACACACACACACTCCCACTAACACATACTTGCATTCACAGACACTCTCGCCAACATACACTAAAGCACACACACACACACACACACACACACACATGCCCTCCCACTAACACACACTTGCATTCACTGACTCTCTCAACATACTCACGCTAAAACACGCACGCACACACACACACACACACACACACACACACACACTCACACACACACACACTCACTAACACACACTCACTAACACACTCCCACTAACACATACTTGCATTCACAGACACTCTCGCCAACATACACTAAAGCACATACACACACACACACATAATGAATGTTGACACGCTGATTATGCCGATTTTGATGTTCAATGGGGACAGCAAATACAGATTTGCTCAATAAATAAATGTTGAGTGATTACAGTTATCAAAAACAGCTGCAGATTACATACATGGACAGCTTTAAACGCAGCCTGCAATAATATCCCCCAGTTAATTAGCACAAGCGATAAGGAAACATGCAAGGAAAGTTATGTAACATTATCCCTGGCGGTGTCTTAAGCAGTATAGAGTGTCCACACCACTTCGACGAAGAATAACAGTATGACGCTCTTGAAGATAATATTACACATTCACGTTGGCCATGACAAGTTGGTATTTGACATGATAGCCTCGTCTGGGAAAATACGAGCTCATTTGTAGCCTCGTCTTGGAAAATACGACTTCATTTGTGAGACGGACACGTCTACTTGAATAACAACATCGACGTTCTTATCCTGCTGGTGAACATCAGACGGTGAGTTTAACTAGACAGACCTGTTGACATTGGTTCGTTTCAATGCGTTAATAACAGTAATTTGATCCTGATCCCTGAAAATAAGGTGAGTTGGTGCGATCAGCCAATCGGTTCACACAATAGTGAGTGAGTGAGTGAGTGAGTGAGTGAGTGAGTGAGTGAGTGAGTGAGTGAGTGAGTGAGTGAGTGAGTGAGTGAGTGAGTGAGTGCGTGCGTGCGTGCGTGAGTGAGTGAGTGAGTGAGTGAGTGAGTGAGTGAGTGGGTGGGTGGGTGGGTGGGTGGGTGGGCGGGTTTGGGTGGGTGGATGGGTTATAGTCACATCAGCCCTTTTCCAGCCATATTGTGACTAGACAAAGTAATACAGCTGTTTTCACCAAAGGGCAGTGACATCACTGGTAATTCACTTTTTGTTAAAAACAACCTTGAAAACAAGACCAAGATGAGATTGTCAAACAACGACACTATATAATTCTCAGGTTATAAACAACCATTAGCCAATTAGCTCCAATTACACCAAACTAATACAAATTAATGTAACAACTGGTCTTCTTCACTATTTTGTCTTGAAATGATAAGCTATAGTGTTTTCCTTTAGGGGAGAAAATCAAAACTCGTTGTACGCAATTATAATATGTTCTTGGAATGAGAACCAGATGGCAGTGAGAGATATTAATGTGCACGTTTCCACAGATGTTTATTGCCCCTCGAAATGAAGGAACACGTGCCGACAGTGTTCCTTAAGTCCCCTCAAAGTCACCAGGGCCCACTTGCACAAAGCGATCCTAGCACTGAGATGAACGTAACTCCCATACTTTAACGTAGGCTTACGAGAGGCTTAGCGCTAAGATGACTTTGTGCAAGTGGGCCCAGCTCTCATGACTTCGAAAAAACCCAATAAAACTCTTGTCGGTCTGCACTTTCTTAACAACAACAATCTGTGTTAACTGATCCTACAACAAGTAAAGTCAATTTAAAAGACTCTTTCAAGTGAGCATCCGTCTTACTTTTTTAAACAACCGTCAATGTCGTTGTCTTTTGATGTCTCGCCCTCTTTCATAGAATTCGTTTTATACCGCGACAACGCTATTGTTTCACTATAAGATATCCCGATGTTCTTGTTTGTATTCTTTCCGGAATGTCTTGCATTTAGAATAAAACGAGGGACTTGTCGCTCAGCTAGACGCTAAAGCTGTTCAGTGAGTATGTCATGTTCACTATTCTTCCAAGCAAATTTCCGTCAATCTTGACAAAATCGTTCACTTTAATCGGGGATAGGAATGTTGACATTCTTGTTTACATGAAGGGATAGCAGACGATTTAATGTGCCAGTGGTTCCTTTACGTGAATAAAAACATTTAGCATCACACCAGTAAGAGTTTATGATGGATCAGTTCGAAGAGTCATCAACGATCACGTAAAGGATCACGTTACTTCGCTCATGGAAACAAAGCATTAACTAAAATAGTCATATATCACCAACTATGATTTATTTTAAGTCGAATTATAGTATTTGAGATACAGATCAAAATAGGCTACCATTATATGATGCTTGGGGTATTAGCCTACGGAAATGGATTGATTTTTCGGCTCGGTAACTTTCCCAAATGACAGATCGTTGCTCAAATTGAACAAGTTACATGTTGTGATATTTGGCATACCCCGTGTATTGCTGTTGCATCAAAACAAACATGCTGAACATGTGATTTTGTCCCTCTTCTCTGAACGATTCCTATGCATCACTGTTCGACGTAATTTAGATGAGGACAGACCCGTGAAGATCCGGGATAGAATAGGTCTTCAGCAACCCTTGCTTGACGTAAAAGGCGACTATGCTCGTCGACGTGAGAGGCGACTAACGGGATCGAGAGGTCAGACTCGTTGTCCTGGTTGATTCATGCTGTCGTATCTCAATTGCGTTGATCGATGCTCATGATGTCAATCACTGGATTGTCTGGTCCAGACTCGATTATTTACAAACTGCCTCCATATAGCTGGACTATTGCTGAGTGCGGCGTTAAACAACAAACAAACAAACGTGAGGATATCTAAACCTTATGTCGCT
Source organism: Haliotis rufescens (assembly GCF_023055435.1). NCBI lineage: Eukaryota > Metazoa > Mollusca > Gastropoda > Lepetellida > Haliotidae > Haliotis > Haliotis rufescens. Next base: position 45,719 of record NW_025964388.1, read on the forward strand.
TATTTTTGCTTTCAATTTATAGAATCTACAATATTCCAGAATAGTTTAGATGAGCCACATGACCTTGTGCATTATGTTTTATATGTAACTTTACTCCAAAAACATTTCATTTAGAAATCTCCGGGGAACACAGCCAGAATGATGAAGAGGCACGTGCTGTCTGTTGCCTTGACTCTGTGTGTCATTGGTGACTTTATCCAGGGCTTTGGAAGCAACAGAGTGATGGCTGTTATTCCGAAGCAAGGTATTTATACTGTAGATGAAGTTACAGACGATCAGGCAGCATGGGGCAATGGGAAGGTCATCCTCTTCCTCGGTCAACTTAATGCCTTAGAATCCCTTAATATTCTGGGACACACTCAGTGGACAATTAGTATACGAGTTGTGAAATATGCATCTTCCTGTGGCAAGGGAGTTATCTGACTGTAAAAGTCCAGTTTCCACCCTTGCAGAACTAGACTGGAATTTCTGGGCTCGATCGTAGCGCCATCAGTGACTATTGCGAGTTATGTCCCTTCTATGTCCGTCCTATTTTACCAATCAGATTCCACCTCTCATATCACTTGCATTTGCTTCAAACAAAATGGCGGCGCCCAGTCTCGACGCCCTGACCGATAATCAGGATCTATATTGTAATATAACGGGTCTTACTTCGCGAAGTGTATCAAATCATGTGAGCACCTTGATTAAAAACATGAAATGATTTGGAAGATACCTGTTGACGTTAAGTTGACGGTACACATGCTTTGCAAATCCTGAAATCGACTGAAATCTACAAGCCAGTTCACGAGCCGGATGTCAATTTCGTTACGCGATTTTGATTGGACGATGTATAAACTCGTTAGTCCAGCCAAAGTACAACTCAAATATTCCAGTCTAATTCGGCAAGGGTTAAAACTGGACTTTTATAGTCAGTTAAAACCCTAGCCCCAGGAAGATGTGAAATCTGAGGCAAATACTAAGGCAACATGTGATGATAGACCTACATTTGCTTAAAGTTAATTCTTCATTTTGTTTATCATTTCTGTAAATTGCTGATGATGGGATAGGTTTGTTTTTTTAGTATACATCATATATTCATTTTAATTAAATGCAACTATTTTATCAATTTGTTAATGCCTTTGTTTTAGGTATTTCAGACACCTCAGTCACAAATCTACCAACAGGTAATGTATTTTGTCAGCTTTATTTTTATGATAGATATCCCATATAGACTTAGTGCTCGTGGGTTTCACCGAAGTGGTAAACGTCTAAGACCTGCATCACTTCGGGCTTTCCTCCCACATTAAGCTGACACGCCGTGATATAACTGGAATACTGTTAAAACGGCGTTAAACCCAACTCACTCACTCACTCACTCACTCACCATATAGACTTATAAAACTTGTGAATTTTCAGTGGTCCAAAAATTCTACCTTATTCTTACCAGATGAAGGTGACACGTCAGAGTTCAGAATACATGTAACTGATTCTATTTCGGATACCAAAAGTACCCGTGAAGATCTGGAGTAGAATAGGTCTTCAGCAACCCCTGCTTGCCGTAAAAGGTGACTATGCTTGTCGTAGGAGGCGACTAACAGGATCGGGTGGTCAGGCTAGCTGACGTGGTTGATGCATGTCATTTTGTCCCAATAGCGTGAATCGATGCTCATCATGTCAATCACAGGAATGTCTGATCTAGGCTCGATTATTTACAGACCGCCGTCATATAGCTGGAATATTGCTGAGTGCGGCGTTAAACAACAATCAAACAAATCGGATACCAAATTAATACTCGCTGCACATCCAATTTCTCATGGTAGAATAGAGCCGATGTGGCCTGTAAAATCGGAGCAATGTGCAAATATATTTTCATTCTGATTGGGACCAAGTATGTTCAATTTCAACCTTGTTTTCGTCTAACGTAAAACGTAAACTGTATACTTGTGTGGACACTCATTCACCATAAAACATCTTATTTTAAGGTCACTTTGGTTCTCTCTGGCTGTCGATGAGGTGTGCGTTCTGTCGCCGACAAAGAAATCAGCCATGCATCGATCGAGTTTGTTCCTTGATATCGGAAAGTCACTAAATATGGCGAGACGATAACTACACACGAGTGAGTGAGTGAGTAGCGGTTTATGACGTTAGTGACAATATTCCAGCAATATACCATGTATAGGAATATAAATGTTTAGTAGCCACACCGCGTTTTTCCAAGGATCATGCATTAAACGATGTAGAACCATACTCCCTCACTCACTCAAAGGATTCATGTCATTGGATCCGTAATTAACATCAATAAAACGATACTAATGTATATTCTATGACGAACTTTTGTTTTATCCCGAGGAATAATTTTGGCATTACGAAATAAAGAATGCAGTTTTCATTTGAAAAAGATGCAATGCAGATAATGCCGATGTAGAAATGATCATGTTCAGTGTTGACCGCAAATAAAGAATTGTTTTATTCAAACATAAATGTTGTGTGATTTATTGTTATCAAAACCAATGGAGAAGCTGCACAGCACATACAAGCTTTAAAACACCGCTTGCAATATCACCACGTGCCCTAAGGAATTGGCACAGGCGATAAGGAAACATGCAAGGAAAGTTATGAAACATTATCCCTGGCGGTGTCTTAAGCAGTATAGAGTGTCCACACCACTTCGACGAAGAATAACAAGTATGACGCTCTTGAGGATAATATTATACATTCACGTTGGCCATGACAAGTTGGTATCTGACATGATAGCCCCGTCTGGGAAAATACGAGCTAATTCGTAGCCTCGTCTTGGGAAATACGACTTCATTTGTGGGACGGATACGTTCTTGAATAACAACATCGACGTCTCATCCTTCTGGTGAACATCAGACGGTGAGTTTAATTAGAGAGATCGGTTTACGTTAGTTGTTTAGCAGATTTATATTCTATATTTTCAATTTACTGAAAACTTTTATTCATTTTTTGACAAGTAAGTTTTTTAGTGATAGCAATAGATATTACTTTGCAGTTTTGCACCGATGTTGATTCTTGCTCAAAGCATCCCAGTGAATCAGGATCAGAGTAGGTCTAGCGTGTGGGGCTGGGTCCAAATTTACTACCCGGGTACCCACCCCATTAGTTGGCCATGAGAAGCTGGTATATGACCTGATAGCCTCGTATTGGAAAATACGACTTCATTTGTGAGACTTGTATACTACTTGTATAACAACATTGATGTTCTCCTTCTTCTGGTGAACATCAAACGGTGTGTTTTATCAGATAGACCTTTTGACATTAGTTCGTTTAAATGCGTCAATAACAGTAATTTGATCCTGATCGATGTAAATAAAGGTGTGCGATCAGCCAATCGGTTCACACCCAATTTCGCTAAAATTATATAACACAATATTGAGTGAGTGAGTGGGTGAGTTATAGTCACATCAGCAATATTCCAGCCATAGTGTGACTAGACAAAGTAATACAGCTGTTTTCATTAAAGGGCAGTAACATTACTGGTCATTTACTTTTTGTTAAAAACAACCTTGAAAACAAGATCAAGATGAGATTGTCAAACAACGACACTATACATATCTCAGGTTATAAACAACCGTTAGCCAATGAGCTTTAATTACATCAAACTAACTCAAATTAATGTAATAACTGGTCTACTTCACTATGTTGTCTTGAAATGATAAGCTATAGTGTTTTCCTTCAGGTGGAAAGTTAAAGCTCGTTGTACACATTCATAATATGTATAATAATAAGAACCAGATGGTAATTAATGGTTGGTTGGTTGGTTGGTTGGTTGTTTAACGCCGCATTCAGCAATATTCCAGCTTATATGATGGCGGTCTGTAAATAATCGATTCTGTAAGAGACAATCCAGTGATTAATATCATGAGCATCGGTCCACGCAATTGGGATCAATGACATGCATCAACCAAGTCAGCCAGCCTGACCACCCGATCCCGTTAGTCGCCTCTTATGACAAGCATAGTCGCCTTTTACGGCAAGCATGGGTTGTTGAAGACCTATTCTTTGTCTCTCGTAACGAATATGAATGGTTCTGTACTTTTGAGATATGTGTATACTTTACAAATTTACAAATCTTCACGGGTCAGCGAGAGATATTAATGTGCTCGTTTCCATCGATGTTTATTGCCCCTTGAAGGATCCCCGTGGAACAGGATCAGAGTAGATCCAGTGTGCAAAATAAGTGCATACCCGGTAGCCCTAGGCTACCTTCTTGAGTGGTGGGGTAGCCTAGTGGTTAAAGTGTTCGCTCGTCACGCCGAAGACCCAGGTTCGATTATCGACATGGGTACAATGTGTGAAGCCCATTTCTGGTGTCCCCCGCTGTCATATTGCTCGAATATTGCTAAAAGCGGCATAAAATCAAACCCACTCACTCATTCACAACCACATCGTATTCTAGTTATCCAAATGATAAAATTCTGGATATGGTATCAGATTGTAGTCCTAACGTTGCTGAACCTGGAAGTGTATTTCCCTCTTTGCTACCAGACGTCTGCTTGTATTTGTCAGGGTAAACACCTGGCTAATTAAATCTGAAATAGGCTGACATCTTTAGTTGGAAAACTCAAGGTGCCTCCCTTAAATCAGGATACTTACTGTGTCCTACAACCAATTCTTGAGTATCAGAAACTGCACCCCCTATTCTACATCCGATTCTTGAGTTTCAGGCTCAAACTACTCCCCCTTTTCTACATCCGATTCTTAAATATCAGGCTCAAACAACTCCCCTGTTCTACATCCGATTCTTTTATATCAGACTCAAACTACTCCCCCTATTCTATATACGATTCTTTAATATTAGGTTCAAACTACTCCCCTGTTCTACATCCGATTCTTTAATATCAGGCTCAAACTACTGCCCTGTTCTACATCCGATTCTTTAATATTAGGCTCAAACTACTCCCCTGTTCTACATCCGATTCTTTAATATCAGGCTCAAACTACTGCCCTGTTCTACATCCGATTCTTTAATATTAGGCTCAAACTACTCCCCCTATTCTATGTACGATTTCGACACCGACAAGATGGCGAGTGACACTCCTTTTCTCTACGTGCATGTAGGGGGTATATATTTTTATTTACTGACCAATAACTAGTTCCTCTGCATGTGATATGATATAACAGTAATCAAAAACAGCTGTTGATTACATACATGTGCAGCTTTAAACGAAGCCTGCAATAATATCCCCCAGTTAATTAGCACAAGCGATAAGGAAACATGCAAGGAAAGTTATGAAACATTATCCCTGGCGGTGTCTTAAGCAGTATAGAGTGTCCACACCACTTCGACGAAGAATAACAAGTATGACGCTCTTGAGGATCATATTATACATTCACGTTGGCCATGACAAGTTGGTGTCTGACATGATAGACTCGTCTGGGAAAATACGAGCTCATTTGTAGCCTCGTCTTGGGAAATACGACTTCATTTGTTGGACAAACACGTCTACTTAAATAACAACATCGACGTTCTCATCCTGCTGGTGAACATCAGACGGTGAGTTTAATTAGAGAGATCGGTTTACGTTAGTTGTTTAGCAGATTTATATTCTAAATTTTTAATTTACTGAAATCTTTTATTCATTTTTTGACAAGTAAGGTTCGTAGTGAATCAGGATCAGATTAGGTCTAGCGTGGCTACATTTTATGTTAGTGGAAAAAAATCAAGACCTGTTGACATTAGTTTGTTTCAATGCGTTAATAACAGTAATTTGATCCTGATCCCTGAAAATAAGGTGAGTGAGAGTGAGATGTCATGATGTCAATCACTGGATTGTCTAGTCGATTATTTGAGTCCGAACATGATTATCTTCAGTCCGCCGTCACATAACTGGAATATTGCTGAATGCGGCGTTAAATCGTGAAACAACAAACAAACACACAAAACATGTTACAAACAACACTTTAAATGCAAATTCTATTTCAACTGCATCCAATGGTCTCACCACTTTTGTAGCAAATGCTGCAAAAAGGTATTTTTAAAGGTGCTTGTTTATCCACTAATATAATCATGTATATTGATGTAGAAACATCTAAACTGAATGTTGTCAGATCTTGCTCATCCAGTCACGTCCTTGTGTTAGAAACTTGCAGATATTATCCAATATCAAGGCCTATGTTACGCCTGTGATCCTTCTCTAGTGTGCGATCTGTCGATATTATACACATCAATCCAATACAGTGTATTCTTGTAACAGAATAAGCATCATTAATAAGTTTGCATTATTTGTAACTTTGCTATTAAACGAAATAGTTTTCTTCAGAATAATCCTGTTATATATAACCATCAGGCAAAATCAACTTGTGTTGTGTCATATATGAATATAATATCCATTCAGCGTGTGCACATACAGCGTTCTGTTCAAGTATAATTAATTACGTATAATTAATAATATATACATGCATAAGTGGCCAGTGGTCCCTTTAAGTGAATAAAAACATTTAGCATCACACCAGTAAGTGTTTATGATGGATCAGTTCGAAGAGTCATCAACGATCACGTAAAGGATCACGTTACTTCGCTCATGGAAACAAAGCATTAACTAAAATAGTCATATATCAGCAACAATGATTTATTTCAAGACGAATTATGGTATTTGAGATACACATTAAAATAGGCTCCCATTATATGATGCTTGGGGTATTAGCCTACGGAAATGGATTGGTGTTTAGGCTCGGTGACTGTATGTAACTTCCCAAAATAACATAGATCGTTGCTCAAATAGAACAAGTTACATGTTGTGATATTTGGCATACCCCGTGTATTGCTGTTGCATCAGAACAAACATGCTGACCATGTGATTTTGTCCCTCTTCTCTGTACGATTCCTATGCATCACTGTTTGACGTAATTTAGATGAGGACAGACCCGTGGAGATCCCGGGTAGAATAGGTCTTCAGCTACCCTTGCTTGACGTAAAAGGCGAATATGAATGTCGTAAGAGGCGACTAACGGGATCGGGTGGTCAGACTCGCTGACCTGGTTGATGCATGTCATCGTGTTCCAATTGCATGGATCGATGCTTATGATGTCAATCAGTGGAATGTCTGGTCCAGACTCGATTATATACAGACCGCCGTCATATAGCTGGAATATTGCTGATAGCGGCGTTAATCAACAAACAACAAACAAACAAACATGAGGACATCTGAAACTTATTTCGCTTATTTTTGCTTTCACTTTACAGATTTTACAATATTCCAGAATAGTTTAGATGGGCTACATGGCCTTGTGCACTATATTTTATATGTAACTTTACTCAAAAAACATTTCATTTAGAAATCTCCGGGGAACACAGCCAGAATGATGAAGAGGTACGTGCTGTCTGTTGCCATGGCTCTGTGTGTCATTGGTGACTTCATCCCGGGCTTTGGAAGCAGCAGAGTGATGGCGGTTATTCCGAAGCAAGGTATTTATACTGTAGATAAAGTTACAGACGATCAGGCTGCATAAGGCAATGGTAAAGTCAACCTCTTCCTCCGTCAACTTAATGCCTAAGAATCCTTTAATATTCTGAGACACATTCAGTGGACAATTATTATTTGAGTTATGAAATATGCATCTTCCTGAGGCAAGGGAGTTAACTGACTGTAAAAGTCCAGTTTACACCTTTGCAGAACTAGACGAATTTCTGGGCTCGATCGAAGTGCCATCAGTGACTATTACGAGTTATGTCCCTTCTAAGTCCCTCCTATTGACCAATCAGATTCCACCTCTCATATCACATGCATTGGCTTCAAACAAAATCGTGGCCCCCGGTCATAACGCCCTGACCGATAATCAGGGGCCGTATTTATCAAACAAGTTAGTTTTGACTTTAAAAAAAACTTAAGTTTCTGAAAAATTACTTAGCCAAGTCAAAAACTTAAGTTGGTATTCACGAAGCGTCTAAGTAAAAAACTTAGCTAAGTCTGCCGTGAGAAACTAAGTCGATTTCACCGAATGCAAACACGTGATCACTAAGGACTATCCCAGCTATTTTTAGCCTACCAGTGGAACTCTTTTTACAAAGAGAGAGAAAAACGTCATCGGGGAATTCCCGGACAGTGCAGACGATAATAAACACCGCTGCGAGCTCCAAGATAGGCCCACGCCATGACCGAAGACGCGAAAAAGAGACGGCCAAACTTTACCAAAGAAGAATCGTTACTACTAGCAGAGCTGGTGGCATCAAACAAGGTGGTGATTGAAGGAAAGTTTGGCCCCGGCATCATCTCCTTGAAGCGACAGGAGGCGTGGCAGGTACGTGAGGTAGTGAGTGGTTTTTTAATGGGTTTTTTGAGAGGTTTAGCTGCTTACATCATTAATTTTACATACATATGTAGCAGACAAGGCCGTAATGCGTATCAAGGAATGCATGTGGTCGAATAATAACCAAGACGTTTTCTAACCTTCCATCATCACACTTCGTAAGTCCAGTACCACGGGAATGATATATTTTGGTCATATTTAGACACTGAGACCCAAACAATTATTTTCGTCTTTTTCAAGTTGCACTGTGGATTGTTTCTTCATCGGGGTAGGCCTATTGTCTGTACCCCTAACAATTTTTACCCAAAATTTTCGGTGATTTTGAACCCAAACCAGTAGCCTAGATCTATGTCATTTTGTACTCCTTTTGGGGCATTTGCATTAGCTTCTAAAGTATACATTAGTCCTAGGCCTCATGTTAGTATCCTAAAGTTACATTACTATCACTTCCATGTCAAAAGCATACAATTAAGTTAGTTTAACTAATTTAACAATAACTTATTACAGGGTCAAGATGTCATTTCCATATCAAGACCAATCAATGTGTTCCTATGCATTAATTAGTAATAAATATATTGTGATGGATCTCATACAACCTTGATCTAGTGCTGCATAGTCATATTATAAACTTGATGAAATGTTATATTATGTAATACACATATACTCTTGTTTACAATATTAATGTAAAACATATATGACAATATACTGAAATATGAATAATATTATTTTCTTAGTAACACAGTCCCATATAATTTTGGGTCTAAACAGCTTTGCTAAAACTGGGCTTTGGATACAAAATATGATACATATCGCAATACTCAGTTCATGATACAATATCACTTCAATTTTTATATTTCAATGGACATAAAAACTATTAAAAGGCTTAAAACATCATGAATAATTGGTCTCATGTTTAAAAATAAAGATATCTCTTTTCAATCAGTACTTTATTTCAGAAATCAATTTGAGTGTTGATACCACAAGGACAGAAATTAAGTCTTAAAACTGTGTACAATGTACAGTGTGCATATAGCATGATTTAATACTGACAAAAATTATTAATGTAATTTGATGTGTTTTTCATTTGAGTTGTTATGTTTATATTGCAGATGATTACAGACACCCTCAATGCAAGCTTAATGCACAGGAGGACCAAGGAGGAGGTTGAAAAGAAATGGAAAAACCTGAAGAGCCAGTCAAAGAAAGCCTTTTCTAATTTCAGGCTGCAAACCATTGCCACTGGTAAACATACTTATGGATACATTAGTTTAGTTATTAAATAGTTTTGATAAAAAAGGTGACCTAAAATGATATAGTTAATGTGAAAGTGGAAAAAGGATATTGTCATTCCTTCACAGTTACTACATTGTAACTTGTTGCTGTATATTAAGAGTATAATTATACCAACACAAACCTATCTCAATGTTTGAAGGTCAAAGGAGTACTTGTCTCTATATTGTGTTGGTTTTGTGATAATATGTTTCAAAATACTATAACACCATTCACACTATAATCTATACTGCTTCTTGCACTTACAGGAGGCGGTCCACCTCCCATCCCTGTAAGTCCTGTCACAGATGCAGTTGTAGAGGCCATAGGGAGGGACAACATGTCTTTGACAGGAATATCCAACTCCTGTGATTCAACAGCCCTACAACTGCTTGATGTCATGACATCAAGAGAGAGGTACAAATGACATAAATGTTGATGTTAATCATTTTGATATTGTACTAACATTATTGCATCACTTAGTATTTCATGTTTGTCAGCTTTGTTACATACTCCCCAAAATATATTTATGAAATCAAAATTTAAAGTATACTTCTTTAAAGTTCTTTCCTAATGTGTCTGCCACAGGCAGTCAATTTGCAATTATTGACAAGTCTCTGTATAAAAACAAAACACAAGGCTCCGAATACACAAATAATGTATATATATTTCTTTCAGCGGTGAAGTTGAGGACATGGCCAATGTGTTCCACGTGCCAGAGAGGACTTGCCAGTGCCAGAATCAGACTTCTATGGAAGCATTAAACAAAGAAAAACTTGTATTAGAAATTGAATGTTTAAGATTAAGAAAAGAGTATCTAACAAAGAAAATTTACAAAGTAGAAGAATAGACTGTAAGTGGGGACCGACCATTTGATATTTGCTTGGGGGTAGGGGCTAGTATTATATTTTGTATCAAGATTAGATAGTTTTTCAGCTACAGACACAGATATCGTTTTATTTAAAGATATGAGCTAAATGTTTTTAGAAAAACACCTTGCAACAATGTATTTTTCCCACCCATCCCCAAATATCAAATGGGCTGTCCCTTAGGAAAATTTAAATTAATACTAAGTGCATACTTAGAGTGCCAAATAATAGTAGCAGGAAATAACTTACATGGAAAGTAGGTGATTGGAAACTGTTCCCTATATCTCAACCCTGTTGCTGCAGGTGCAATGGCTGATAGACCTTGCATCTGTGCCCTTAGCTGTCCGGATTGGCTGTTTCCATGTACAACTGGCATAGGCACATTCCTGTCTTTGCTGCGGTTATGCAGCACTGCACAGGCAGTTATTACCTAGAAAAATGTTTAAAAAGCATATACAATACCCTTTCATGAACTGATGTGGCCTTAATCTAATGACAAATATTTCTAGAATGTGTTGAATTTGACAAAGAGTGAAATGTATGGTCTGTATTTCAAATATGTTATACTATGTACTGTTTGATCTCAGATATATTTGCCTAATTTTTTCCCTTAAGCTAGATATAAAATAAGTCAAAAGAAAATGAATATTGAACATCAATACAGATACAGATTATGAAATTGCGTTGACCTTTTTACAATAACACATGACAGTGAGTGAGTGAGTGAGTTTAAAGTCATATTGATGAAATGTTACTGTCTTCATTGAATAAAAAATTAATGTTCACCGTATTGTGTTTGTTTATTTATCAACCTACAGTATATCTAGTCCTGACAATAATAATGTGAAAAAGAAATAATTCCACTAAAGTGTAAGTCTATGAAGACTCTCCATTTTTTACTGAAATTGAATAAAAAGAAATGAAAACATTTTCTAATTTCTATACCTTGCAAGCCTTCTGTGGGGAAAGTCTGATTTCCCCATGTAAAACATGAAACCGACGTTTCAGCTGCCCAATTCCCCTCTCCACACAACTCCTTGTTTTCTTATGTGATCTGACAATTGCAATGAATAATCATTATTAGCAGATAATCATATAAAATTTAAATTGGGAGTATAAGAAAAAGAAGAACACATTTTGCTATGTTCTCAGCGATAGAAACTAACATTTTCAATCCATTGGTCATTATAATGACAACATATTGCAAACCCCTTAATATTGCTGTTTCTTGTTATGTGTGTGGTTATATTTCATAGAATCAATGCTTCATACTAGTATGTTTTCATACATAAAAGGGAAGTGAGATAAAATAATTATTATTTCTTTCTGATGAATATATAATCAAACATATTTTTTTACCTGATTTGCTACTTACATAATTTTACGACACTTAAGTAGGAATTAAACGGAATGATGCCTGAATAATACTTTACAGCAAATATGTGTAACTCTTCCATTCCGTTTTTAGGTTTGAGATAGTATTCTACCTAACCAGGGGAAGTCACTCTATTGCTGAGTGCTCGTAGTGAACTGAACGAAGTAATATTTATACCTGTTGTAGTTTGTCTGTGGTCCTTGGAGAGGACGCAAAAATGGTGTTAGGATCCATCTCCGACAAGGGTAGCCACTGTCTCGAAGCAGATGACAACTTACTGGTAGCCAGTTCCCCTCAAACATCCGACAAAACCCACTTGTTGTCAAAATGCGGGAGTCGTGTGTTGAGCCAGGCCAACGTGCAACAGTGTCGATTATACGATCGTCGCTGTCAAACACTATTTGAGTATTTACACTATGGTAATTATGCCTGTTGACAAATTCTTTCTCATTAACTGATGGGGCCTGAATCTGAATGTGGGTGCCATCAATTATCCCAACAATACCCGGGAAATTGGCAGTCTGATAGAAGCGCTGTTGATGGCGTCTTAATTCTTGGGGTTGTACAGGAAAGGTAACAAATCTACGAAGGATACGGTGACTTGTGAGGGAGTCAAGCGTTTGAAAAATCACCCGAGATATAGTGGGTTGGCTCAGACCATGGTCATCACCGTTACACATTTGAAATTTGCCAGTGGCAAGATAACGCAAAGTGACAAGCACCTTCGTAACGCAGGACACGGCACAACTCCGCTGTGTTATAGGACTCAACTCCTGCTCAAGGATATCACAGATATAAACAATACTGTTCCTATCAAATCTGTACCGCTGTATCAGTTCATTGTCATCTAATGAATGTAGTATATCTCTTCTCTCATTAAATATTCTTGAATTGCGTCTGGCAGCCATTATACATGACTTAAGTCAAACATACATGATTTAAGCCTAGCAAGGTGAGTCTTAATAGTTAAGTCAGAAAATGACAAAACTTAAGTCTAAGTTTTTTGTTAAATATGACTTAAGTTTTTCCACTAAACTTAAGTAAAAAAACAAGTAAACTAAGTATTTTTAACTGACTTAAGTTTTATTTATGACTTAAGTTGTTTGATAAATACGGCCCCAGGATCTATATTGTAATATAACGGGTCTTACTTCGCAAAGTCTATCAAATCATGTGAGCACCTTGATTAAAAACATGAAATGATTTGGAAGATATCTGTTGACGTTAAGATAACGGTACACATGCTTTGCAAATCCTGTAATCGACCGAAATCTTAACGCCAGTTCACGAACCGGATGTCAATTTCGTTACGCGATTTTGATTGGACGATGTATAAACTCGTTAGTCCAGCCAAAGTACAACTCAAATATTCCAGTCTAATTCGGCCAGGGTTAAAACTGGACTTTTATAGTCAGTTAAAACCCTAGCCCCAGGAAGATGTGAAATCTGAGGCAAATACTAAGGCAACATGTGATGATAGACCTACATTTGCTTAAAGTTAATCCTTCATTTTGTTTATCATTTCTGTAAATTGCTGATGATGGGATAGGTTGTTTTTTTTAGTATACATCATATATTCATTTGAATTAAATGCATCTATTTTATCAATTTGTTAATGCCTTTGTTTTAGGTATTTCAGACACCTCAGTCACAGCAAGAAAAACAGGTAATGTGTTTTATCAGCTATATATTTATGATAGATATCCCATATAGACTTTTAAATTTGTGAAAACATCCTACCTATCCTTAACATATGAAGGTGACACGTCAGAGTGGAGAATAAATGTCCAAAGATTCAAAAACTGTAACTGATTCTATTTCGGATACCAAACTAAAAGTACCAGTGAACATCAGGGGTAGAATAGATCTTCAGTAACCCATTATTGTCGTAAAAGGCGACTTTTCTTGTTGTAAGAGGCGACTAACGGGATCGGGTGGTCAGGGTCGCTGACTTAGTTGATGCATGTCATTGTGTCCCAATTCCTTGGATCGATTCTCATGAATTGTCTGGTCCAGACTCGATTATATACAGACCGCCGTCATGTAGCTGGAATATTGCTGAGCGCGACGTTAAACAACACACAAACAAATCAGATACCAAATTAATACTCGCTGCACATCCAATTTCACATGGTAGAATAGAGCAGATGTGGCCTCTAAAATCGGAGCGATTGTGTAAACATATTTTCATTATGATTGAGACCAAGTATGTTCAAATAAACCATGTTAAAATGTTGAAAATTGAACGCTTTCATTGAAGGCGAGCTAACAATCGGTTTGACCTTAAAGATCAAATTAATGGCTCATGAACGTTCCACAGACCCTTAATCATGAAGACGTGCGGATGTCGTTACGAATCTTAAACCCTTTGAAGTGATAGCTTGATGAAGTGATCTCCAGCGGCTGACGAAAAGTCTGATCTTCATCACACAAATATCGCATTGTGCCCGTGTTTTCGTTTAACGTAAAACTTAAACTGTATACTTGTGTGGACACTCATTCACCATATAATAAAACATCTTATTTTGCAGGCCACTTTGGTTCTCTCCTGCTGTCGATGAGGTGTGCCTTCTGTCGCCGACAGGGAAATCAGCCATGCATCGATCGAGTTTGTTCCTTGATATCAGAAAGTCACTAAATATGGCGAGACGATAACTACACACGAGTGAGTGAGTGAGTAGCGGTTTATGACGTTAGTGACAATATTCAAGCAATATACCATGTATAGGAATAAATTTGTTTGGTAGCCACACCGCGTTTTTCCTAGGATCATGCATTAAACGATGACTAAGTTGATGCATTGCATTGTGTCCCAATTGCGTCGATCGATGCTCATGATATCAATCACGAAATGTCTGGTCCAGTCTCGATTATTTACAGACAGCTGTAACCATACTCCCTCACTCACTCAAAGGATTATAAAACGATACTAATGTATATTCTATGACGAACTTTTGTTTTATTTTGGCATTATGAAATAAAAAATGCAGTTTTCATCAAAAATGCAATGCAGATAATGCCGATGTAGAGATGATGATGTTCAGTGGTGACCGCAAATAAAGAATTGTTTGATTCAAACATAAATGTTGTGTGATTTATTGTTATAAAAAAACAATCGAAAAGCTGCACAGCACATACAAGCTTTAAAACACTGCTTGCAATATCACCAAGTGCCCTAAGGAAATGGCACAGGCGATAAGGAAACATGCAAGGAAAGTTATGAAACATTATCCCTGGCGGTGTCTTAAGCAGTATAGAGTGTCCACACCACTTCGACGAAGAATAACAAGTATGACGCTCTTGAGGATCATATAACACATTCACGTTGGCCATGACAAGTTGGTATCTGACATGATAATCTCGTCTGGGAAAATACGAGCTCATTTGTAGCCTCGTCTTGGAAAATACGACTTCATTTGTGAGACAAACACGTCTACTTGAATAACAACGTCGACGTTCTCATTCTGCTGGTGAACATCAGACGGTGAGTTTAATTAGAGAGATCGGTTTACGTTAGTTGTTTAGCAGATTTATATTCTATATTTTCAATTTACTGAAATCTTCTATTCTTTCTTTGACAAGTAAGGTTCGTAGTGATAGCAATAGAGATTAATTTGCAGTTTTGCACCGATGTTGATTCCTGCTCAAAGCATCCCAGTGAATCAGGATCAGAGTAGATCCAGTATGCAAAATATGCGCTTACACGGTAGTCCCAGGTTACCTTCTCGGGCGGTGGGGTAGCCTAGTGGTTAAAGTGTTCGCTCGTCACGCTGAAGACCCAGGTTCGATTCTCGACATGGGTATAATGTGTGAAGCCCATTTCTTGTGTCTTATGTCATATTACTGGAATATTGCTAAAAGCGGCATAAAATCAAACTCACTCACCCATTCACAACCACATCTTACTCTAGTTATCCAAATGATAAAATTCTGGATATGGTATCAGATTGTAGTCCTAACGTTGCTGAAACTGGAATAGTATTTCCCTCTTTGCTACCAGACGTCTGCTTGTAATTGTCAGGAAGACACCTGGCTAATTTAATCTGAAATAGGCTGATATCTAGATAGTTGGCTAATGCTGATGAAAACGGATTTCACATTTGGATCCAGAGGTGGGTAGGGGGGTTGTCGTGGGTAGGTCCAGGATCCAGGGTCCAGGGTCCAGGGTCCAGGGTCCAGGGGTCCCGACACGCGCATGAAACGGCATCAAATTCGTGGAATTTTACCTGATCACATACAGTCTACATTTAGCACTAAGATTCCGCGAATGCGAAATAGTACCGTTGACCGGCATTAATTCTTCGACAATTAATGCAAGGTAATGAATTTTGGCGATTGATATACATTTTGATGGATATCTCATACTACAACAATGAAGTCAAAATGACTTGAAATTGTTGTTAATATAAACTTCAAACACCTGCCGACAGTGTTCCTTCAGTCGCCTCAAAGTCACCAGGGCCCACTTGCACAAAGCGATCTTAGCGCTAAGATGAACGTAACTCCCATACTTTAACATAGGCTTACGAGAGGCTTAGCGCTAAGATGACTTTGTGCAAGTGGGCCCAGCTCTCATGACTTCGAAAAACACCCAAAAACTCTTGTCGGTATGCACTTTCTCAACAACAACAGTCTGTGTAAACGTATTCTACAACAAGTAAAGTCTATTTAAAAGACTCAAGTGAGCATCTGTCTTACTTTTTTAAACAACCGTCAATGTCGTTGTCTTTTGATGTCTCGCCCGCTTTCATAGAATTCGTTTTATACCGCGACTACGCTATTGTTTCACTATAAGGTATCCCGGTGTTCTTGTTTGTATGCTTACATCGTAAACAACATGTGTGAATGAGATGTATTTGAATTTATAAAAAATACTTTTTAAAACGCCTTATGTTGTAGATTTTAAATGACAAATATCATATGGCAGAAACTTTTTTGTGGGAAAAGACGAATGAACATAATAAAAGTAGATTCTGCCCGCGGCTGAAATCTACATCCGCTTGGGGTTCGTAACATTTTTCCTGCTCACGAAATAAACTGTGGATATTTGGGTAAGTAAACCACTTTAATCACATTTCGATGACTTGTACATGTGTAGAAATGTGTTATATATATATTTCGGCCAGATATGTGCTTGTCAATAAGTGTATCATAAAGAAATCGACCTGGATATGGAATGTAAACAAGCCGGCAAGATGGCGAGTGACAAACCGTTGTAGTAGGTTTAAACGACTCCCCCTAAATTTGACTCTAGAGTCATATGGGCCTAGGCTTACATGACTCCCCTAGCCAGGTTCAAAACACTCCCTCTGGGCTCAGCTAACTCCCCTACAGGGCCCAAATGACTCCCCTTGTTTCGAAACAAAATGATTACAGAATAGATCAAACATATCTTGTATTATAAAGGTTTTCAACCCCTCTTCCTAATTTTCTTTTCTAAAATGTCAGGTTACAAGTGTTACCCAATATTGTGTCCGATGTTTTAGTACAAGTTATGTTATTATAGTTTTATATTCAACTTTAGTTGGAAAATTCAAGGTGCCTCCCTTAAATCAGGATACTTTTCCTAACCTATAATTTATTTTAAGAAGACTCCCTGTATCATACATCCGATTCTTCAGTTTCAGGCTCAAACTACTCCCCCTATTCTATGTCCGATTCTTGAGTATCAGGCTCAAACTGCTCCCCCCTATTCTATATCCGGCTCTTGAGTATCAGGCTCAAACTACTCCCCCTATTCTATGTCCGACTGTTGAGTATCAAACTCAAACTACTCCCCCTATTCTACACCCGATTCTTAAATATCAGGCTCAAATTGCTCCCCTTATTCTATATCCGACTCTTGAGTATCAGGCTCAAACTACTCCCCCTATTCTATGTCCGACTCTTGAGTATCAGGCTCAAGCTACTCCCCCTATTCTATGTCCGACTCTTGAGTATCAGGCTCATACTACTCCCCCTATTCTATATCCGGCTCTTGAGTATCAGGCTCAAACTACTCCCCCTATTCTATATCCGACTCTTGAGTATCAGGCTCAAACTCCCCCCCCCCCCCCCCCCTATTCTATATCCGACTCTTGAGTTTCAGGCTCAAACTGCTACCCCTATTCTATGTCCGACTTTTGAGTATCAGGCTCAAACTGCTCCCCCTATTCTTCACTTGATTCTTCACATCAGGCTCAAACTGCTCCCCCTATTCTATATCCGACTCTTGAGTTTCAGGCTCAAACTACTCCCCCTATTCTTCACTTGATTCTTCACATCAGGCTGAAACTGCTCCCCCTATTCTATATCCGACTCTTGAGTATCAGGCTCAAACTACCCCCCCCCCCCCCCCCCCCCCCCCTATTCTATGTCCGACTCTTGAGTGTCAGGCTCAAACTGCTCCCCCTATTCTTCACTTCATTCTTCACATCAGGCTCAAACTGCTCCCCCTATTCTATATCCGACTCTTGAGTATCAGGCTCAAACTACTCCCCCTATTCAATGTCCGACTCTTGAGTATCAGGCTCAAACTACTCCCCTTATTCTATGTCCGACTCTTGAGTATCAGGCTCAAACTACTCCCCTTATTCTATGTCCGACGCTTGAGTATCAGGCTCAAACTGCTCCCCCTAAGTTTTATTACCACCAATGATTCTGAGCTGATTGGGTACCCTAGTGGTTAAAGTGTTTGCTCTTCACGCCGAAGACCCGGGTTCGATTCCCCACATGGGTACAATGTGTGAAGCCCTGGTGTTCCCGTCGTGATATTGCTGGAATATTGCTAAATGCGGCCTAAAACCATACTCACTCACTTGCTAAATCGGGTGTCCTGGTCACCCTTGTTGGCTAGATGTCGTCCATATATGTTTTCCACAATCTACGTCATATCTGCATCATACATGTACGCCTCAATTGAGAAATTGTCAGATCTTATTTACCTCCAGTTTAGACAATGTAATGTCTTCAATTTTGGTATCGACCGACATTTCAGATATTTTATGTGACATGTTGATTGATGTCGGTGTTATTGCAAACTGACGAAATTTAAAATATATGGTGACGTCAAGTTTGTGACAATATGGTACAGACCACCTTCCGCTTTCAATAACTCGAGATAACCCTAGGTAGGCCACGATTGGTGGCCAGGTCGTTAATCGGTGAGCTCCACTCTCTTGTCTTCAGTGTTGGTATCGTTCGACATTTCAGATATTTTATGTGACATGTTGATTAATGTCGGTGCTATTGCAAACTGACGAAATTTCAAATATATAGTGACGTCAGGTTTGTGACGAAATGTTACAGACCGCTTTCTTTCAATTACTCGAGATATCCCCAGATAGACCACGATCGGTGGCCAGGTCGTTGATCGACATGTGCGTGGCACTTGGGCTCCACTCTCACACCATGCATTGGTCAATCTGCGACCAGGTAACAAACGTGATCTATCCAGGGATGTCTCTCTTATATGAATGTGGTAACTACAACATACTGGCAGATGAATGTTCAGTGCTTCGGCGCGTGGATTGACTTTGGATTTAGAGTAGTACATGTTATAAAGACCCGTGAAGATTCCGGGGTAGAATAGGTCTTCAGCAACCCATGCTGGCCGTAAAAGGTGACTATGCTTGTCGTAAGAGGCGACTAACGGGATCGGGTGGTCAGACTCGCCGACCTGGTTGATGCATGTCATCGTGTTCCAATTGCGTGGATCGATGCTCATGATGTCAATCACTGGATTGTCTGGTCCAGACTCGATTATTTACAGACCGCCATCATATAGCTGGAATATTGCTGAGTGCGGCGTTAAACAACAAACCAACCAACCAACCAACCAACAATGCACTGGTCAATCTGCGACCAGGTTACAAACGTGATCTATCCAGGGATGTCTCTCTTATATGAATGTGGTAACTACAACATACTGGCAGATGAATGTTCAGTGCTTCGGCACGTGGATTGACTTTGGATTTAGAGTAGCACATGTTATAAAGACCTGTGAAGATTCCGGTGTAGAATTGGTCTTCAGCAACCAATGCTTGTCGTTAGAGGCGATTAACGGGATCGGGTAATCAAGGCTCACTGACTTGGTTGATGCATGTCATCGTATGCCAATTACGTAGGTCAATCCTCATCAGATATTTTATGTGGTAACTACAAAATACTGGCAGATGAATGTTCAGTGCTTTGTGCGCGTGGATTGACTTTGGATTTAGAGTAGCACATGTTATAAAGACCCGTGAAGATTCCGGGGTAGAATTGGTCTTCAGCAACCCATGCCTGTAACGGGATTGGGTGGTCAAGGCTTACTGACTTGGTTGATACATGTCATCGTATCCCACTCACGTAGGTCGATCCTCATGATGTCAATCACTGGATTGTCTGGTCCCGAACTCGATTATTTTCAGTCCTCCGTCACACAACTGGAATATTGCTGAGTGCGGCGTTAAACCGAGAAACAACAAACAAACACACAAAACATGTTATAAACAACAATTTTAATGCAAATTCTTTTTCTCCTGCATCCAATGTTCTCACAACCTTTGTACCAAATGCTGCAAAAAGGTATTTTGAACTGATGCTTGTTTATCCGCTATTATAATCATGTATATTGATGTAGAAACATCCAAACTGAATGTTGTCAGATCTTGCTTATCCAGTCGCGTCCTTGTGATAGAAACTGGCAGATATTATCAAATATCAAGGCCTATGTTACGTCTGTGTTCTTTCTCTAGTGTGCGATCTGTCGATATTATTACATATCTATCCCATACAGAGTATTCTTGTAACAGAATAAGCATCATTAATAAGTTTGCATTATTTGTAACATTGCTATGAAACGAAATAGTTTTCTTCAGAATAATCCTGTTAAATATAACCATAAGGAATAATCAACTTCTGTTGTGTCATGTGTGAATAGAATATCCATTGTGCGTGTGTACATACAGCGTTCTGATCAAGCGACTTATAATTAATAATATAAACATGCATAATGGTCCAGTGGTCCCTTTACGTGAATAAAAACATTTAGCATCACACCAGTAAGAGTTTATGATGGATCAGTTCGAAGAGTCATCAACGATCACGTAAAGGATCACTTTACTTCGCTCATGGAAACAAAGCATTAACTAAAATAGTCATATATCACCAACTATGATTTATTTCAAGACGAATTATGGTATTTGAGATACACATTAAAATAGGCTCCCATTATATGATGCTTGGGGTATTAGCCTACGGAAATGGATTGATGTTTAGGCTCGGTGACTGTATGTAACTTTCACAAATGGCAGATCGTTGCTCAAATTGAACAAGTTACATGTTGTGATATTTGGCATACCAGGTGTATTGCTGTTGCATCAGAACAAACATGCTGAATATGTGATTTTGTCCATCTTCTCTGAACGATTCCTATGTATCATGTAATCCAGAAGAGGACAAACCCGTGAAGAGCTGGGGTTGAATAGGTCTTCAGCTACCCTTGCTTGACGTAAAAGGCGAATATGAATGTCGTAAGAGGCGACTAACGGGATCGGGTGGTCAGACTCGCTGACCTGGTTGATGCATGTCATCGTGTTCCAATTGCATGGATCGATGCTTATGATGTCAATCAGTGGAATGTCTGGTCCAGACTCGATTATATACAGACTGCCGTCATATAGCTGGAATATTGCTGATAGCGGCGTTAAACAACAAACAACAAACAAACAAACATGAGGACATCTGAAACTTATTTCGCTTATTTTTGCTTTCACTATACTGATTTTACATTATTCCAGAATAGTTTAGATGAGCTACATGACCTTGTGCACTATATTTTATATGTAACTTTACTCCAAAAACATTTCATTTAGAAATCTCCGGGGAACACAGCCAGAATGATGAAGAGGTACGTGCTGTCTGTTGCCATGGCTCTGTGTGTCATTGGTGACTTCATCCCGGGCTTTGGAAGCAACAGAGTGATGGTGGTTATTCCGAAGCAAGGTATTTATACTGTAGATGAAGTTACAGACGATCAGGCAGCATGGGGCAATGGGAAAGTCATCTTCTTCCTCGGTCAACTTAATGCCTTTGAATCCTTTAATATTCTGAGACACACTCAGTGGACAATTAGTATACGAGTTGTGAAATCTGCATCTTCCTGAGGCAAGGGAGTTAACTGACTGTAAAAGTCCTATTCCCACCCTTGAAGAACTAGACTGGAATTTCTGGGCTCGATCGTAGCGCCATCAGTGACTATTACGAGTCATGTCCCTTCTATGTCCCTGCTATTTTACCAATCAGATTCCATCTCTCATATCACTTGCATTTGCTTCAAACAAAATGGCGGTGCCCAGTCAAGAGGCCCTGACCGATAATCAGGATCTATATTGTAATATAACGGGTCTTACTTCGTGTAGCGTTTCAAATCATGTGAGCACCTTGATTAAAACATGACACGATAAGGAAGATATTTGTTGACGTTAAGTTGACGGTACACATTAGGGCTGCAACGGTTCACCAATACTTCGATTCGGTTCGATGCTTGATTATTTCTATTCGATTCGATTATTTTCGATTCGATTCATTAGTCTAATAATATACAATGATTCATGTATAATATGCATAAATAAGTAACAAAACGTGTATTTACTTTAACTTTTTTATTGAACAGTGCGACACTGTGCACCAACAGGACAAACTCATCACCTCAGACTGTGAGGTCAATCAGGTCATCAGGGATGATCATGTTTTTGGATAAAAACACCAGCATGTCCACATTGTCACTACTGAGGGAAGCCCTCTGAGCAGTCACAACATCCCCGGCTGTTGAAAAGACCCTCTCACTAGCCACAGTTGTGGCAGGTGTGCCAAGGCACTGTTTGGCATATTTTGACAACAAGGGATACTTTCCCTCACTCACCCTCCACCAACTCAGTGGGTCAGACTCTAGGCTGGGCACCTCATCTTCTTTATAAATACTGATCTCACTCTCTGTACGTTCATACAGACTTTTAGCTTCCTCCACATGGGTCACAAAGACATCACCAAACAGATCAGATAATGCACAACTCTCCTTGTCGCCCTTGGCTTTTATTTTAGCAGGTGGTTCTGCATCATCATCATCATCATCATCATCATGAACATTAGTTACTTCACCAGATCCTGCACCAGATGTTGATGGAGTTGCTTCTGTGATCATTGGAAGATTGGGCTCAGTCCAAGTCTCAGTGGGCTTAGTTGAGGGATCACCAGACTCAGTTTTCACTGTAACCTGAAGCAAATAAAAATAGTTTAAAATACTTCATTGTAAGTTGGATATATTATATAAACTTCCAAAAGCACAATTCATTTTTCATCTACAAATATGAATTTACTTTTATTATTAGTATACCTGTGACTGTAAAATGGTGTGGAGCTCAACAGTACTCTGACCGATGGAGTGGTAGACGTTCCGTCTGGATGCTGCATCAATGTTAGGCAGTGCCTTAAATCTGCGATCAAGGGCAGAAGAATTTAGGAGGAAACTCAACGTATCATCCTTGGAATATCTGAAAAGTGGAAATAATAAACATTATAAATTTGATATTAAAAAAATAAAATGATCTGAAGAATAAGCGGTGATCAAAAATAAAACGGATCAAATAAACTTTATATGTCAATTAATTTGCAAACAATTTAAAAAAAAAGTGACTTGTCAAAAAATGACAAATTTATTAATGCAGTTATACATACCTGGGATTGAGGTCAGTGTTGATTGCTTGTTTAACATCAGACACCAGCCCACTGTCATTGGGACAGACTTCAAGTTGTTTCAGCAACATCTCCTTCAGTGGGTGAATGAGAGACGCAGTTGGTTTTTTTTGGCTACACATCAATGTTCCGACGGTTTTCAGAGGTTTTAATACCTTGATGATGTCTTCAATGTTGTGAATGTTATCATCACTCAGTGTAACAATATCCTTGACATTTCTTCTAATGTCAATTAGAGTAGCAAACACAGCGGTCCGTTGCTCAATGAATCTCTCTAACATATCGTACCTGGAATTCCATCTTGTTGGAACATCATTGATCAGTTTGTGGTTGGGGAGTTTAAGTTTTTTTCTGATTCAATGCAAGAGAGCTTGTGGCCGATGCACTCTTGTGAAAGAAGTTAACTACACGTCTCACTCTCCCAAGAAGCCTCTCCATGTGGTTAACTTTGAGACCACGTTGAGTGGCAATGTTAACAGTATGAGCAAAACATCCAATGTGTGGATGTAAACCAGCTTCCTTGGCCGCTTTGACAATGTTGCTTGCACTGTCTGTAGTGATAGCAGGACCACACCCATTTCTAGTAAGGTCCCACTCGGAAACGGTCACTGAGAGACTTGCAGCTAGGTTTTCTGCTGTGTGAGATTCGCTGAATTTCTTTGTTTGTAAGGTATAGTTCTGTATTTGCCAATCTTTGTCAATGAAATGAGCAGTGACTGCTACATAATTTTCAGTAGCCCTCGAAGTCCATGCATCTGTCGTTATAGATACAGTTTCAGCTTCTTTCAACTGACGTTTCACTCTTGCCACTACAGTTTTCATTATGTTAGGCAGTACAGTATTAGAGAAATAAGTCAGAGATGGTAAATTGTATCTGGGCTCTAAAACATGTATCATGTGTTTGAATCCATCATTCTGAACAGTTGAAAAAGGTCGCATGTCACAAGCTAAGTATCCTCCGATGGCCTGAGATATAAGTGTGGATTGATAAGTAGTCAATTTTGCCTGTCGCATAACTTCTGTGAGTTTATTTTGACCAGATGGAACTGGCTTACTTTCGTTTTTGAACTGCTTAGTCTTCGCGTTGACATCGAGTCCATGCTTTCATTTCAAATGGATTGAAAGATTAGCTGTGTTTCCGGCCTTGTACGTAATGTCCTTGTAACAAACTTTACAAGTTGCAGCATCTTTCGACTGTTGCCTAAACCCGAAATGAGCCCAAAACCTTAGATTTTAGATGACATGGGGCTGGTGACAGCACGTCGTCTGCCATGCTTTCAAAGGGAGGTCACTCTAATCAATTTTCGTTTTCAAGTGACAGTCGTCAAAAATTTCAAACAAATGCAATTTTGGACATTTTCACTTCGTCGATATGAATGCATGTCTTTTAACTTTTTTCGTCAACGAGGTAGGTTATTTTGGTTAATTTTAAATTTATTACAAAAATTGGAATGAAACGAATCGAAATCTAGACATTGTAGATCGAAGATCGAATCGAGACGACAAGTACCGTTTCTCGGTGCACCGAATCGAACCGGATGTCAATTTCGTTACGCGATTTTGATTGGACGATGTATAAACTCATTAGTTCAGCCAAAGTACAACTCAAATATTCCAGCCTAATTCGGCCAGGGTTAAAACTGGACTTTTATAGTCAGTTAAAACCCAAACCTCAGGAAGATGTGAAATCTGAGGCAAATACTAAGGCAACATGTGATGATAGACCTACATTTGCTTAAAGTTAGATCATTTTGTTTATCATTTCGTATACTGCTGATGATGGAATGTTTTTGGAGTATACATTATTTATCCATATTGATTAAATGCATCTTTTTTATCAATTTTTTTATGCCTTTGTTTTCGGTGTTTCAGACACCTCAGGCAGAGCAGGAGCAAAAGGTAATGTGTTTTATCAGTTATATATTTATGATAGATATCCCATATAGACTATTACATTTGTGAAAACATCCTACCTTATCCTTAACATATGAAGGCGACACGTCAGAGTGGAGAATACATGTCCAAAGATTCAAAAATTGTAACTGATTCTATTTCTGATACCAAACTAAAAGTACCAGTGACGATCCGGGATAGAATAGGTCTTCAGTAACCCATTATTGTCGTAAAAGGCGACTATTCTTGTCGAAACAGGCGACTAACGGGATCGGGTGGTCAGGCTTGCTGACTTGGTTGATGAATGTCATCGTGTCCCAATTGCATGGATCCATTCTCATGATGTCAATAACTGGACTGTCTGGTCCAGACTCGATTATTTACAGACCCCCGTCATATAGCTGGAATAATTGCTGAGTGCGACGTTAAACAACAAACAAACAAATCGGATACCAAATTAATACTCGCTGCACATCCAATTTCACATGGTACAATAGAGCCGGTGTGGCCTGTTAAATCAGAGCAATGTTCAAACATTTTTTCATTATGATTTGGACCAAGTATGTTCCATTTCAACCTCGTTAAAATGTTGAAAATTGAACGCTTTCATATAAGGTGAGCTGACAATCGATCTGACCTTAAAGAACAAATTCATGGCTCATGAACGTTCCACAGACCCTTAATCATGAAGACGTGCGGATGTCGATACGAATCTTAAACCATTTGAAGTGATAGCTTGATGAAGTGATCTTCAGCGGCTGACGAAAAGTCTGATCTTCATCACACAAATATCGCATTGTGCCCGTGTTTTCGTCTAACATAAAACTTAAACTGTATACTTGTGTTGACACTTATTCGCCATATAATTAAACATCGTATTTTACAGGCCACTTTAGTTCTCTCCTGCTGTCGATGAGGTGTGCCTTCTGTCGCCAACAAAGAAATCAGCCATGCATCGATCGAGTTTGTTCCTTGATATCGGAAAGTCACTAAATATGGCGAGACGATAACTACACACGAGTGAGTGAGTGAGTAGCGGTCTATGACGTTAGTGACAATATTCAAGCAATATACCATGTATAGGAATAAAATTGTTTGGTAGCCACACCGCGTTTTTCCTAGGATCATGCATTAAACGATGACTAAGTTGATGCATGTCATTGTGTCCCAATTGCGTGGATCGATGCTCATGATATCAATCATGAAATGTCTGGTCCAGTCTCGATTATTTACAGATCGCTGTAGCCATACTCCCTCACTCACTCAAAGGATTATAAAACGATACTAATGTATATTCTATGACGAACTTTTGTTATATTTTGGCATTATGAAATAAAAAATGCAGTTTTCATCAAAAATGCAATGCAGATAATGCCGATGTAGAGATGATGATGTTCAGTGGTGACCGCAAATAAAGAATTGTTTGATTCAAACAGAAATGTTGTGTGATTTATTGTTATAAAAAAACAATCGAAAAGCTGCACAGCACATACAAGCTTTAAAACACTGCTTGCAATATCACCAAGTGCCCTAAGGAAATGGCACAGGCGATAAGGAAACATGCAAGGAAAGTTAGGAAACATTATACCTGGCGGTGTCTTAAGCAGTATAGAGTGTCCACACCAATTCGACGAAGAATAACAGTATGACGCTCTTGATGATAATATTACACATTCACGTTGGCCATGAGAAGTAGGCATCTGGCATGATAGTCTCGTCTGGGAAAATACGAGCTCATTTGTAGCCTTTGGGAAATACGACTTCATTTGTGAGACGGACACGTCTTCTTGAATAACAACATCGACGTTCTCATTCTGCTGGTGAACATCAGACGGTGAGTTTAATTAGTGAGATCGGTTTACGTTAGTTGTTTAGCAGATTTATATTCTATATTTTCAATTTACTGAAATCTTCTATTCTTTCTTTGACAAGTAAGGTTCGTAGTGATAGCAATAGAGATTAATTTGCAGTTTTGCACCGATGTTGATTCCTGCTCAAAGCATCCCAGTGAATCAGGATCAGAGTAGATCCAGTGTGCAAAATAAGCGCATACACGGTAGTCCCAGGTTACCTTCTCGGACGGTGGGGTAGCCTAGTGGTTAAAGTGTTCGCTCGTCACGCTGAAGACCCAGGTTCGATTAGGTACAATGTGTGAAGCCCATTTCTTGTGTCCCCCGCCGTCATATTACTGGAATATTGCTAAAAGCGGCATAAAATCAAACTCACTCACCCATTCACAACCACATCTTACTCTAGTTATCCAAATGATAAAATTCTGGATATGGTATCAGATTGTAGTCCTAACGTTGCTGAAACTGGAAGTGTATTTCCCTCTTTGCTACCAGACGTCTGCTTGTATTTGTCAGGGTAAACACCTGGCTAAATAAATCTGAAATAGGCTGATATCTAGATAGTTGGCTAATGCTGATGAAAATGGATTTACATTTGGATCCAGAGGTGGGTAGAGGGGTTGTCGTGGGTAGGTCTAGGGTCCAGGGTCAAGGGTCCAGGGGTCCGGACACGCGCGTGAAACGGCATCAAATTCGTGGAATTTTACCTGATCACAGACAGTCTACATTTAACACTAAGATTCCGCGAATGCGAAATCTTACCTTTGACCGGCATTAATTCTTCGACAGTTAATGCAATGTAATGAATTTGGCGATTGATATACATTTTGATTGATATCTAATACTACAACAATGAATTCAAAATGACTTGACATTGTTGTTAATATAAACTTCAAACACGTGCCGACATTGTTCCTTCAGTCGCCTCAAAGTCACCAGGGCCCACTTGCACAAAGCGATGTTAGCGCTAAGATGAACGTAACTCCCATACTTTAACATAGGCTTACGAGAGGCTTAGCGCTAAGATGACTTTGTGCAAGTGGGCTCAGCTCTCATGACTTCGAAAAACACCCAAAAACTCTTGTCGGTATGCACTTTCTCAACAACAACAGTCTGTGTAAACGTATTCTACAACAAGTAAGGTTTATTTAAAAGACTCAAGTGAGCATTTGTCTTACTTTTTTAACAGCCGTCAATGTCGTTGTCTTTTGATGTCTCGCCCGCTTTCATAGAATTCGTTTTATACCGCGACTACGCTATTGTTTCACTATAAGGTATCCCGGTGTTCTTGTTTGTATTCTTACATCGTAAACAACATGTGTGAATGAGATGTATTTGAATTTATAAAAAATACTTTTTAAAACGCCTTATGTTGTAGATTTTAAATGACAAATATCATATGACAGAAACTTTTTTGTGGGAAAAGACGAATGAACATAATAAAAGTAAATTCTGCCCGCGGCTGAAATCTACATCCGCTTGGGGTTCGTAACATTTTTCCAGTTCACGAAATAAACTGTGGATATTTGGGTAAGTAAACCACATTAATCACATTTAGATGACTTGTACAAGTGTAGAAATGTGTTATCTATCAATGTCGGCCAGATATGTGCTTGTCAATAAGTGTATCATAAAGAAATCGACCTGGTTATGGAATGTAAACAAGCCGGCAAGATGGCGAGTGACAAACCGTTGTAGTAGGTTCAAACGACTCCCCCTAAATTTGACTCTAGAGTCATATGGGCTTAGGCTCACATGACTCCCCTAGCCAGGTTTAAAACACTCCCTCTGGGCTCAGCTAACTCCCCTACAGGGGCCAAATGACTCCCCTTGTTTCGAAACAAAATGATTACAGAATAGATCAAACATATCTTGTATTATAAAGGTTTTCAACCCCTCTTCCTCTTCCTCTTCCTCTTCCCTCTTTCTTTTCTGAAATGTCAGGTTACAAGTGTTACCCAATATTGTGTCCGATGTTTTAGTACAAGTTCTGTTATTATAGTTTTATATTCAACTTTAGTTGGAAAATTCAAGGTGCCTCCCTTAAATCAGGATACTTTTCCTAACCTATAATTTATTTTAAAAAGACTCCCTGTATCATACATCCGATTCTTCAGTTTCAGGCTCAAACTACTCCCCATATTCTATGTCCGATTCTTGAGTATCAGTCTCAAACTGCTCCCCCCTATTCTATATCCGGCTCTTGAGTATCAGGCTCAAACTGCTTCCCCTATTCTATATTCGACTCTTGAGTATCAGGCCCAAACTACCCCTATTCTATGTCCGACTCTTGGGTATCAGGTATCAGGCTAAAACTACTCCCCCTATTCTATGTCCGACTCTTGAGTATCAGGCTCAAACTACTCCCCCTATTCTATATCCGACTCTTGAGTATCAGGCTCAAACTGCTCCCCCTATTCTATGTCCGATTCTTCAGTATCAGGCTCAAATCCCCCCTCCCCCCACCCCATTATCTTTCCGATTCTTGAGAATCAGGCTAAAACTACTCCCCCTATTCTATGTCCGACTCTTGAGTATCAGGCTCAAACTACTCCCCCTATTCTATATCCGACTCTTGAGTATCAGGCTCAAACTGCTCCCCCTCTTCTATATCCGACTCTTGAGTATCAGGCTCAAACTACCCCCCCTATTCTATGTCCGACTCTTGAGTTTCAGGCTCAAACTGCTCCCCCTATTCGTCACTTGATTCTTCACATCAGGCTCAAACTGCTCCCCTTATTCTATATCCGACTCTTGAGTATCAGGCTCAAACTACCCCCCCTATTCTATGTCCGACTCTTGAGTGTCAGGCTCAAACTACTCCCCCTATTTTTCACTTGATTCTTCACATCAGGCTCAAACTGCTCCCCCTATTCTATATCCGACTCTTGAGTATCAGGCTCAAACTACCCCCCCCCCCCCCCCCCCCCCCTATTCTATGTCCGACTCTTGAGTATCAGGCTCAAACTACTCCCCCTATTCTATGTCCGACTCTTGAGTATCAGGCTCAAACTGCTCCCCTTATTCTATGTCCGACTCTTGAGTTTCAGGCTCAAACTACTCCCCCTATTCTATGTCCGACTCTTGAGTATCAGGCTCAAACTGCTCCCCTTATTCTATGTCCGACTCTTGAGTATCAGGCTCAAACTACTCCCACTATTCTATGTCCGACTCTTGAGTATCAGGCTCAAACTGCTCCCCCTAAGTTTTATTACCACCAATGATTCTGAGCTGATTGGGTAGCCTAGTGGTTAAAGTGTTTGCTCTTCACGCCGAAGACCCGGGTTCGATTCCCCACATGGGTACAATGTGTGAAGCCCTGGTGTTCCCGTCGTGATATTGCTGGAATATTGCTAAATGCGGCGTAAAACCATACTCACTCACTTGCTGATTCGGGTGTCCTGGTCACCCTTGTTGGCTAGATGTCGTCTATATATGTTTTCAACATTCTACGTCATATCTGCATCATACATGTACGCCTCAATTGAGAAATTGTCAGATCTCAATCACCTCCAGTTTAGACAATGTAATGTCTTCAATTTTGGTATCGACCGACATTTCAGATATTTTATGTGACATGTTGATTGATGTCGGTGTAATTGCAAAATGACGAAATTTAAAATATATGGTGACGTCAAGTTTGTGACAATATGGTACAGACCACCTTCCGCTTTCAATAACTCGAGATAACCCTAGGTAGGCCACGATTGGTGGCCAGGTCGTTAATCGGTGAGCTCCACTCTCTTGTCTTCAGTGTTGGTATCGTTCGACATTTCAGATATTTTATGTGACATGTTGATTAATGTCGGTGCTATTGCAAACTGACGAAATTTCAAATATATAGTGACGTCAGGTTTGTGACGAAATGTTACAGACCGCTTTCTTTCAATTACTCGAGATATCCCTAGGTAGACCACGATCGGTGGCCAGGTCGTTGATCGACATGTGCGTGGCACTTGGGCTCCACTCTCACACCATGCATTGGTCAATCTGCGACCAGGTAACAAACGTGATCTATCCAGGGATGTCTCTCTTATATGAATGTGGTAACTACAACATACTGGCAGATGAATGTTCAGTGCTTCGGCGCGTGGATTGACTTTGGATTTAGAGTAGCACATGTTATAAAGACCCGTGAAGATTCCGGGGTAGAATAGGTCTTCAGCAACCCATGCTGGCCGTAAAAGGTGACTATGCTTGTCGTAAGAGGCGACTAACGGGATCGGGTGGTCAGACTCGCCGACCTGGTTGATGCATGTCATCGTGTTCCAATTGCGTGGATCGATGCTCATGATGTCAATCACTGGATTGTCTGGTCCAGACTCGATTATTTACAGACCGCCATCATATAGCTGGAATATTGCTGAGTGCGGCGTTAAACAACAAACCAACCAACCAACCAACCAACCAACCAACAATGCACTGGTCAATCTGCGACCAGGTAACAAACGTGATCTATCCAGGGATGTCTCTCTTATATGAATGTGGTAACTACAACATACTGGCAGATGAATGTTCAGTGCTTCGGCACGTGGATTGACTTTGGATTTAGAGTAGCACATGTTGTAAAGACCCGTGAAGATTCCGGGGTAGAATTGGTCTTCAGCAACCAATGCTTGTCGTTAGAGGCGATTAACGGGATCGGGTAATCAAGGCTCACTGACTGGTTGATGCATGTCATCGTATGCCAATTACGTAGGTCAATCCTCATCAGATAATTTATGTGGTAACTACAAAATACTGGCAGATGAATGTTCAGTGCTTTGTGCGCGTGGATTGACTTTGGATTTAGAGTAGCACATGTTATAAAGACCCGTGAAGATTCCGGGGTAGAATTGGTCTTCAGCAACCCATGCCTATAACGGGATCGGGTGGTCAAGGCTTACTGACTTGGTTGATACATGTCATCGTATCCCACTCACGTAGGTCGATCCTCATGATGTCAATCACTGGATTGTCTGGTCCCGAACTCGATTATTTTCAGTCCTCCGTCACACAACTGGAATATTGCTGAGTGCGGCGTTAAACCGAGAAACAACAAA
Source organism: Haliotis rufescens (assembly GCF_023055435.1). Taxonomy (NCBI): domain Eukaryota; kingdom Metazoa; phylum Mollusca; class Gastropoda; order Lepetellida; family Haliotidae; genus Haliotis; species Haliotis rufescens. The sequence goes on from NW_025964388.1 coordinate 77,985, forward strand.
CAAACACACAAAACATGTTATAAACAACAATTTTAATGCAAATTCTTTTTCTCCTGCATCCAATGTTCTCACAACCTTTGTAGCAAATGCTGCAAAAAGGTATTTTGAACTGATGCTTGTTTATCCGCTATTATAATCATGTATATTGATGTAGAAACATCCAAACTGAATGTTGTCAGATCTTGCTTATCCAGTCGCGTCCTTGTGATAGAGACTGGCAGATATTATCCAATATCAAGGCCTATGTTACGTCTGTGTTCTTTCTCTAGTGTGCGATCTGTCGATATTATTACATATCTATCCCATACAGAGTATTTCTGTAACAGAATAAGCATCATTGATAAGTTTGCATTATTTGTAACATTGCTATGAAACGAAATAGTTTTCTTCAGAATAATCCCGTTAAATATAACCATAAGGAATAATCAACTTCTGTTGTGTCATGTGTGAATAGAATATCCATTGTGCGTGTGTACATACAGCGTTCTGATCAAGCGACTTATAATTAATAATATAAACATGCATAATGGGCCAGTGGTCCCTTTACGTGAATACAAACATTTAGCATCACACCAGTAAGAGTTTATGATGGATCAGTTCAAAGAGTCATCAACGATCACGTAAAGGATCACGTTACTTCACTCATGGAAACAAAGCATTAACTAAAATAGTCATATATCACCAACTATGATTTATTTCAAGTCGAATTATAGCATTTGAGATACAGATCAAAATAGGCTCCCATTATATGATGCTTGGGGTATTAGCCTACGGAAATGGATTGGTGTTTAGGCTCGGTGACTGTATGTAACTTCATATCTACCCTAACAAAAGAACGGGAAGAATTACCATATTTCAATCAACGCACTAAGAGTATTTTTGACAAATTAACTCTCAGAAAATGAAATATCTGACGTTATAAATGTCTCCAAATTAACAAGGCATCTGGTCCAGACAGAATAAGTAACAACCTATTAAAGAAAACAGTAAACAGCATTAGTATTGTTTTATGTATGTTATTCAATCATTCATTGGCTTTAAATGCATATCCAACAGAATGGAAATGAGCGCATGTCATGCCATTGTATAAGAAAGGAGATCATTCAGTTGTGACAAATTACAGACCAATATCACTCATTAGTTGTATTGGTAAAGTGTTTGAGAGAGTTGTATTTAAGTATCTTTATAACTACTTTCATGACAATATAAATTATTATGTTATATAAATACCAGTCGGGCTTTCAAAAAGGCCATTCCACTGTCCATCAATTAATTGAATTGTATAATCTAATTTGTATATCTTTAGTTAATAGAGAAAAATATTGCATTGTTTTTTGCGATGTCTCAAAAGCATTTGATCGTGTCTGGCATAGAGGGCTTATGCACAAATTAGAAATGTATGGTATAAAACGGAATTTACTTGAATGCTGTCTAGTTACATATTAAGCAATCGTACTCAATCAGTGTTTGTAAGCGGGGTTCTATCCAAGCCAAAGATTTTGAAGGCTGGCGTTCCACAGGGGTCGGTGTTAGGTCCCTTTTTATTCATTGTATTTGTTAACGACATTGCTGATGAATTAGATTGCATAACAAGACTCTTTGCTGACGATACAGCACTCGGCTTTTCTTCACCAGACAATCAACTTGTTGAATCAACTCTAAATTTAAATCTGAGCAAGCTGTGTAACTGGGCAAAACGTTGGTTAATTAAATACAACCCAGATAAAACAGAAGCGGTTATATTTTCCTTAAAAGATGAATCAGACCTCATTACCTTGTACTTTAATGAATGTAAATTTAAGAATGTTCAAAATCATAAACATTTGGGTATAACGTTTGCATCAAACGGAAAATGGTCCTGTTACGTAGATAACATAATTAAATCAACATAAAAAATGATTAAATTAAAATTCATATCGAACAGAAATACATTAAATAAAGTATATACAATCTTCATAAGACCCCATTTCGAATATGCGTGTGAAGTGTGGGATGGGTGTAATATAGAATTATCAACTCGGTTAGAAAATCTCCAACTAGCAGATGCCAGAGTAGTTACTGGGCTCCCAAAGAATACTTCGCACACACATCTGTATTATGAAACAGGATGGGAAACTTTAATACAACGAAGAAGGAAACGTAAGCTGTGTTTGTTCTACAAAATACAAAGTAATATTGCCCTTACTTACCTTAAAGACATTGTACCAACCACTGTAGGTTCAAATATATCATATAATTTAAGAAATTCAGACAATATTGAGATTCCATATACTAGATTAAAACACTCAACGTGTTCTTTTATTCCATCAACTGTAAGGTTATGGAACACTATTCCTGCAGCAGGTAGAAATTGTACATCTACATCCCAATTCAAGACATACATACAAAAAGAGCAAGTCATTGCACCTCTATATTTTTCCTATGGTGTTAGAAAGTTGAATATTTATCATACTCGATTAAGATACATGAAAAGCCAGTTAAATTATGATTTATACAGAATAGAGATAGAATGAGGACATCTGAAACTTATTTCGCATATTTTTGCTTTCACTTTACAGATTTTACAATATTCCAGAATAGTTCCGATGAGCTACATGGCCTCGTGCATTATATTTTATATGTAACTTTACTCCATAAACATTCCATTTAGAAATCTCCGGAGAACACAGCCAGAATGATGAAGAGGTACGTGCTGTCTGTTGCCTTGACTCTGTGTGTCATTGGTGACTTCATTCCGGGTATCGGAAGAAATAGAGTGATGGCGGTTATTCCGAAGCAAGGTATTTATACTGTAGATGAAGTTACAGACGATCAGGCAGCATGGGGCAATGGGAAGGTCATCCTCTTCCTCGGTAAACTTAATGCCTTAGAATCCTTTAATATTCTGGGACACACTAAGTGGACAATTAGCTTACGAGTTGTGAAATCTGCATCTTCCTAAGGCAAGGGAGTTATCTGACTGTAAAAGTCCTCAGTGACTATTGCGAGTTATATCCCTCCTATGTCTCTCCTATTGACCAATCAGATTCCACCTCTCATACCACTTGCATTTGCTTCATACAAAATGGCGGCGCCCAGTCTAGACGCCCTGACTGATAATCGGGATCTATATTGTAATATAACGGGTCTTACTTCGCGAAGTGTATCAAATCATGTGAGCACCTTGATTAAAAACATGAAACGATTCGGAAGATATCTGTTGACGTTAAGTTGACGGTATACATGCTTTGCAAATCCTGTAATCGACCGAAATCTTAACGCCAGTTCACGAACCGGATGTCCATTTCGTTACGCGATTTTGATTGGACGATGTATAAGCTGGCTAGTCCAGCCAAAGTACAACTCAACGTAACTTCCATACTTTAACATAGGCTTCCGATAATCTTAGCGCTAAGATGACTTTGTGCAAGTGGGCCCAGCTCTCATGATTCTCAAGAACTCTTGTCGATCTGCCTAATTCGGCATGGGTTAAAACTGGACTTTTATAGTCAGTTAACACCCTAGCATTGGGAAGATGTGAAGTCTGAGGCAAATACTAAGGCAACATGTGATGATGGACCTACATTTGCTCAAAGTTAATCCTTCATTTTGTTTATCATTTCTGTAAATTGCTGATGATGGAATGTTGTTGTTTTTTGGTGTACACATCATTTATCCATTTTAATTAAATGCATCTATTTTATCAGTTTGTTGATGCCTTTCTTTTAGGTATTTCAGACATCTCAGTCACAGACCTAATAGCAGGTAATGTGTTTTATCAGCTATATATTGATGATAGATATCCCAAATAGACTTTTAAATTTGTGAATTTTCAGTGGTCCAAACACTCTACCTTATCCTTAACAGATGAAGGTGACCCGTCAGAGTGGAAAATACATGTCAAAAGATTCAAAAACTGTAACTGATTCTATTTCGGATACAATACTAAAAGTACCAGTGACGATCCGGGGTAGAATAGTTCTTCAGCAACCCATTATTGTCGTAAGAGGCGACTATTCTTGTCGTAAGAGGTGACTAACGGGATCGGACGGTCAGGCTTGCTGACTTGGTTGATGCATGTCAGTGTGTCCCAATTGCGTGGGTCGGTTCTCAATCACTGGACTGTCTGGACTGTCTGGTCCAGACTCGATTATTTACAGACCACCGTCATATAGCTGGAATATTGCTGAGTGCGACGTAAAACAAAAACAAAAATGGGATACAAAATTAATACTCGCTGCACATCCAATTTCACATGGTATAATAGAGCCGGTGTGGTCTGTAAAATCGGAGCAATGTGCAAACATATTTTCATTATGATTTGGACCAAGTATGTTCAATTTCAACCTCGTTAAAATGTTGAAAATTTAACGCTTTCATATTAGGTGAGCTAACAATCGGTCTGACCTTAAAGAACCAATTCATGGCTCATGAACGTTCCACAGACCCTTAATCATGAAGACGTGCGGATGTCGTTACGAATCTTAAACCCTTTGAAGTGATAGCTTGATGAAGTGATCTTCAGCGGCTGACGAAAAGTCTGATCTTCATCACACAAATATCGCATTGTGCCCGTGTTTTCGTCTAACGTAAAACTTAAACTGTACACTTGTGTGGACACTCATTCACCATATAATAAAACAGATTATTTTACAGGCCACTTTGGTTCTCTCCTGCTGTCGATGAAGTTTGCCTTCTGTCGGCGACAAAGAAATCAGCCATGCATCGATCGAGTTTGTTCCTTGATATCAGAAAAGTCACTAAATATGTCGAGACGATAACTACACACGAGTGAGTGAGTGAGTGAGTAGCGGTTTATGACGTTAGTGACAAAATACCCTGTATAGGAATGTAATTGTTTGGTAGCCACACCCGCGTTTTTCCTAGGATCATGCATTAAACAATGTAGAACCATACTCCCTCACTCACTCAAAGGATTCATGTCATTGGATCCGTAGTTAACATCAATAAAACGATACTAATGTATATTCTATGACGAACTTTTTTTTATCCCGAGGAATAATTTTGGCATTGTGAAATAATAAATGCAGTTTCTAATCTGGGGCTAGAAAGGGACGGAATCACGCCCTTCCCTAATCTGGGGCTAAAAAGAGACGGAATCACGCCCTTTCCTAATCTTGGGCTAGAAAGGGACGGAATCACGCCCTTTCCTTATCTGGGGCTAGAAAGGGACGGAATCACGCCCTTTCCTAATCTGGGGCTAGAAAGGGACGGAATCACACCCTTTCTTAATATGGGGCTAGAAAGGGACGGAATCACTCCCTTCCCTAATCTGGGGCTAGAAAGGGACGGAATCACGCCCTTCCCTAATCTGGGGCTAGAAAGGGAAGGAATCACGCCCTTTCCTAATATGGGACTAGAAAGGGACGGAATCACGCCCTTTCTTAATCTGGGGCTAGAAAGGGACGGAATCACGCCCTTTCTTAATCTGGGGCTAGAAAGGGAAGGAATCACGCCCTTTCCTAATATGGGACTAGAAAGGGACGGAATCACGCCCTTCCCTAATCTGGGACTAGAAAGGGACGGAATCACGCCCTTTCCTAATCTGGGACTAGAAAGGGACGGAATCACGCCCTTTCCTAATCTGGGACTAGAAAGGGACGGAATCACTCCCTTCCCTAATCTGGGACTAGAAAGGGACGGAATCACGCCCTTTCTTAATCTGAGGCAAGAAAGGGACGGAATCACTCCCTTTCCTAATCTGGGACTAGAAAGGGACGGAATCACGCCCTTCCCTAATCTGGGGCTAGAAAGGGAAGGAATCACGCCCTTTCCTAATATGGGACTAGAAAGGGACGGAATCACGCCCTTTCTTAATCTGAGGCAAGAAAGGGACGGAATCACGCCCTTCCCTAATCTGGGGCTGTACACCTTTCTGCGATGACCGTATCAATAGCTGAAACACAGGCTGATAAACTATCTACCCCTCAGTCTCAGCCAGAAACACTATCTACCCCTTCAGTCTCAGCCAGCTACACAATCTACCCCTCAGTCTTAGCCAGCTACACAATCTACCCCTCAGTCTCAGCCAGCTACACTATCTACCCCCTCAGTCTCAGCCAGCTACACAATCTACCCCTCAGTCTCAGCCAGCTACACAATCTACCCCTCAGTCTCAGCCAGCTACACAATCTACCCCTCAGTCTCAGCCAGCGTTAGGTCAAAAATTAGGAGGTGTACGGAGAGTTAAAAATTAGTTTGAAGGTAATTTAAGCAGGGCTGCCAGAGAATTAAATATTGATCGAAAAGATGGATGTCAGAGGAGTAGGTCATGTCAAATAATGACGGCAGAAGGAACAAACGTCGCATGGGCAATCCTGGGCGTAAACCGCAAGAATCAGACTTCGAAGAAGCATTGTTGGTGTGGTTTAAAGAACAAAGAGCTGAAAAGCACGTTGTGCATTACATCAATATGACGGACCGGGCATTAACGCTGATGAAGGAAATGGGAATTAGCTTATCGCTAAAAATTAGTGATTCTTGGCTCTGTAAATTTCGCAAACGCCATAACATTTCATCCAGGAAGATCACCCATCACGGACAGCAGGACAAACGGAACTTAATGATTCAACGAATGGTCAGCTATGATCATCTCCGTGGTGTGCAACAGTTGGCAGCAGAACTCGACAAGACCAAGACATTTAACATGGATGAAACTCCATGTTACATCGACAGGGCAGGGCAGACAACGCTCGACTTTGTTGGATCGAAGAACGTTGATGGCCTGACGACTGGACACGACAGAAACAGATTCACCGTTGTTCTGTGTACATGCTTGGATGGGCGTATCCTCAAGGTCATGGTCATTCTCAAGAACCTGGTCCACCTCCCAAAATGCAAAGTTCCAAAGAACATTGAGTTGTTTGTGTCCAAAGGAGGTTCAATGAATGAAACGCTGATGCTTTCTTGGATAGAACGCGTGCTCAAATCCCGTGGGTCGTATTTTGTGAATCAGCCATCTCTACTCTTGATGGACAGTCACAGAAGTCATTGCACAGATCCTGTGGTTAAGTCACTGAAGTCCCTGAATGTCGCCACTAAACTTATTCCTCCAAAGACGACATCCTATCCCCAGCCGCTTGATGTATCAGGTGGGGGTCAACGCTCATTCAAGGCTGCAATGAGAAAAGCTTGGCAGGGTTGGTTGATCAACGGGGACAAAGAATTCGCCCCAACCGGGAAGAGAAAGAAGCAATCTTATGATGTTCTTCTCCAAATGGTTTCGGAATCGGTGGAATTTATCCCATCTTCTGTCGTCATCAATTCCCTTCAGCTGTGTGGTGTTGCTGAGCTCGGCAATGACGTAACAATGGAACATCTGATCTCCCTCTGAAGGCTTTGCACACTCCGTCGCAGTGGTGACTCAGCATAACACTACTGCCACAGGCTAATTTGCATATCACGTGACCGGACTTTTCTCTTGTTTGTAAACAAACGCGCTTTTTCAGAAATCAGTATAGAACGGACTAATGCAAGTATTTGGGGTCGCTTAACATCTTGTTTTGCATAATTATATAAATATGCTACTACCACTGCGACAGTGAATTTCATGACAATATATATTTATACATCAAAGTGACCGTATCGCTAGCTCTCCGTTGGGCTTCGAAGACAGCACGTGGAGCCGTACAACCAATGTAAACAAAGGAAAACTACGCAAAAACAAATAGATTTTCACGTACTAGGATACTTTCTTAATGAACCGTAACCATTCTATGACATATAATTTAGTTTTTAGTTCATGGCCGCGGGAGGTGAGTCCGTTGGCGTTCCACTGAAAAATATTTAGTCCTTCCATTATTGGGTTCGGGTGATAGGTGATTTAATTTTTAGTTTTTATTTTATTCGGTGACTTCTTTTAGGTGGAGGTTAAAGAGGAAGAAGGAAAGATCGGTTAATTTTATATTGAAAGCTACTTTGTGGAAGGATTTCATGCTAGCTTTTGGTGAGTTTTGACTATGCATGTATACTAGGAGTATATAGGTTATTTAGGTTTTGGGTGTTGGCTGGTTGGGGCGTTTTGCGGTTTAGTTATTTCTTCCTTTTTGGGGCTGAGAGGGAATTTTGGTTTGTTTTAGTTGGAGTAGTGTCTATTGTTTCCTCAGTAGTGGAGAAATCTTCATCATCGGTTAGATTAGGTTTAGCTGTTTGAGTTTCCATAGGACGAAAACACATTAAATGGCCTGGCCCGTGTGCGAAATACGCATCAGTCGGAATGCGCACGTTGAATCTCAAAAGTAAGTAAGTAAGTAAGTAAGTCAATAGTTGAGGGTATTGCCTAAAAGTCGGGCCAGCCGGGCCAAGACGGACCAAAGTGTTATTGGCTAATTTCTTCATTATCGGTGATCATACCTACATATCATTGATGCAACATAGACACATGAGATTTATGAACAAGCACCAACCAAAAATGAGATGTAAGCGTCGCTGATCTAGGTAACATGTAAAAGATCAATCGTTAAACGAAATAAGATTTGAAACGTATCAAATACTTCCAGCTATCCTGATACAAATTTCCATCTGTCGGCGTGGCGTTTATATTTATAGGAACGTACTATTGCTAAGTAAATACCACTTTATAATGTCACTGTTGATCGTATTTAAAGCAGACACGTTTGTTATAGTAGACCTCTTCTCCCCATACTCTCAACTGTCTCACAAGTGTTCGGTCCGACTTGGCCCGGGCTGTCAAGATCAACTTAAACCTCACAGATGTAACATGAAATGGACTCACACCTATAGACTAGTATTATATCTACCTTAATACCACTTTATAGTGTCTCAGATCACGGTATTTAAAAAAATAAGGTGCTCAAAGTGAAGCGCTTTTCCCTCTACATTATCAACAGTCTCTATCAGAAGTGTTTGTGTTCTGTCCGACTTGGCCCGGGCTGTCAAAATCAACTTTAAACACACAGATGTATCATCAAATGTGTTTACATCTATAGACAAGCAAATCACTTCTGATACACTTACTTACTTACTTTGGAGATTTAACGTGCGCTTTCCGACTGATGCGTATTTCGCACACGGGCCCGGCCAGGCCATTTAATGTGTTTCCGAAAGGGGCGAAAGTGGTGTGTGCAACCCAAGAGAGGGCTTTAGGGGTTGCTTATATAGAATTTGGGAATTTTGAGATTTGGAATAGATGCCAATGGGGTAGGGGAGGAGAACTAAGGGAGCTGGGTATGGTGGATGTTTGTGTGTTTATGTAATTTTGATTTGGTGGATTATAGTGTTTTTAGATGCGTTTTATTAGTTCCGTTTTGATTAAGAATACGCCTAAGGCCTTGAAGTTTTCTAGTTTATTTTGTGGGTTTAGTATTGCTTCTAGAGTGAGAGCCTTGTTTAGATTGAGGGTGGTTTGTAATGCGGTTCGATGTGTTAGGTAGTGTGTGCAGTAGATGAGTGCGTGTTCTGGGGTTTCTGGTTGTTTGCAGTGTGGGCAGTTACCTGTAGTATGTTTTTTTATTTTTTGTTAGGTGGTTATTTAGGTTGGTGTGTTCTGTTTGGAGTTTAGTGATTACTCTGTCCATTTTTTTTTATGGATGGTGAATTTTTGGTTTGGTTAGTGGTTTGCTGAGTACTTTTTTGATTTGGCTATTTGAGTTTAGATATAGGTTATGCCATTTTTTGGTGATTTTTTGCTTGTTTACACTTTTAATTTCTGATTTTGAGATGGGTAAGTTTAAGCTTATTTCTGGGATTTTGAGGGATAGTTTAGCTGCCTTATCGGCGTTTTCATTACCGTATATTCCTACGTGGGCGGGTATCCACAAGAAGGTTATTTGTTTGCCTGCGTTAGTTAGGTCGTTGGAGCTTTTAAGTATTAGATTTATTAATTTAGGTCGGTTTTTTTGGTATTTTTGTTTTGGAGGGCTTGCAGTCCACTTAGGGAGTCGGTAAGTATTAGGATTTTATTGTGGTTTTTGGATTCTTGACTATGGAGGGCTGAGGCCATGCCCATTAGTTCTGCCGTGAATATTGATTGGTTGTTTGGGAGTCGGAAGGATTGTGTAGTTTTAGTTGGTTGTGTGGTATGGACTCCGAAACCTGTGTGTTTGGAGGTCGGATCTGAAGATCCGTCCGTGTAAATGTGACACCAATTTGGCCAATTTTCGTGTATGTATGCTAGTGTGGTGGTTTTAGCTATGTTTGGGTCGGTTTGTTTATTTATTTGGCTAGCTAGTGTTGTGTCTATTTTGGGTATTTTAAGTTTAGGGGTGAAGATATTTGATTGTTTGCAGTTTTGTTTAAGATTTTTAATTTGGTGTTCATTTAGGTAGTTTGTTATTCTTTGGGATATTGGGGTAAGTAAGGGGTGTTTACGAGCTAGAGCTTGGTTTTTGGGGCTGATATTTTGGTTTATTAAGTTTTGGATTAGAGGGTTTGATTGGGATGCGGCCCAGAAATTTAAGCTTAGCTGTTCCCTGCGTAGACTTAGTGGCATTTCTCCTGTTAAGGCCTGAAGTGAAGTGTAGGAGGTGCCATGTTGGGTGCGTGTAATTAGTTTGAGAGCCTGATATTGTATTGAGTCAAGTTTTTTAGATAGAGAGTTGTTTAGGGTGTTGTATATGGCGCAGCCGTAGTCTAGTTTTGATCTAATTAGTGATATGTAGAGTGAGAGGAGGGTATCTTTGGAGGCTCCCCAGTTTGAGCCAGTGAGGCATTTTAGGGTGTTTAGGTCTTTACTGCATTTAGTTGTTAGGTTTTGGATGTGAGCATCCCAGGTGAGATGTTCATCGAAAATAAGTCCTAAGAATTTGGTTTGTTTTTGAAATTTGATTGTTTGGTTGTTTAGCTGGAGGATTGGGGAGGCGGGTTTCATGTTTTTATGTTTGAATACTATTCCTGTTGTTTTTTCTGAGTTAAGGGAGAAGCCCCATTTATCAGCCCATTGTTGTATTTTATTAAGAGATTTTTGGAGTAAATTTTGGGCCATATTAATGCTTTTTGTGCGGATCCAGAGGGCTCCATCATCCGCGAATTTGGATGTGTTTATTTTAGGGGATAGGCCCTCGAAGAGATCGTTTATCATTATATTAAAGAGTGTGGGGCTGAGGATACTGCCCTGGGGAGTGCCATTTTCTAGGGGACACTGGTCATAGAGTATGGTCTATCCCCACTGTTATTTTACGTTCGTTTAGAAAGTCCTGAATATAGTTTATTATTTGTCCTTTTAGTCCTATTTTTTTAAGTTTTTGTATTAGCCCGTTCTGATACAGACGATGTTTAGTTTATATGCTAGTCGTTAGGTACAAAGATTGTTTAGTAACTTTAGAAGTTATTAACACATGTCGTGTCAGCCCTATGACATTCGCGATTGTCCACTTCCAGAAAACATCCTGTGTTGGTTTAACATGAATTAGTAAAGGTTCATTAGGGATGCCCAACACGTTAATTAATGAAAGACGAGTAGTCAAAACACTGTCATTTCCTGCCCAGGATACCACACCCCTACACACTAAGGTCGGTGAGAAACATTCTCATCAAAGAAAACAGTCAAGACTATAGATTCCCGTCGTCTAGCTACACATCCTGTGATGAATTAAAGGTTGAACAATTTTAAACTGAACTGTCCTAAGTTTATTTCTAAAATTTTGGAATTGGATACAGTGATAAAGTCTTATATACTCATAAATATTGGTTTTATGTTTTAACGGAGATATGATATTTTCTTATGAAATATCGCGTATTAGTGTAATATGCATGCTTAACCATTCATTGTACCGTTCTAAACCATGTAATATCAGTCAATCGGGTGGGAAAACAAGCCTATCCTCGCTCTATAAAGGACTATGTCAATCATTTTGCAAGTTGAAATGACCCCTGAATACTTTATGAATACTTTATGACAGGTTATGGAGTCAAAATCAATGCTGATTTTTCATAAACTTAATGCTTCGTACTATAGGCATGGTGCCTCTTCAGTGCTGAATAAAGATTGAAAATACATCAGTCAGTCAAAGATGAAGGAGTTCTTGAGAATTAGTTCATGTTTTGTTCTTAGACTTACATTTCAACCATCGATTGTGTTCACATGTAGACTCAAACTGGTAAATTAAAAAACTGTATACAGACAACAACAACTGTATTAGAAACAACAAACTCTGTATTTATGGAAAGCACTTTCATAAGCATGATAGCATATTTTGGAAAACAAATTCAAGGTCAATTGCTTCAATACATCATGTTCATTGGACATAATTTCTAGTTTAAATATGTCAAATATATAATTCTATATAACTTTTCTTGAATGGAGCACATTTGAAAAAAAAGATAATCCAAGAATATTCGATATTACCGTGTATAAAGAATGTATATCAGTCATATATTTCTAACTTAGATCACCCGTATGTAGCCCAGGTAAAGCATGCACATCGGGGAACATTGTAATGTTGGTACAGTTTATCGTGTCTTCTTGCTTTAGTATTACACATTGGCTTTTCATATTCCTCAAGGTTTGAATGTTTATTTGTTTAATAAAAAAATGTATTTTTTATTTATTTTTTTCTCTCCTTTATTTGTTCTGGGTTATATATTTATCTAAATATACATTTAGTTACTTGTGTGTGTGTGGTTGTTTCCTTTTACTTGTTGATTTTGATTTTGATTGATTTTGCGGGGTATTTTTCTTTCTTTTCTTTTTTTTGGGGGGTGTGGGGTGGGGGGGGGGGCACTTTTCCTTTCGTTTTTCATAATATTATTTTTTAAAGTTGTATATAACGTATGAATCCCTTCTCAGATTACTTTATCTCATTTCTATATGACGTGCTATTTTACTTCTCTGTGTTTTTCTTGTTTTCTCTTCAGTATGAGGTTATACTGTATCATTTTTACTATTTTGATGGTTGTGGTCATCAGTTATGCAAATCAGTTTCGGTGTGTCTTTTTAACAAGGTGTTCTTCATTAAGATTCACGGCCAGCCCGATTGTAACAATTACATGTACACTTTGCTTTGACGATGCCGGTTGATGTTATTCAATACAGGCTGGGGTGGGGTTTTTTTTAAAATCTATTCTAAATGCTTATCATTTCGGGAAGGTGATACACATTTCTCTATATTTTGGGTTACTTTGCTTATCTAATTTCCGATTATCATTCTTAGTTTTACTTTTTCTCTTCGGCTGCGGTGATATCCATCCGAATCCAGGACCTTTGCATAGTCCAGAATTAAAGATTATATATCTAAACGTACGCAGTCTTAAAGACAAAGTAGATTTTATCAGTGCTGAATTAGATAGTTATGATGTTGTATGTTTAACAGAAACCTGCTTGCACCATGATATTCTAGCCACTGATATTACACTGATACCATTTTCAAATCGTAGCCTGTATTAAGGAATATATTTTAGATCTTAAATCAGAGTATAACGGACAGCCTGAGCTGGAGGCGCGCGTGGATATGTTGACAGTTTTTACGTAGTTAGTGGTAAAACCGTATGTTTGCGAGGATTAATAAGATTTCTGAATTATGTTACAACAGTAACCGTACATGTATTTGTTACATTAAGTCATTTCATTCAAATTTGTTTGGTATGATTATGTCTTATAATTATTTTAGGATGGAAGGTACAGTTACCACATAAAATATGCTGAAGTATCAATTCATTATGACCATATTTCATAATCTATTTTTTTAAAGTAACCCTCCTTACATTAAAGATAACTATTTAAAGAATATAATACTGAAAGACATTGCAACAAACCGAATAATCAGGGGGGAGACTTTATACTGAGGGGGGCGCGAAACATATCCGCCCGGGGGAGATTTTATTTCAGAACAGATTCTCCGGGGGAGAATCTGTACCGGTATAAACTCTCCGGGGGGAGAATTTGTACGGGGGAGAGTTTATACCGGGACACCGGTCGCATGGAACTCTGGGTAGGAGAGTGAAGGCTTTGTTCACTCGGATGAGAACAAAGACGACGATCCTCTTGAATCTTCCACCTCAGAAGATGAAGTCGAAGACGGTTTTACAGTCATTAAAGAACTCACATCGAGTTAGACACTGTCTTTACAATTTTGAACTTTTTGAATTTGAAAAAGAAAATCATTTTTTTATGTTAAAGTGTTGTTGTTTCATTCCAGTTGTGAGTATTGTTTCATTAAACTTGAGATATTCATTTTTCGTAGCGTGTTTTTGTCCATTTATCGAATTTAAGCCCTGGGCTTAAATTTGGATAAAATGTTACCTTATTAAAATAGGCAAAATCCGTAATTAAGCCCAGGGCTTAAATACGTGCAGTCCCGGTAGGCTGTTGCGGTAGTGAAACACTGAATATTGTTTTCACTCGATGTTCTTTATATATACCACTTTCGCATTCTCTTCGACAATCTGATCTATGGACGCTGTATGATCAGCTCCTGAGCACCAGTTATCATGGGAGATATAGAGCGCCATAGAGAGAGAGTGAGTATAGTTTTACGCCGCTTTTACCAATATTCCAGCAATATCATGGCGGGGGACACCAGAAATTGGCTTCACACATTGTACCCATAGCCCTCTTTGCAGTAGTTATGAAACCAATACAAAAGGAAAATTACTTGAATATTTTTTCTTAAATAACGATTTATGCATTATTTAAATGATGGTTCTTACTTACCCTTGTCTGGACTTATCAGTTGTAGATTCTAATTTCCTGTTTGAACTTGAATCGGCAGTCCACGATAACCTCAGGGAAGTGACCATATTCTTACTCTTATTAACTGTCTAATTTGTAGGGGTGGTCGGGTAGCCTAGTGGTTAAAGCGTTCGCTCGTCACGCCGAAGACCCGGGTTCGATTCCCGACATGGGTACAATGTGTGAAGCCCATTTCTGGTGTCCCCCGCCGTGATATTACTGGAATATTGCTAAAATCGGCGTCAAACCATACTCACTCAGTCAGTCAGTCAGTCAAATTTGTAAGTGAGATTGTTCGTCGTGAGGTCTTCAAAGGGGGCTGAAGTAGCGTAAAATGATTGTCTACCTGAGAGGGTATGTGAAACCACATCATTCAAAGTACGTTAATTCCCTACTACTATTGTAGACCGCCTCCGTGGTCTAATGGTAGAGCGTCCGCCCGGAGAGCGGAAGGTCCGGGGTTCGATCCCCAGCCGCGTCATGCCAAAAGACCAAAAGATGGTACTTGTTGTTACCCTGTCTGGCGCTCGGCATTAAGGGGCTAAAACAAGGACTGGTCGGCTCGGAGTCAGTATACTGTGTCTGAGTGGGGTATTCATGTTAAACTGCGGCATGGTATCTCAGTGAGCTAGCACTATAAATCGGCGTCAGTCCGGACTAGTACAAGCAGCCACACACACACATACACGTGCATGCACGTCGCTATATAAGTGCAATAATCTTGGACGCGACGTTAAACCCCATTTCACCTCACCTACTACTATTGTAGTCGTAGAATCATTGTTTGTTTTAATTTTGGATAAACTTGATGACAATCGCTGGAAGCTAGAGGGATGCATGGTGTAAATCCTGCTGGGGTACCATGAGTGTGGCGGAGATACCGTAAGACCCCATGGTCTGTTGGTCGGTTGGTTGGTTTGCTGTTTAACGCCGCACTAAGCAATATTACAGCTATATGACGGCGGTCTGTTAAGAATCCAGTCTGGACCAGACAATCCAGTGATTGATATCATGTGCATCGATCCACGCAATTGGGATATCGATGACATGCATCAACCAAGTCAGCGAGCCTGACCACTCGATCCCGTAAGTCGCCTTTTACGACAAGCATAGTCACCTTTTACGGCACGCATGGGTTGCTGAAGACCTATTCTACCCCGGAATCTTCACGGGTCCCCCTGGTCTGTAGATTGGTGGCTTGCTTTGTTTGCTGGTGATCCAAAGTCCGTTTTTTTTATATTATGTATTTTTTTGTATTGTGCCATCTTGTTTTGCTCCATACTAGGTTTAAATATAAATATGATGGTCTAGTTATTTTACTGCTCTTTGTCCACAGGTTTTATATATTCTAAATGTTTTATTAACGTACAACTTGTAGTCACGACATTGCTGAATTACTGCCTGGTGTGACTTTAAGTTTAACTCAATCACTAGAAATAAAAACGTCATACACATAACCACGTACGTTAACTTTCAAACCCATATTCAAAACGTTTTCTTATTTTTATCCCCCGCCCTAACGAAGTTGGCGGGGGATATAAAGTATGGTTCCGTCCGTCCGTGCGTGTGTGCGTGTTTGCGTTTGGCGTGTGTGCGTTCGTCCCGATATCGTTTCCGGAGCATAACTAAGAAACCGTTTAATATTTCTCTACGAAACTTTGCATGTCTATCAGACTCATGCTGAACTGGTGCCTTTTGATATTTAGGCATTTTAGAATTTTTTGTTTTTTACGTTTCCATGGCAACAAGTTGGACTTAGGTTCTATAAGGGTGGTGTTCGTTTCCGGAGCGTTACTCAAAAACCGTTAAATACTTTCTTACAAAACTTTGCATGTCTACCAGAGACATACTGAACTGGTGTCTTTTGCTTTTTAGGAATTTTAGAAATTGCTTTTTAAGGTGGCAATTTTAATAATTCAATAGCAGTCGTTTATAATCAAAACGTTGCGCAAGAATTGGTTGATAATACAAAAATTTAAATATCGCTGGATTAAAATAGGGGTACACAAACAACACACGTCCTTTGGGGTAAAAACCTCAAAAGACAATAATGATATATTTTTTTCTGCATTCGACCAATTGCACATGAGAATTTCACAATGACTTCAAGGAGAATGTTAACTGTATTCTCGTATTACATACATACATATATATATATATAATAATTAAATAAGTGGAGTAAGATTGAACACAGTTTTAATTGGCTAGCGCTTTTCAACTTTCATATATATATATATATGAGATTATGATTACACATTTTTTCTTGCAGGAAAACTTTCCCCTGCCTATTTATCCATGTTGTGTTCGTTCTGTCGCGGACAAGGAAATCAGCCATGCACCGATCGATTGTGTTCCAGGCTAACCGAGCCTCAAAGAACTCTCGCTAAAGTGGGTGAGTGAGTGAGTGACAGAGTAGGTTTTATGCCATAGGTAACAATTTTCCAGCAATATAACACACGTGTAGGGGGGGCTTATTCACGGTACCGCCCTCCTCGTTATTTCCAGGATAGTACGTGAAGCGTAGAACCACAATCACACACTTGTTCACTCAGTCACTTCAAGACAAAGGAACTTATGTCAATGTCAATGTAATCCAGATGAACTTATGTCAATGTCAATGTAATCCAGATGAACTTATGTCAATGTCAATGTAATCATGATGAACTTATGTCAATGTCAATGTAACCAAGATGAACTTATGTCAATGTCAATGTAATCCAGATGAACTTATGTCAATGTCAATGTAATCCAGATGAACTTATGTCAATGTCAATGTAATCTAGATGAACTTATGTCAATGTCAATGTAATCCAGATGAACTTATGTCAATGTCAATGTAATCTAGATGAACTTATGTCAATGTCAATGTAATCCAGATGAACTTATGTCAATGTCAATGTAATCCAGATGAACTTGTGTCAATGTCAATGTAATCCAGATCATACAAAGTAGTAACTTATTCTCTATGACGAACTTCTGTGTTATTCTGCACAATGAAAGAACATTATGAAAGTTGACATACAGGTTCCATACAAATGCAAATGCTGATAATACCGCAAATTATGACAGCAAATAAAGATTTTTTTGTAATTCAAACATATATGTTGTGTAATTTATAGTTATCAAAACCAATAGAGAAGCTCACAATACATACAAGCATTTACCACAGCTTGCAAGAATATCCTAGTTACAGGTTTATGTCAAACGTTATCTCACTTACGACAATCAACTGAACATAAACGCCGACTCCTTTTTATTTCAACACATCGTGGTGTACTTTTATTTGTTTGTTTGTTTGTTGTTTAAGCTGCGCTAAGCAAGATTTCAGCTATATGACGACTGTAAATAATCGAGTCTGGACCAGACAATCCAGTAATTGCATCGATCATGAACATCGATCTACACAACTGGGATACGATCGCAATTTGGTTTTTTTCGTTTGCTGACTTGGATGTACTTTTGCTAGAGAGGTGAAAACACACTTTTCTCATATATCAAGCGACTTTAGAGTATGAAAGCTCTCCAAATTCAAAGACGTATGATTAGAAATCCGACACACCTATATAAAGGGTCGTCAGGGAAATACAACCGTTTGAAGGTGTCCAAATTGACGTCAGAGGCCAATGTGAAAGATTCGCCGCACGCGCATGCGCGACACCATGTTGGTTTTTTTAACATGTATAGAATTTTCGCGAGTCAGATACCAGAACTATTCACGTGTTGCATTAAATTGGTATTACACGGGAGCTCGTTTAGTATTTTATTTATTACTTGCCGTTTAAAACTATTTTTTAGAATTTCAATGTCGTGTGTGAATACAGGCAGACATCTACGCGATCCACAGCACAATCCAATTGAGTTTAACAAAACAATACTTCAAACACGTCAAACGTTGACACTTATTACTGTAATACCATGCAACGGCCCACCTTAAGAATTCAGGGCTCCTTTCCAGAAAGTTTTCGCAGCGCTAAGGTTATCAATAACTCCAATATACCTAGACGTACAAGTGTCGTTGCGCTACGATCGCCTTGTGGAACGGGGTCCTGCACCACAAAGTTTACAATTACGTCACAATACCTGATGACGTAGTTTGGGAAATTTTGTTGCAAGATCTACCGGCGAAACAATACCATGTGACGTCAGCCTAGCAACAGGGTCACCACGGGGAGGTTGCTCTTCACGAGTGTCCACGAGACACCATGCCTACCCGTAACCTTCGTAAGTGTCCGTCACCTATTCGACCCTTTTCGTTCAGTTCCGTAATGTCACAGGCATGGCTAGGTAAATTTGCACTTTGCTTCACAGTGTGGACGGAGCTCAGTCAGTTACCATTCTACCACCCGTATTGGTGAAGTTGGGTCCATATGGTGTGTTGGGAAAAAGGAACACCTGTTCCTGGCTCCAGTGACCTCAACCACCAGAATCCGTCTTCCGCCACACAGGGTTGTCCAATTTAGCCTCTTACGACCAGCGATGGGGGTGTGGGGCATGCCATCAGCGTTAATAACATCTTCCCGAGGCAAGAGAGTTAACTGACTGAAAAGTCCAGTTTCAACCCTTGCCGAACTAGGCTGGAATTCCAGTGGCTGTTACGAGTCAAGTCCCTTCTTTTCCTGTCCTATGGACCAATCAGATTCCATCTCTCGTATCACTTGCATTTGCTTCAAACGAAACGGTGGCGCCCAGTCAAGACGATCTGATCGATAATCAAGATCTATATTGTGATAAGACGAGTCTTACATCGCGAAGTGCATCAAATCCCGTGAGCACCTTGAATAAAAACATGAAAAAATTTAGAAAATATCTGTTGACAACGAGTTAGCGGTGCACATGTTTTGCAAATCCTGCAGTCGACCGAAATCTGCATGACACTTTACGAACCGGATTTCGATTTCGGTGCGCGATTTTGATTGGACTATGCATAGACTCGTTAGTCCAGCCAAAATTTAACTCCATAATACCAGGGTGGAAACTTGACTTTTATAGTCAGTTAACTCACTTGCCTCGGGAAGATGCGTTAATAACTACCACACACCGTTTGTGAATACATAACAAAATATGTGTTTTATGTAGCACATTTTATCATTCGTGTTTCCTACTATGCTTGTTCCGGAGATAATGTTTTGCTGATATGTCAGGAAAGGAATTTGGTACATTGAACATAACATTTGCTTCCTTAAATTTACACCACTCTCCACTGTTGTCAAGGACCCATTCAGGGGGTTAACGCTGTGATGAACAGTATCCCAGTTATATCACGTTGTCGACTTGAAGTGGGGGGAAAGCCTGAGCTGATGCTCGTCGTACACGTTTAGCACTGATAGAACCAGTCAGCAGCAAAAAGTGAAATCTTGGATTCGAACCAACGAGAAAGGACCCAGGCACGACAAAGGCACGTGACGGCAGATTGCACCACCGTGACAAGTCTACAACACGATATAGCTAATTTTAAACCTTTATTCAAAACAATTTTGGAAATATTTTGAAGGGGAAGACCACATAGTAATTACATTTACACAAGCAGTGTTCTTACAAGATTTGGTTGGCTGGTCGTTTAACGCCGCACTCATCAATATTCCAGCTATATGACGGCGGTCTGTAAATAATCGAGTCTGGACCAGATAATCCAGTGATTAATATCATGAGCATCGATCCACGTAATTGGGATCGATGACATGCATCAACCAAGTCAGCGAGCCTGACCACCCGATCCCGTTAGTCGCCTCCTTCGACAAGCATAGTCGCCTTTTACGGCAAGCATGGGTTGCTGAAGACCTATTCTACCCCGGAATCTTCACGTGTCTGTTCTTACAAGATGTTGCGATCAGGTCTGGGTAAACAATGACAGTATACACTCAGAGGCATTTGGGTAGGCAGGACGTTTTACATGTTTATCACAGGTTTGTGGATTTTGGCTGAATATCAGAGTGAGTGAGTGAGTGAGTGAGTGAGTGAGTGAGTGAGTGAGTGAGTGAGTGAGTGAGTGAGTGAGTGAGTGAGTGAGTGAGTGAGTGAGTGAGTGAGTGAGTGAGTGAGTGAGTGAGTGAGTGAGTGAGTGAGTGAGTGAGTGAGTGAGTGAGTGAGTGAGTGAGTGAGTGAGTGAGTGAGTGAGTGAGTGAGTGAGTGAGTGAGTGAGTGAGTGAGTGAGTGAGTGAGTGAGTGAGTGAGTGAGTGAGTGAGTGAGTGAGTGAGTGAGTGAGTGAGTGAGTGAGTGAGTGAGTGAGTGAGTGAGTGAGTGAGTGAGTGAGTGAGTGAGTGAGTGAGTGAGTGAGTGAGTGAGTGAGTGAGTGAGTGAGTGAGTGAGTGAGTGAGTGAGTGAGTGAGTGAGTGAGTGAGTGAGTGAGGTTTAACGCCGCTTTTAGCAATATTTCAGCAATATCACAGTGGGGGACACCAGAAATGGGCTTCATACATTGTGCCAATGTCGCGAACGCTTTAACCACTAGGCTACCCGACCACCCCTGAATATCAGATCAGCAGACATTGTGGCCATGTGAGGTATCACATCCAACTCCGCCAACACTTTAACCACTGTGCTAGGCTGTCACCTTAAGGTAAAATGTATATACGTACTGAATACTGAATGCATGAACACAATGCATTGTTGGTCATTGATATCACTGGAATCTGCAATAACAACGGCAAATTGTGACGCAGATCTGTGGCACGTTTCGATTGAAACTCTGACTTGTCTGTACAGTTGAGGGGCGGTCGGGAAGCCTAGTGGTTAAAGCGTTCGCTCGTCACGCCGAAGACCCGGGTTCGAATCCCGAAATGGGTATAATGTGTGAAGCCCATTTCTGGTGTCCCCCGCTGTGATATTGCTGGAATATTGCTGACAGCGGCGTAAAACCATACTCACTCACTCACTGTACAGTTGACGTATGGTTTGATATATCCCTGTTTGTACTCGCACTTCGGAGAATTGCTATGAAGAAAACATCTATGAAAAGAATACACCCAGCGTAGCATGGCTCAACCACATCTATATATATCCATTATCCAGTGAGTGAGTGAGTGAGTTGGGTTTAACGCCGCTTTAACAGTATTACAGTTATATCATGGCGTGTCAGCTTAATGTGGGAGGAAAGCCCGACGTTTACCACTTCGGTGAAACCCACGAGCACGGGTATGGTGCTGACAAACCTAGAAACATAATCAGGCCGAACCGGGATTTCCATTATTCAGAGAGGCCGAAATAAAATTTGAAAATTAACATAACAAACGCAGACAGAATCTGAAGCTTGGCTGAAACCTTTGTAACGTAAGACATAAAGAGTAAACTCTGAACTAAGACAACATATTAATGTTTGCTGTATGCGTATTTAGAATGCCAGTCAAATGTATATATCTAGGGTAGCATGGCTCAACTACGCCTGTATAGATCCATCCTGACAGAGGCCAAAATATATATTGCAGTTTTGGAGTAAGTGGTAATACAATATGGATGATGCAGTTTCCGTTTTGGTTACATGGTATTTGGTGAAGGTGTTAGAAAAGCAATGATCCAGGGACTAACTTCAAGAATTACGTTTTACACAATTGTAAATGAGTGAGTTTGGTTTTTCCCGCTTTTAGTAATATTCCAGCAATATCATGGCGGGGACACCAGAAATGGGTTTTACACATTGTATCCATGTGGGGAATCGAACCCGGTTCTTCGACGTCATCGTTTTACTCAAAAACAGCTTTGCGAGACAATTATAACAGATCAAGGAGAAGGGATTTGAATTGAAGAAAGACTTACTTACCAATGATGCTTACCACAAGGATATCAGTTGATACGGTAAGTTACAACGTGTTGACCATTATTATAATGATTGTCGTGTTGTAGTCGTCAGTGTGACAATCACAAGAGGTTGGATCAGTCCGCTTTGGGCCGCTCCAGTCCGAGGAGAGAGATACATTTGTTATAACTACGAATCCAGATGGATGGTTGAACATGCATGTACATATACACGATTTTTCTGGGGGGGGGGGGGGGGGGGGGGGGTCTCTGAAAAAATGACAAGCAACACATTGAATAACCTTCTGACAACTCGGCGAGGCGGATTATCTGTCCCGAGTGAATTAAGTTCAACATTATTTCTCAAGGGACATATAATCCGTCATTCCGAGTAGCGAGTAGGTTGGTCTACATTTGTGAGTGAGTGAGTGAGTGAGTTGGTCTACATTTGTGACCAACCATGAGATAAGGGACCTTGTGGATGAAAAACAAATATCACATTTTGACTTTTCATTATATTATAACTACAGTTATATCTTCGGAACTCAAAAATACGGTTCGCAAGCGTCAATTCATAGTTATGACAGTTGCAGTTTTAAGAAATAATGCCTGATGAATTGAAAGTAGATATGTATGCTGAAAGTTTTTGAAATAATGTTTTTATTACATTACGAACTAAAAAGAGAAAAATAAGATATTTTTGTACAATCCGCGCACATGGTAATCTTCACTGAAGTCATCTTCCCGAGGCAAGTGAGTTAACATACTATAAAAGTCCTGTTTCCAGCCTTGCCGAACTAGGCTATTACGAGTTATGTCCTTTCTTTGTCCCACCTATTGACCAATCAGATTCCACTTCTCATATCACTTGCATTTGCTTCAAACACAAGACGATCTCATCGGAACTATATTGTAATAAAGCGGGTCTTACCTCGCGAAGTGCAAACAAACCAACAACAACAATTATATTTGTTGATTAACGATTAATAGAGTCTGTACCAGACGATCCAGTGATTAATATCATGAGCATCGATCGATCCATGCAATTCGGATCGATGACATGCATCAACCAACTCAGCGAGCCTGACCACCCGATCCCGTTAGCCGCCTCTTACGACAAGCATAGTCGCCTTTTACGGCAAGCATGGACTGCTAAAGACCTATTCTACCCCGGATCCATATATATGTTGATAATGTGGGGTGAAATGCAGGGTAATCGGGCAAATAAAACGGCTAAATTTGTTATGCCATGTTTAAGAGGAACAACATAGATTTGCAAAGGAACAAAATGAAACACCATATCTTACAAATGAATATGAATATTACAATATAATATTGGTCAAAATAATGATACCATACACAAGCACATACCAAATAAGTAAATAAAAAATAAACGAAATAAATTTATATACAATACATTACCTTTTATCTCAGATAATTGTCATCATTGTCTAAAGATAGTTTAAGTTACCGAAAGTCAGGGGTAAGCTGAGCTGATGAGACAACGGGACGAGTGACTTTGGAAACCAGCTAAGATGCCCATGGGCTGGAGTAGCCTCCCTTTGATAAAAGGGCAATAACACCAGCCGGCGATCCGACTGATTGCCGCTAACGGTGATCATTAACACTATGTGTGGGCAACTGTCAAGAATCCCAAGAAAAAATACGTGATTCATGAAATATTCATGTCACACGCTATTTACACATAAATACTGTTCTCTGTCTGGGACGTAACCCATCAAGATATGCGGTGGATATTAATGTCTTATTCCTCTGCATTGATGAGCAGAATAAACTGAGGGCTGATTATATCGCCTTCACCATCCCACTCTTACATGCGGACGGACTATTAAATATAGTTTATTACTGCTGGGTCCCCGGATGGGTATACATCTTCAGGGCTGTGCCCCCATATTAACTACCGAGAGCCCGTGATATATATGACGCACGTTATTCTTAGTTCTTAAAAAATGAACATCGGGCGACTGTGCTTAGTGTCAGTGATTAAGTGTCCGCTGCTGTCTAAAAGACAAAAGACCGCCTCCGTGGTCTAGTGGTAGAGCGTCCGCCTGGGGAACGGAAGGTCCGGGGTTCGATCCCCGGCCGCGTCATACCAAAAGACGTTAAAAGATGGTACTTGTTGTTAACCTGTCTGGCGCTCGGCGTTAAGGGGATAAAACAAGGACTGGTCGGCTCGGAGTCAGTATACTGTGTCTGAGGGGGGTATTCATGTTAAACTGCGGCATGGTATCTCAGTGAGCTAGCACTTTAAATCGGCATCAGTCCGGACTAATACAAGCAGCCATACAAACACACACGCTCACCGCTTAATCACTGCACTTGTAGCGACGTGCATGCACGTGTGTGTGCGTTTGCGCGTGCGTGCGTCTGCTTGTACTAGTCAGAATAACAACCACAATCGAGGGGGAAGCTGGGATTCGAACCTACGGTGAGCGCCTGGAACCGCTGGGCCATTGTGTTCCCATCATTTCGGAACAACGTCCGTATCACGTGAAATATATATAGTACATGTAGGAATGTAGTTAAAATAAAATACTTTCAGTCATTAAAAGTCGAATGCTATAAATACACATTTCGTTTTAAATAGTACAAGGGTACAATTCACGGCTAATATACGAGTGCAGATAATTTGTAGGTGATGTAAGATTGCCGCTAATCTATTCACGAGAGCCCCAGGGTTGCCTTTGTTCTTGCCGACAATTGATTGGAGTGATAGGGTCTCACCCCAGGCGGCAGTTATTGAAATAGAGAAAAAATAAAGTGCGTTGCAGAAAATCATTTTCTAGTTAGCGGCAGGTATGAATAGAGAGTGTTTGTGTGCGGTCGTTGTGGTGTTGTTCGTGCAGATAAGTCTAGGTAAGTCGTTTCTACAGACATTTTGACATTGCATATGAAACACTGAAACATTAATAAATTCAATTAATATTTCAATTACCGAAAATCATAACAGTGGACAAAAGTAACTGCGATCATTTGATCGATTTTTCTTGTTTTCTTTTAGACTCAAATCCAATCTCAAAACTCCCTTTTTGAAGATTTAAAGTGTACTGGTGTTCAACTGTTAAAGTTAAGAGGGACCCCCATAAATGAAGGAGTTCGTATAATTATTTTCAATTTAAAATCATTTATTTTTTAATTTAAACACCTTTGTAAGGCTATGTTTTTTATGTGTTATGAAATATTTGTTTGAATGGCACCAATCATCCCGTGTTTCCCCCGCTGTGATATTGCTTGGATAGTGCTAAAAGCGGCGTAAAACCATACTCACTCACTTACTATTAAGGTGGTGTGCAAATTATCGAAGCTGGATCAGACAATCCAGTGATTGATATCATGAGAATAAATCCACACAATTAAGATATGATGACCAAGCCTGACCAGCTGACACATTTAGTCTCCTCTTACAAGCATTGGTTGCTGGAAATCTAGTTTCCTACCCGAAACTCCATGGTTCCAGACCCATGAAGATTCCGGGGTAGAATAGGTCTTCAGCAACCCATGCTTGCCGTAAAAGGTGACTATGCTTGTCGTAAAAGGCGACTAACCCAACCTTCTATTCGTGTGGTTCACCCGAATTTAGGCACTGTCCACAACAAGAAAAAAATCAATCATAGCATACGATCGTGCTACTGTCGCCATGGGTAAGGCGAAATGGTGAGTAACGTCGCCTTCAAGATTGATTCATTTATATAGCGATGTGCATGCACGTGTGTGTGTGTGTGTGTGTGTGTGTGTGTGTGTGTGCGTGCGTGCGTGCGTGCGTGCGTGCGTGCGTGCGTGCGTGCGTGTGTGCTTGTTCTAGTCAGGACTAATGCCGATTTATAGTGCTAGCCCACCGAGATACCATGCCGCAGTTTAACATGAATACCCCACTCAGACACAGTATACTGACTTCAGTCGACTACTAGTCATCTGGTAGTCGGGTTCTATGACTCGGCTGGTTGGTTAGTTTGATGTCCCGAGGGAATGGTTCGTTTATGAAGTTTTCAGGCACAGGTTTGCCAAGACACTTACAATTCTCCATTTGTAACCACGCATGTTTGTTGACCACAATTGTATATATCACGATGTCACTGTTTACAGTCGGCACGTGCAGCACGAACAAGGACTGCGCTGACAACGCACACTGTGACGACGACCACTGTGTCTGCGACGACGAACACGTTGGACACGGAAAGTACCTGTGCCAACCTGACGGTGGGTAACTGCTGTGAGTTAGTGAGTGAGTGACTGACTGAGTGGTTATGCCCCATTTAACATAATCACAATGGCTTTCACCAGAATGAGTGAGTGAGTATGGTTTTACGCCGCTTTTAGTAATATTCCAGCAATATCACGGCAGGGGACACCAGAAATGGTCTTCACACATTGTTCCCATGTCGGGAATCGATCCCGGGCTTTCGGTGTGACGCTTTGACCATAAGGCCACCCCAATAGCTGGTGCTGACTCGAGGCCACATAAGAAATGGCATGCTACAAAAGAAATTAGAAAAAAACGACAAATGTAATCTTTTCACATGGATGTTACTCTTTAGTTCTTGGGGTTCTTTTCAAAATTGGTAGATTGTTCGGGATCGGATGGTATAAATAAATATGCAGTGCGAAACGTGAACGTCGCGTGAACTACTACTAGGCGACTATGCTTGTCATAAGAGGCGACTATCGGGATCGGGTGGTCAGGCTCGCTGACTTGGTTGATGCATGTCATCGATCCCAATTGCGTGGATCGATGCTCATGATATTAATCACTGGATTGTCTGGCCCAGACTCGATTATTTACAGACCACCGTCATATAGCTGGAATATTGCTGAGTGGGGCGTTAAACAACAAACCAACCAACCCAACTACTACTACAACTACTACAACTACTACCAGGATAACCGCATACGCACGGGGGATGCTTGGTTAGCCCAGTGAGTATAATGCGTTCTCTCGTTACGTCGAAGGCCCGGGTTCGATTCCCTATATCGATGCAATGTGTGAATGCCTTGTTTGATGTGGACTGTCATAATATGGCTGGAAAAAGTAATATGACGAAAACATTACTTATTTACTACATACACTCGAATACATTCTAATTCATGTGACCTACTTTAATATTCAAACGATTAAGAGCGGTGGGGTAGCCTTGTGGTGAAAGCGTTTGCTCGTTACGCCGAAGTCCCGGGTTCGATTCCCCACATGGGTACAATGCGTAAAAGCCCATTTCAGGTGTGCCCCGCGGTGATATTGCTAAAAGCGGTGTAAAACAACTCGCGCACTCAGAAGAATGATGATTACGATAAATTTCTCTTAACCTTGGAAATTTATACCGATAAAGATAATTATCAGATGGTGAGATGAATATTAATCAAGTGACGATGGCGTTTATGTCAGACCTAGGTCGCCTGTCAGGTAAGATGTATTAGTTATGTACAACGGTTGATTAACTTGAATGATTGCCGGAAAAAAACGTCGCGACGCTCACGACATATACTCATTTTTCTGTGCTAATTTCTGTTGCTTCTCCTCTCATGCCAAGTAGAGTGCGTCGTGAGAACCTGTTCACTGCGCGTCTCATCAGAAGCATAGCGTTCAAAATGATCAAGTACTATTTTTTCACAAGATTCTCATTTTGAAAGAATCATTTCCCGTTAGATGTATTCTGATCATTGTAAAATAAGTGAGATGAGGTCAAATGGGGTTTAAAGTCGCGTTCAAGATTATTTCATAAAAAAATGACGCGCACGCACGTGTCTGCGTGGCTGTTTGTACTAGTCCCGACTAATGCCGATTTTATTGTTAGGCCACTGAGATACCATGCCACAGTTTAACATGAATAACCCACTTGGACACTGTATGCTGAATCCGAGACCAGTCCTTGTTTTAGCCACTTTATACCGAGCGCCAGCCAGTACCATCTTTTAACGTTGGTTGGTTGGTTTGTTGTTTAACGCCGCACTCAGCAATATTCCAGCTATATGACGGCGGTCTGTAAATAATCGAGTCTGGACCAGACAATCCCGTTAGTCGCCTTTTACGACAAGCATAGTCGCCTTTAACGGCAAGCATGGGTTACTGAAGACCTATTCTACCCCGAATCTTCACGGGGCCATCTTTTAACGTCATTTGATATGACGCGGCCTGGGATCGAACCGCGCTCCTTCCGCTCTCAGGCGGACGCTCTACCACTAGACCACGGAAGACCAATACAAGACATTATTGCGATAATTAAATATTGTTAGCCTTTATAACTATATTTATTCATGGTTTTATTCATGAAAGTTCAGTTGTGATTTTGTGTAAGAATACGAAAAAAAGGACCCTGCCTTGAGAAAACCTTCCACAGTGCACCAGTCAAGGTGTAGTTCCACTCCGACAAAGACATATTTCTTGAGTTCGAAAGGTCAATCCTCCTCATATTGAAAACCGTTTCCTTTCAATCTTACTGCCAGTACAGACATGATCACGTGTCATCACCACCATTACCTATACTACTTTCTCCACCACTACCGACACTACTTCCCTAACAACTAGTCCAGGAAATTCCACTCACACGCCCATTAACAGCAAAGTGCACCTGTACTGATGGTTTCAATATCCTCTTAATATGATAGACACACTGACGAGGAGTCGACATCAAAGGCCTTCATATGAAAGATAAATATTGGTAATGTTTTCTTTGAAGTATAACAATAGTCGACGAAATGTATTCGGACACTGGTGTCCAAACTGACACTGCACGTGTTATTAATGTCAATGAGATGGAGGAAATGTTGCCTCTGCATCATCATCAACTCGAAATGAATAGTAGCCTTAGGAAACGTCTCAAGAAGGACAACGTTTGTGTTACACGTTGGTTGGACATTTGGGTTCGGCATACTAAATATTAATAAAATATTTTATTTGTAAATTTCATATTTAGCATTTTCTTGCCATCGACCGGGTTCCGTCTAAGCGCAAACGGGCATACCTAAAACAATTGTCAACTCGTTGCGTAATGGTGCTCATATTATTTCCCCATGCATTACATATATTTCAGATGCAATTTAAAGCACATTGGGACGTGCGGAATTATACAGTATGATTGAACACATGTAACTGTGTCTTAAGTATATTTTTAGATGCAAATTATTTCTGAGGGATTCTTTGACGAAGAACTTGAAATCATACACGCATAATGATTTGGTTTGTCGCATTTTCGCACATAACTTCATCGATAGGGGGACGAGTCTTCTTGCAGGTTACGGAAAGGGACGAGTGGTGACGAATGCTTGTACACATAACAATATAATAGTTTCTTAACAACTTTTTCCAGTGATGGGAATAAAAATAACAAACCTCAGATATTGATGGGTACAGGGTATTCATTGCCGTATACCATATTGACATTTAATAGACTATTCCCGATTTTGATTTTGATTTTGCGATCCATCGTTCTCATTTGGAGCCAAACGGGTCTGTTTACATGAGCAAGTGTTGGAAAATGAACTAAACATTTAGAAATCGTCATGATAGTTACATGATTATTCATACGAATTATCAATACAGTTTGTTCATTTCAACACGTGGCTATTAAAACACTACATCATGTAAGGGTAACGCGTGCCGAAAAGGCTGATTTTAGAGGTTTTAGGGAGATTTTTCATCATATTTAACCATAAGCAGGCCTTTGACCAAAGATTAAGGGCTTTCCTCAAAAACTGATATATTCAAATAGTGCCAGCGGCGCCAAACCTAATTCACTCACTCATTCACATTTTCAGCTACGTCATGTGCGTGCGTGAGCTACGGGGACCCGCATATCCGTACGTTCGAGGGCGACCAGCTGAATGCCGTGTTTCCCTGTACACACGTGCTGGCACAGTACAGTACGGATACGTGTGGCCCTGTGGTTGTGTACGGTACGAGCGTACGGAGGGGTACGGGTGTGTCGGCAGTGTACGAGTCGGAGGTGTTCTGGTTTATTCAGAGGGGAACAACGTCATTCAGCGGCCGTATTTCCGGGGATGGAATATTTGTGGACTCGGTATGTTTTATTGAGTGAGTGAGTTTCTGTTACCCCGGCGTGTCAGCTTAATGTGGGAGGAAAGCCCGAAGTGATGCAGGTCTCAGACGTTTACTACTTCGGTGAAACCCACGAGCAGTATGGTGCATACAAACTTAGAATCATAATCTGGGATTCGATCTCATGATTATTGGTTTCTTGGACGCTTAAGGGACCAATTCTGGACAACAAATTGTGGCACTTTAGACGGCTATGCTGACACGCCGTGACAAAGCGCTTCGGTTTCAAATCGGCGTTAAAACTGGGATTGCTTTGAAATATAATATATTCCCAAAAATGCTGGAAAAAACCTTGTCATCTGATTTTTCCCCAAAAAGGCCTTCATTTGTCATGTTGATGTTCTGCAAGATTATGTGCTGTGGGTACAAAAATAATAATTTGGTTACGTTTTAAAGGGCTGATTGAGAAAATAATCTTTTTCGAACAAAACTTCCAGCGAACTAACATATCTCGTTGAATTTAAAACATATGTGCCCACATCAGTCATCAGATATACAGCCGTGTGTGAATTTGACGCATGTTATTGATGACATGACATGATTAAAATATAACAAGAAGAAATAAAAAATATATATATGAAAGGAATCTATCATGCCACAAATCATGCTTCGTTCGACTAAAAAAACTGCTTCAAATGTGTCATGATTAATGATGAATGCTTGTGTTGACTTCAACACATATATATACAGTAAACTACGGTTATAACGAACTCAAAGGGACTACTAATTTTAGTTCGTGATAACCGTAGTTCGTTATAAGCATATATACATCATAACTACAGCAAATAGTTGGGACCAAAAAAGTAAGTTCGTTATATCCGTCAGTTCGTGATAAGCATGTTCGTTATAACCGAGGTTTACTGTATATGTGTGACTATGTTGAATTTTAGGACTCACCTACCGCCTTGCCAGCGACGCTTGGTGATTCCAACCTCTCAGTGCATCTCTCCCAGGACAGACGGTGGTATTATACCGTCTCCTCCCCCCAGTGCCACACCCAGGTCGCCTTCCACTGGCAGGGGGTCATCACGCTAGCCGCACCCCGGAGTCAAACGAGTTATGGGCACAGCACGTGCGGTACGTGTGGGGGTAGCGGGTCGGCGCTCGTGGAGTTGGGGAAGAAGGTATTCGGGACTTCCAACTTCAGTGTTCGACAGAAACGGGCTTTAGATCTGACCAATGAGCTTGTGACGACGGTTGACAGCGACAATTCGTAAGTTTGAATCTTTATAAACTGGTTTCACTGTTGGTTCGCGCGGCAAGGTCAACGCTTTTAGGCAACAGGTGGAAGCCGAAATGGTAATAAGTGCGCATGCGTGGAGCCCTTAATGACAGATGTAGATAAATAAGGAGACATGTCTCCCCCTTAAGGTCGTTTCGGGGCATAACAATTATAGCTAACTGGACTGCTGAGGTCAATGTGAGCCTATATCCGTCGACTTTCAGCTCAAGCAGCCTATATCCATCGACTTTAAACTCGAACCCGGGTTCGATTCCCGACATGGGAACAATGTGTGAAGCCCATTTCTGGTGTCCCCCGCCGTGATATTGCTGGAATATTGCTAAAAGCGGCGTAAAGCTACACTCACTCACTCAAGCAGCCTCGATCCATCGACTTTCAGCTCAAGCAGCCCCGTCCCTTGGGCACGCCAGAAACCTTTGATTGTGGGTTCGAATCCCGGTTCGCCCCGATAATGTTTCTAGGTTTGTCAGCACCTCCCCCGTGCTCGTGGGTTTCACCGAAGTGGTAAACGTCTGAGACCTGCATCACTTCAGGCTTTCCTCCCACATGAAGCTGACACGCCGTGATATGACTGGAATACTGTTAAAAGGGGCGTTAAACCCGACTCACTCACTCACCCTAGCAGCCTATACTCCTTAACTTTCAGCTCAAGCAGCATATACTTACCAACTTTCAGCTGTAGCAGCCTAAACACATCAACTTTCACCTGAAGCAGCCTAAGCACATCAACTTTCAGCTCAAGCAGCATATACTTACCAACTTTCAGCTCTAGCAGCCTAAACACATCAACTTTCAGCTCTAGCAGCCTAAACACATCAACTTTCAGCTCAAGCAGCCTAAACACACCAATTTTCAGCTGTAGCAGCCTAAACACATCAACTTTCAGCTGTAGCAGCCTAAACACATCAACTTTCAGCTCAAGCAGCATATACTTACCAACTTTCAGCTCTAGCAGCCTAAACACATCAACGTTCAGCTCAAGCAGCCTAAACACATCAACTTTCAGCTGTAGCAGCCTAAACACATCAACTTTCAGCCTCAGCAGCCTAAACACATCAACTTTCAGCTGTAGCAGCCTAAACACATCAACTTTCAGCCTCAGCAGCCTAAACACATCAACTTTCAGCTCAAGCAGCCTAAACACATCAACTTTCAGCTCAAGCAGCCTAAACACATCAACTTTGAGCTCAAGCAGCATATACTTACCAACTTTCAGCTCTAGCAGCCTAAACACATCAACTTTCAGCTCAAGCAGCCTAAACACATCAACTTTCAGCTGTAGCAGCCTAAACACATCAACTTTCAGCTCTAGCAGCCTAAACACATCAACTTTGAGCTCAAGCAGCATATACTTACCAACTTTCAGCTGTAGCAGCCTAAACACATCAACTTTCAGCTCAAGCAGCCTAAACACATCAACTTTGAGCTCAAGCAGCATATACTTACCAACTTTCAGCTCTAGCAGCCTAAACACATCAACTTTCAGCTCAAGCAGCCTAAACACATCAACTTTCAGCTGTAGCAGCCTAAACACATCAACTTTCAGCTCTAGCAGCCTAAACACATCAACTTTCAGCTCAAGCAGCCTAAACACATCAACTTTCAGGTCAAGCAGCATATACTTACCAACTTTCAGCTCTAGCAGCCTAAACACATCAACGTTCAGCTCAAGCAGCCTAAACACACCAATTTTCAGCTGTAGCAGCCTAAACACATCAACTTTCAGCTCAAGCAGCCTAAACACATCAACTTTCAGCTCTAGCAGCTTAAACACATCAACTTTCAGCTCAAGCAGCCTAAACACATCAACTTTGAGCTCAAGCAGCATATACTTACCAACTTTCAGCTCTAGCAGCCTAAACACATCAACTTTCAGCTCAAGCAGCCTAAACACATCAACTTTCAGCTCTAGCAGCTTAAACACATCAACTTTCAGCTCAAGCAGCATATACTTACAAACTTTCAGCTCTAGCAGCCTAAACACACCAACTTTCAGCTCTAGCAGCCTAAACACATCAACTTTCAGCTCTAGCAGCCTAAACACATCAACTTTCAGCTCAGGCAGCCTAAACACATCAACTTTCAGCTCAGGCAGCCTAAACACATCAACTTTCAGCTCTAGCAGCCTAAACACATCAACTTTCAGCTCTAGCAGCCTAAACACATCAACTTTGAGCTCAAGCAGCATATACTTACCAACTTTCAGCTGTAGCAGCCTAAACACATCAACTTTCAGCTTAAGCAACACATACTTATAACCTTTCAGCTGTAGCAGCCTATACTCATCAACGTTCAACTCTAAACTAAGAGATCCGAACGTTCTCCGGGGTTCTATTATATAATTACGTGTGTTTGGCCCCGGGGACCACATGGCGACACTCAAGAACGTGACAGGCATACATACGGGATTGTGGGATTTTACGAATGATTTACACAATATATCTGTATGGAAGGAAACGCGATCTTTTCGCATTCGGTTAATGCTTCCATTCATTGTTGACACACACAGACCACCTTTACATAAGTTGTTTATTTGGGTTTATTGAAAAGAAGAAAAACACAAAACTGAGAAATAATTCTGTTTCAGTGGACATGAAACTTGGTGGTTAAACAACGAAACAGGTCGCAAGCATATAATATATAATGAATATAGTTGGATTATTGTTGAGTGAGGTGTTAAACGACTACAAACATTTAAATGTGACAGCTTTTCACAAAATCAATAAATTACACATCTTTTACCAAAAATTCAAGCTAACAATGTAGCAGATATTTTTTCAGACTCATCCACAAAAACAGGTACGTAAACAACGACCTTAATGAAAATTAGCATTTTTCGAAGCGTTGTCCGTATTGATGATATGGTCCCGTTGTTTCTTTTTCGGATAAACAATTGACTTGCCTTTGCATGTGTTTGTGAAGAGTTCAACCAGTGGAACAGGATACGCTCATCGTTTCGTGAACATAATGTATCATGATGATTTGATAGTGATCACACACATGCTTATGGCACATGTACAGTAGCAATCTTAAAACGGACACTGTTTTAAGCAGAGATTTCTTATGATTATTATTGGGGGGCACGGGTGGCCCAGTCGTCTAAGGCGCCGCGATTCGCTGTGCAGAGTTGCGTCCCTTGGGCACGCCAGAAACCTATGATTGTGGGTTCGAATCCCGGTTCGCCCCGATTATGTTTCTAGGTTTGTCAGCACCATACCCGTGCTCGTGGGTTTCACCGAAGTGGTAAACGTCTAAGACCTGCATCACATCGGGCTTTCCTCCCACATTAAGCTGACACGCCGCGATATAACTGGAATGTTAGTTAATGTTAAAAGCTCACTCACTCACTCTTATGATTATTGAAAGGGTTTTGAGTGTTTTCGTATTTTGTTATAACAGGTTATGCAGCAACATTTCAAGATCGACCCTGAGATGTAAAACAGACAGGGCTGTTGTTCTTGCAGCAGAGGCATGTGTCGATTTTACCGACCGTACGGGGGTGTTCCGGCATTGTCTCGGAGCTAAGGGGACGCCGGAAGTGACGTTGGGGGCGCTGGCCCGGTGTGTTTCGGCTCACTGCGCAGGGGATTTAAGTTCTGCGTGTAGCATTAAAGTAGAGCATGGACGTCAGTGCGTGCCGGTTGTTGATGTCAAGTGTTGAGTGATATTAAAGTTTCTAGTAAGTTATCTTGTAATGAACC
This sequence comes from Haliotis rufescens, assembly GCF_023055435.1. Lineage (NCBI taxonomy): Eukaryota > Metazoa > Mollusca > Gastropoda > Lepetellida > Haliotidae > Haliotis > Haliotis rufescens. Next base: position 113,352 of record NW_025964388.1, read on the forward strand.
CAGCAGAGCGTCCGAATTCACTACAAGTGTTTTTTTTCAATTAGTTTAGAAGAGTGTGGATTTGTACACGCCAGTATTTCAGTTATATAACGGCGTTTCAGCATACAAAGGAGATAAAACCACCAATACAAGCGGATTCGAACCGCGATTAGCGTCGTCCTTGACCACCGAGCCAATTGTCACCATGGCAGCCATTTTGAAAATGTCCTGTTTTCAAACCCTCAGTCATTTCTGCTTCTATCAGTAATTGTTGAATGAGGGAGTAAGGTTTAGCGACGCTTTTAGCATTATTCCTGCAATATCACGACGGCCACACATAAATGGGCTTTCAAACATTGAACACATGTGGGAAATCGAACCCGGGCCTACAGTGTGACGAGCTAATTTACTTTAACCGTTAGGCCACCCCTTTCTGTTACTACCTAACAGTTAAAAGATGCAGATTTACAAAATGTTGATTACTGATGGAACACTGCATGAACGCCAATTGACGTCTGTGTTATGAAGTGAGAACGTTTTGTCGCAACTACGTGTTTGGACCAGACAAACCAATCTGAGCATCGACCTGCGCAATCGGGGCTCCGTGTTAAGACAGTTGCCAGATATTGTTTTATGCTTGTTGTTTAACGTCGCACTCAGCAATATTCCGACTACATGACAGTGGTCTGTACATATTTGAGCCCATCTTCCCGAGGCAAGGGAGTTAACTGACTATAAAAGTCCAGTTTTACCCTTGCCGAACTAGGCTGATACTATGGAGTTATATTTTGGCTGGACTAACGAGTCTATGCATAGTCCATTCAAAATCGCGCAACGAAATCGAAATCCGGTTCGTAAACTGTCGTGCAGATTTCGGTCGATTGCAGGATTTGCAAAGTATGTGCACCGCCAATTCGTTGTCAACAGATATGTTAAATCTTTTCATCTTTTTAATCAAGGTGCTCACTTGATTTGATGCATTTCGCGATGTAAGACCCGTTTTATCACAATATAAATCTTGATCACGAGCAGATCGTCCTAACTTGGCGACGCCATTTTGTTTGAAGCGAATGCAAGTGATACGAGAGGTGGAATCTGATTGGTCCATAGGAGAGGCTTAGAAGGGACACAACTGGTTATAGCCACTGGTGGCGCTACGATCGAGCCAAGTAATTCCAGCCTAGTCTGTTAACTCTCTTGCCTCGGGAATATGAGTCACCACCCGATCCATTTAGTCCATTTCACATATGGGTTGCTAGAGACCTATTCTAACCCGGATTCCCAGTAACAGGAGATGAATCTCAAAAGGAAGATGAAAGACGAAACCCAAGGGGGAGGCTTCAGGCCGAGGGGAACAAGTTAGTGGGCACGTGACAGAACGGACACTGGAACCAAGGGGCAATGTTCCCATTGCGGAGGCCCGTTCTGCAACTTGCTTCATCGTCGGCGTAGGCTGAACAGCTCTGAACTTACCTATGATGTACTGCGTTGGTGGAGTGGGCTGTCAGTTATTTTTCTGCATGATCTCCTCCGAGGTCCACACACTTCTGCCAGCGATACTGGAGTGCCATGCCGCCGGTGTAGAAGGCTTCCTCGTGGTAGTGTAAACAGTCTGCTACAGCAGAAGTGACGTCATCATCATTTGCATAATACTTTCCAGACAGCTCGTTCATTAGTGTGGGAAGAGGTGGAAATGTTTCGTTTTTTAATTCAAAAATCAATTCCAAACACACCTTGTACAGAGAGGCCCCTACAGCAGTCACATCTACAAAATAATAAACCGAAATATAGTTTGTTTTGTTTTCTGCGTAACAAAGACAAGAAATCACTCACACACTCATGCTTTGTATGTTTGTATACAGTTAGTTCTGTGAAACTTAAAATCAAAATTATTTATTATTAGTGTTAATTATCAAACAACGAATGATACACGGCCACTTGACAGACAGCTCTGATACACGGTTTTTACTTGACAATATTCTAGCTATATGACGGCGGTCTGTAAAATAATCGAGTCTGGACCGGACAATCTAGTGATTGACATCGTGAGCATCGATCCACGCATTTGGGATCGATGACATGCATCAACCAAGTCAGCGAGCCTGACCACCCGATCCCGTTAGTCGCCTCTTACGACAAGCATAGTTGCCTTTAACGGCATGGGTTGCTGAAGACCTATTCTAACCCGGATCTTCACGGGTCCTCTCTATAACTGATTATGTGGGGATGGTCTTTCTTTCATATACATTTGCAGATATAACATTTACCCAATAAGAAAAGAAAACCCAATACAGTCACAACATCTAGTTTACATCCAAATAAAACTAATTTTAAAGAAAGATGTACCTTGTGAACATGACCACATCCCACTGAAATCCATTTTAAAAACATGGCCGATTTATAGTGCTAGCCCACTGAGATACCATGCCGCAGTTGAACATGAATACCCCACCCAGCCACAGTGTACTTACTCCGAGCCGACCAGTCCTTGTTTAAGCCCCTTAATGCCGAGCGCCAGACAGGGTAACAACAAGTACAATCTTTTGGTATGACGCGGCCGGGAATCGAACCCCGGACCTTCCGCTCTCCGGGCGGACGCTCTACCACTAGATCACGGAGGCGGTCCGTTTTCTCAGTAAACTTCAGATGGCATTTGCTTTCATTTTCGACAAATTGACTTGAACCTCTGAAGACAGATATGTAACACTATATATGGTCACCACGTTTTGTAACAAAAGCCCATGGATCAACGAATGAAAGTCTTTCCTTAAGTTTGTCATGTTTGTCATATTGCTGGAATATTGCTAAAAGGGCGTAAAACCATATTCACTCACTCCATGTAATGATCAATAGTGGAAGGGATTAGTTGTTTGGTAGTGGTTGGGGCTTCGTGTTGGTTGGTTTTCCTGGTGTTTGTTGACATGATGACTTAGATTTTAAAAGATTGAGGCGGGAGGCGAATGAGTGACGTCGGCCCACTCTCGACAACTTAGTGTCTCAAGTAGCTTAGTTAACGACCGATGCATTTAGTGATTTTAGAGCTTATCATTAGCACAGATAACCAAAAAAAGGATTTCACCTTGAACTCAACAGGTGGAGTATGACGATAAACAGTACATACGTTTATTCAACACGAGGTGGGCATTTCAAGGTCATCTACAGGTAAACAGACCCGTGAAGATCCGGGGTAGACTAGCTGTTCAGCAGCCCATGCTTACTGTAGAAACCGACTATGCTTGTCGTAGGAGGCAACGAACTGGATCGGGTGGTCAGGCTCGCTGACTTGGTTGATGCATGTGATCGTATCCCAATTGCGTGGATCGATGCTCATGATACCAGTCACTGGATTGTCTGGTCCAGACTCGATTATTTACAGACCGCCGTCATATAGCTGGAATATTGCTGAGTGCGGCGTTAAACAATAAATATACAAACAAATACTTGGCAATCACCAAATTGGGTGTAAATTTTAAAATGGTCTCACTATTTGGCCATAAAAGGACAAACTCAGTCATGAAATTAAATATACTGAACAACAAAAGTTCCTGTGACATTGAATAAGATTTAATGCAAAGTAATATTTTTATCCAAATCTGAAACAATTTCGGTTTGCAACAGACAAAAGACTCATGAAGTGTTCAAATGGTTTAATTTGCCATACTGACTTCAGAAAATGCGTGATTTCATTAAAAAACAAACCACATGAACATGCCAAAATGTCAATTTACAAATTAATAGCGTGTGTGTCCACCTCTGGTTGCGATGCAAGCAACACATCTTCGTCTAATGCAATGGACCAGGCGTGGCACAAAATCCTGTGGGATATCTGTCCATATCTGCTGGAGCATGTTTCGAAGTTTCTGGAGTGTCTGTGGAACACGTGGTTGACGTCGAAGGCGCCGAACCATCTCATCCCACATGTGCTCGATTGGTGAGAGGTCATGTTGAAAGGTAATGCCTGGGCCATGACGACGCAAAAACGGTAGAACAACAGGGCCGAAGATCTCGTCGCGGTAGCACTGTCCATTGAGATTTCTCTCTACCACTATCAAACGGGTCCTCTGTCTTGCTGTAACACCACCCATACCATAACGCTGCCGCCCCCGAACTGATCTTCTTCAATGACACAATGATTGACGTTCACCTCGACGTCGGTACACTCGAATCCGTCCATCGCTGTGGCTGAGGTGAAAACGAGACTCGTCAGTGAATAGAACTTGTACCCACTGTATCGCCGTCCAGCGTAGACGCTGTCTGCACCACTGTAGACATGCTTGACGGTGGTTTCCTGTCAAAATGGGACGTCTGGCGGGTCCTCTTGCGACAATCCCTGCACATCTGAGTCGACGACGTATGGTTTGTGAAGATATTCGTCGAAGGCCATCACGTTGACTCGATCCTGCTTCAAGCATACCAATGGCTCGCAGACGCTCATTCTCGGACAGGCGTGGCATTTCGTAATGTTGAATAATTGCGTAATTTTGTTGTTTTTCTGAGCGGTGATGCTAATCAATGCATATGGAATTCCGTTAATGCACATGTTTTTATATCCATTCTTGGAGAGTGAAATGCATGGGGCTTGCATAAAAGTCAACTTTTGCATGGAATGCATGCTTTTCTGTAGCAGTTGCGTTTTTGTGACTTGATTCCATACATGTACTACAACATTTTAAAAACCAAACTTTACTTGTTTGAAAAATACACTAAAATATTGGTGTCACGGAACTTTTGTTGTTGAGTATAGTTTCTTCATCTGATTTTATTTCCTTTTTGTAAGAATTAACAATTTGCAAATAGAAGATGAACAGCTGAGAATAAATTTTTGAATTGCTTGCCAAATAGAAATTTGTACAAAATTGAGTAGAATAAAAGTTGTCGTTCTTGTTTGAATCGGTTCTCGTGTTCATATGCCAATTTGGAAACCTTCGAGAGGTGCACGAGTTTCCATTGGCCTTGTCCCGGAATGGCACCAGTTGGTAAAAAAATGATGTGAACGTATGACTGCTATCTCTCCCACGATGACACACATATTAGCATACCCCACCACCTGTATTTACTCTCGGGAATGTAGGCTGTTTGATAGTACTTCAGAACAGCTTATCTACAAAACAAATTCAGAGCGCCAAGGTGCTCGTGACTTTGGTATCATGTGAGTGTAGCGTGCGTTGACCTCTGTATCGCTTGTCCGAGCATGACGTATCAGGCTTGTTATAAATGCATGCCGGTGTCACTAGTGAACGGCATATCTTTAACGAGCTTCGTCACAGCAGGAACATGGCTTGCATCCCCGTCGTCCTTTTTATCTTCTCTGTGGTGGTGACTTTGGAGTCGTGTAAGTAAGCATGCATCTATGTATTTTGTTGTACTCCCAACGACCCGTGAAGATCCGGGATAGAATAGGTCTTCGGCAATCCATGCTTGCCGTAAAAGGCGAGTATGCTTGTCTTAAGAGGCAACTAACGAATTGGGATGGTCAGACTCGCTGACTTAGTTGATGCATGTTATCATATCCCAATTGCTTGGATCGATGCTCATGACATCAATCACTGGATTGTATGGTTCAGACTCGATTATTTACAGACCGCCGTCTTGTAGCTGGAATATTGCTAATTGTTGCGTTTAACAACAAACAAACAAACAAACGAATTGTTCTCCCAACTTAGTTTTGATAGTGTTAATAACGTGCCCGTATCGCTGACTTCTTCACACTGTGTTGGACAGTTTGGGCAAGATCTTATTGTCATCGTGTTGCTCTTTGTCTGTAGATCTGGTGTAGTCAAGGTATTTATAATATGAAATCCTGAAATGCTTATGTTCAAATACACACACACACACACACACACACACACACACACACACACACACACACACACACACACGTTGAATTTTATTGAAAGGAAACTATGTCCACGTTTGTTCAAAATGTTTGTTTGTTTGTTGTTTAACGCCGCACTCAGCAATATTCCAGCTATATGACGGCGGTCTGTAAATAATCGAGTCTGGACCAGACAATCTAGTAATTGACATCATGAGCATCGATCCACGCAATTGGGATCGATGACATGTATGAACCAAGTCAGCGAGCCTGACCAACCGATCCCGTTAGTCGCCTTTTACGACAAGCATAGTCGCCTTTTACGGCAAGCATGGGTTGCTGAAGACCTATTCTGCCCCGGATCTTCATGGGTCGTTCAAAATGTGAACATGATCGATGTGTTCTTGCATATGTGTGTTCTAAATACTGAAGGGTTATAGATAGTGGCAGGATCAACGGATGATTTGCAGTTGGGATCAAAATTTCCCCAAGATACACACACAAGCGCAAGCAAACGCTAGCGTACGCATATTTCCTGAAAGCTGAATATTGCCAAGGACATGAAACAATATTTACTCTCATTTCCTCTCTCTCACACTTCAACTCTCATGTTCTCTCTCATTAATCTGGGGGCACGGTTGGCCCAGTCGTCAAAGGCGCCGCGATTCGCTGTGCAGAGTTGCGTCCCTTGGGCACGCCAGAAACCTATGATTGTGGGTTCGAATCCCGGTTCGCCCCGATTATGTTTCTAGGTTTGTCAGCACCATACCCGTGCTCGTGGGTTTCACCGAAGTGGTAAACGTCTGAGACCTGCATCACTTCGGGCTTTCCTCCAACATTAAGCTGACACGCCGCGATATAACTGGAATACTGTTAAAAGCGGCGTTAAACCCAACTCACTCACTCACTCACTCTCATTAATCTCTAATTCTCTCTCTTTCATTTTCTCATACGATTAACCCCCAACAAAGTGCAAAAACCTATTCATGTCAACAGTTCAAATATGAAGTGTATAATTTAGCCATGCTCAGCTTTAGCCGACGGGTAGTATACCTGTCACTGTCGTTGTAGCATTTGCCGAGACCACATGTCAAAGTTTGGGAGGCACCTGCAAAGGTCCACTCTGGTCAAACGTCCAATGTGAGGGCCAGTCCAGGTTTCCAATGGCCGGATGTGGTGGGACCAATGTATGCTGCCTTCCGAAGCAAACCGTCCCACAAGGTAACAGTGAAAACATTTCTGTACACCTTGTAACATAATCAATCGCTGCTTACTATACAGTTTCAATAGCTGGGCTTTTTCAAGTGTATTCTGTATCGTTTTTCAAACGGAACACATTTCAAATTAGCATCGTGATACTGAGATACAGAGGCCGAAATAAAATGTCTGGTTACTGATACTTGACATTTTTTGTCTACCTGTTCGGTGCTTCACCTGCTTCTTGGGGTGGTGGGGTAGTCTAGTGGTTAAAGCGTTCGCTCGTCACGCCGAAGGCCCGGGTTCGATTCTCCACATGGATACAATTTGTTAAGCTCGCCCCCGCCGTGATATTGCTGGATATTGCTAAAAGCGGCATAAAACCGTATTGATACACTCACTCACTCTTTGCATTATGACTCGAACAAGGGCTGGGACGGGTAACTCGGGTACCCGGGTCGGGTGGGTACTGAGTAGGACCCGGGTACCCATAGGACTACCTGGACCCGTGGTTAGTCACGTGATATATTGTTTCATGACAAAAATTCACTATCATTATTATCTACATGGTTACACGACAATTTTCAGTCTCCAATGTTCGCATTTCTTCATGACTATGAACACGTTCCTTCTGACTTAAAGATGTTTAAACAAAACTAAATCTTCAGTCAACTTCAGTGTATGCATGGCCACAGCGTTTTATACGTGAATCTAAAAACATTCTGCCAGGGCTACTGTCAAACTATTCCCAATCGGACACTATCTATCTCTTGACACCAACAGCGGGTACCCGGGTAGGGTCGGGTAATAGGGATGTGGGTACCCGGGTAGTAGGGGTGTGGGTCCCCGGGTAGTAAATTAGGACTCCCAGCCCTAACTCAGACCACCTGGAAAACCATCCACTGCTCATTGTCACATATTTATATTTCCAAAAGATAATTGGAAGTGCGGGATGTATGAATATATAGATTGGATGATGCATGACCCTTTTCTTCTGGGACGATTAAACGCAATGAGCCAAGCTCGACCCCCAAATGCATTTAGTCACGTCGTGCGAACAGATCGGTGATAATACTCCCACCGCTGTGGAGATAGTTTTCTGTATTTTTATTTTAGTTTTTGACATTTTCGCTTTTGTTTTTGACATTTTCGTTTTTGTTTTTGACATGTTCATTTTAGTTTTTGACATTTTCGCTTTTGTCTTTGACATTTTCGTTTTTGTTTTTGACATTTTCATTTTAGTTTTTGACCATTTTTCTTTCTTTTTTTGGACATTTTCATTTTAGTTTTTGAGATTTTCGTTTCACTTTTCAGGGATTCAATATCTTCCTTATACGTGCTTTATCACATGTTTGTATGACAATTCGTGTTAATTTGCAAAAGGGTACGATAACAGTAAGTGAAATATTAAAATATTGAAAAACAGACTCCATGTCCCTTATGGGCCACCGTACTACTATGTATCGTCTCGCAAACAGTAATACAGCAATAACATATCATTCTATTACGTTACACGGATTCCATTCGTCATAGAAACACGCCAGCATGCGTAATACCTGGACGTTTCGCGAATACATTTCGTTTGGTTACATTTGTCCGAGTTATACGTCCGAGAAATGTAGTGAATGCATATATTGTTATCACTGGCGTCTGCAGAATGTGTATAAAATACTGCGTCGTTTATAGTGTTCATTCATCCTGCGATCAGAAACAGGGGGAAACATATGTCCTTTACTACTATGTCCTACATAAATGTTACTTGACATCAAAATAGTGACGTGCGGTGTAGAACTGAATCTTTCGTAGCTCGCTTTTTGTCTGCAGGGGTGATCGCTTCACGTTTCCATATAAAGTTCTTTTCTATGCCTTTTCAATACCTATCGTATACAAGAGGAAAGTACATTGGTGTAAAAACAGGAACTGGATATGTACAACAATAGACTTTGTTTAAGGCTACTATGGATGTTTCCGTAATTCAGAGGGGGTAGCCTAGTGGTTAAAGCGTTCGCTCGTCACGCCGAAGACCCGGGTTCGATTCCCGACATGGGTACAATGTGTGAAGCCCATTTCTGCTGTCCCCCGCCGCGATATTGCTGGAATATTGCTAAAAGCGGCGTAAAACCATACTCACTCACCCACTCTTTGATCGCTTGGACAAGAAAATGGGTTCACTTAGAGAAATCCAATGGCGCTGAAACGCGATCTCTTCGGTGTTAGCGACGATATTGAGTAAAACGCAGGTGTTTAGTCCATTGTTTTGAGGGGTTGTCGATATGAATTAAGGAAACGTTCCATCATTCCCTAACGTTCATTTCGTTTGGTTACGTTTCACCGGGAACAATGTGTTAATAATCGCCAACACCTGAAGGGATGATGTAAATCCGGCTGGGGTCCATGCAGGAAGCAAAGGAACTGTAAGTCCCCATGGTCCCCAGTAAGGTGATCTACCTTCAGTTGTTGGAGATCAATAGCCTGTTTTTATAATGTATTGTTTTGTATCGTAATATCCATTTTATGATACAATAGTAGTTATATTTATCTGTTATAAGTCTAGTTATTTTACTGCCTGTCGTTGGCAGGTTCTAAATACGTTTCAAAGTATTTATAATCTTTAACCTTTGATAATCACGATATGGCTGAAATATTGCCGATGTGACTTAAAACTTAACTCACTCACACACCTGGAACAATGGATTGTGACTACTTTATGAGATTATCTGCTCACTCCTCGTGCAATGCCCTATCATTCACCACTCGCCCCTTTCCGTAACCCGCAAGAAGACTCGTCCCCCTGTCGATGAATGTTATGTGCGAAAATACCAAAAACCAATCAGAATGCGCGTATGATTTCAAGTTCTTCGTCAAAGAATCCCTTAGAAATAATGTTCGATTTTACATATGTCTTGCATCTAAAAATATACCTTAGATACACTTAAATGTGTTCAATCACACTGTAGAATTCCGCATGTCCCGATGTGATTTAAATTGCATCTGAAATATATATAAATAAATATATTGGGAAATACATGCATGTGAACCATTACGCAACGAGTTCACAATTGTTTTAGGTATGCCAGTTTGCGCTAAGACGGAACCCGGTCGCAACAATGGCCACGAGAGGGGCACGAGTCGCTGTTCGGCTTGTCCCGGAATAACACGAGTTGGTCACGAATGAAGCCCTATGTTACTAATACTAGAGACAGGATATTGATTCAGTCACCGATTCACTTGAAAGGGGAAGTCGAGCGATATATTTTACAAAACTCATTTTGTTTGGACATGAAGCGGGACGTAAGGGTAGCCTAGTGGTTAAAGCGCTCGGTCGACACGCCTAAGATTCAGGTTCGATTCCCCACATGGGTACAATGTGAGCCCATTGCTGGTGTCCCCTGTCGTGATATTGCTGGAATATTTCCAGAAGCGGCATAAAACATGAAGCATTTTCAGCGAACATTTTTGTCTGGATGTAGTCGGCCCCTCAGTTTTTATATCTGTTCCATTGTCAGGGAAAACGTGTTCTGCCTCGTGTGGAAACTGCCAGACTCTCTGCACTGGTTTCAAGGTGACCGGCACCACCGACTGCAACGAAATCTGCTGTGTCCCGTACTGGGCGGGTCCATGTAAGAATTAATTACCTCTTCATGTCTGGGAATTTGTAATGTATGAAATCTATCTTGAAAAACAGAATTATTTCGAATATAACACCCATTTAACACGCTGGAGTTGTATCCCTTAGGCGTAGCAGAATACCCTGCTCTTGGGTTCGAGTCTAAGATTCACCCATATTATAATGGTTGGTTTGTCAGCATCATACCCCTTTTCATGGGTTTCACAGGGTTAACGTCTCTAAGACGTTCATCAAGGGGTGGGAGGGGGGTCAGTCGTCTAAGGCGCTGTGATTCGCTGTGCAGAGTTGCGTCCCTTGGGCACGCTAGAAACCTATGATTATTGGTTCGAATCCCGGTTCGCCCCAATTATGTTTCTAGGTTTGTCAGCACCATACCCGTGCTCGTGGATTTCACCGAAGTGGTTAACGTTTGAGACCTGCATTACTTCGGGGTTTCCTCCCACATTAAGCTGACACGCCGCGATATAACTGGAATACTGTTAAAAGCGGCGTTAAACCCAACTCACTCACTCATCAAGGGCTTTCCTCCTATATGATGTTACTATGCTTGGAAATAGCTGAAAAACTGTCTGTGTGCGGCTAAACCAAACTCATTCACTGTGCTGTGATGTAATGACTCTCAGGGATACCTTTATTAATACATCCTCATATTGCTTGCAAATTGTCCACTAAAGTTGCATAACACTATCAGTCTTGTTTCTTTATAATTATAGGTCCTTCCGGGAAATGAAGATGAGGATGATCAATGGGGCCACATGTATCGTAGTAAATAAAATTTACATTCCGATTGAAGTTTTGTTTGTGTGTTTTTTGTTGTTGTTTTTTTGTTATTGTTATTTTGTTTTTTTTGGTTAAAATGATGTCCACATAGAGGTAATCTTCACCCGCCCTCGCCCCCAACGAAACCTTCAACTCCCCAATCAACATCCTAACTTCCACACGGTGACACACATATCAAAGATCTCACCACTATTTACACAGGGAAATGTAGACTGTTTGATAGTACTTCAGACCAGCTTACTTACAGATAATCTTCTGAGCGCCAAGGTGCTCGTGACGTTGGTGTCACATGGATGTAGCGTGCATTGACCTCTATGTTTGCCTCCATACCAGTAGGACGTCCCAGACATGTAGTGAATGCATAGCGTTGTCACTGACTTCTTCAGAATATTAATAACATACTGCGTCGTTCTTAGTGTTTATTCTGCCTGCGACCAGAAACAATGGGAAATATTTGCCCAATACTACTATGTCCTAAATAAATGTAACTTTACATATTGGACATCTTCTTGAGGCAAGGGAGTTAACTGACTGTAAAAGTCCAGTTTCCACCCTTGCCGAACTCGGCTGGAGAGTCTGGGCTCGATCGTAGCGCCATCAGTGGTTATTTTGTTTTGCCAACACCAAACAAATTGTCAACAATTCTGTATTCTGAAGTTGACGCAATTCAGTATATAGAATTGGACATCCAGACCTGGGCGGACGGTGTTTTCTTTGGGTTTCAAAACTTTGTGTACAAATTAAATCAAACACATGTTGCTTCATGATTTCGGTAAAGTAACTCTCTTCTCATTCTACTTTGATTGATATAGATGCTGTTTTATGTATAACATGGTGAAAAAACTGACGAATATGTGTGCTTTACACCATTTACATACTTTATTTACACACCTAAGCTGATTTTCACGTGAACGCATAGTACATTTACATATACACACGTATCTATAGTTACACATAGGCAAAATTACTTATATGAGTAAATGTTGTGCATGTAATTGGTTGCTTGTTTTTTTTGTTTAACGCCGCACTCAGCAATATTCCAGCTATATGACGGCGGTTTGTAAATAATCGAGTCTGGGCCAGTCTACAAACAAACAAATAAACATCTGTTTCATTGTTGACAAATCTACACATTTAGATCAACACCTGTCATAGAATGGTTAACTTTCATGGAGAAAATATCCTAAAACGTGAAGAACTCTTTCCATTTGCGTATTTATTCTTCATGTACATTGGTTGCACGGCTCCACGTGCTGTCATCGAAGCCCTACGGAGAGCTAGCGATAAGTCACTTTGATGTGTAAAGATATGTTGTCATGCACCTCGCCGTCGCAGTTGTAGTAGTATTTCTATATAATTATGCAAAACAATATGTAAAGCACACTGAAAGGCTTGCATAAGGCTAGTATGTTCTGATTTCAGAATAAGCGTGTTTATTTACAAACAAGAGACAAGTCAATCCGCGTGTCACTTAACCTGCGGCAGTGGTATAATGCTAAGATATCACTGCGCCGGAGTAGGAGCGATAATATTGCGTGAAGCTCATGGTCGAGTCCAATATTCTTAGTGGGTTGTCGATCTGAATTAAGGAGTGAGTGAATGATTATGATTTTACGCCGCTTTTAGCAATATTTCACTAATATCAATGCGGGGGACACCAGAAATGGGCTTCACACATTGTACCCATGTCGGGAATCGAACCCGGGTTTTCGGCGTGACGAACGAACGCTTTAACCACTAGGCTACCCCACCGCCCCTCTGAATAACGGAAATATCCATAGTAGCCTTTAACAAAGTCTATTGTTGTACATATCCAGTTCCTGTTTTTACACCAATGTACTTTCCTCTCATATACGATAAGCATTGAAAAGGTATAGAACAACAACTTTATATGGAAACAAGCGATCACCCCTGCAGAAAAAAAGCGAGCTACGAAAGATTCAGTTCTACACCGCACGTCACTATTATGACGTCATGATGCATAATGCGACCCAAAGATATGACGTGTCAGGTCGGATATATAGATAAGCTCCAAATGTTAAGTTTTCCATGTTGTCCCCCACATAAAAAACTTTGATAAAAAACTTGGTCAAAGAAAACTTTGACCAAGTTTTCTTGGTCCAAGTTGGGCTGTTTACACTCATCAAAGTTTTGACAGGCCGTCAAAGTTTTGGCGGGAATTATCTTGCCAAGATGGATGCTACTGACGAAGAATGTTTTGCTGTTGTCGTATGTATTTTGTATATTGCCATGTTGAAAAGACGGAGTCGGGGTAGGCAAATGCATATTTGGTGACGAGAATGACTTCTCGTTATTGAACCAAATTGATTAATTCTTCCAACATCTCGTCAGTCCAAAATAGTTTGCTCATTTTGAATCGTGATTCTGCCCCTTATTTAACGCCGCACATGCTTTGAGAAATTGTTGTAACCGCAACTAATGTCCTTGTTTTCAGATGATTACCGAAAATACTTGAGAAAGACGTAACAAGTACTTCCCTATAAATATCAGACCGGCTGTGAAATCAGCTGTTCCAATAAGAGGGGGATTACAAACCTCTGATTCATCCAATCAGAATCAAGTATTTTTCAAATTTATTCTAGAATCCGTAAAAGGTGACTATGCTTGTCGTAAGAGGCGACTAACGGGATCGGGTGGTCAGGCTCGCTGACTTGGTTGATGCATGTCATCGATCCAAATTGCGTGGATCGATGCTCATGATGTCAATCACTGGATTGTGTGGTCCAGATTCGATTATTTACAGACCGCCGTCATATAGCTGGAATATTGCTGAGTGCGGCGTTAAACAACAAACAAAACAAAACAAAAATCATTCTAGAATCTAGAATCAGAAATCTTTCAAATTCATCGTAGATTGGTTAATCAGAGGTTTCAAATTCACACAACCGCTGTTTTAACAGTTTCATATATCATAATAACTCTTGACAAATATTACTGACGATGTCGTTGTAGCGCCTGTGCAGTCGACATGTCAAGATAAGGGAGGCACGTGCAAGGGCCCTATTTGGTCCGGCGTCCAATGTGATGGTCCGCTGGAGTATGGCATCCCCGGATGTACTACCAACGAGTGGTGTTGCGAGCCGGGGCCAAAACCGACCACTCCAGAACCAAACACGACCATCACAAAGGGTATGTATCCTCGTCGTGAACATTTCACAATAGAGAATATCACTCCAGTGCAATCCGATGTATTATATACTTCAGTGTGAAAGACTGAGTTTTCTGAAGTTGAGAAAAGTGATTTTTTCAATGCAGTGAACATAACACTCGATAGTTCACTGCAGTGAACATAACACTTGATAGTTCACATGCAGTTAACATAATACTTTGAGGGAACTTTTGGCATACACGAGTTACCTCACCTTAAATTTTCTTCCTTTATCCCCTACCCCGTACGCAAACTGTAGACATCATTTTTACGTTAGGTCCACATTGACAAGGCAAAATGATAACAGATTGTCATTTATGGAGTTTATATCATTTCTTGCTGTTTGTTATTCTCTCGAAAAGATTTTCGTTATAAGCTGCAAATTTTTCATTTAACTCGTCAATCGAGATTGTTCGTTTCCCAAAGCGCCATTTTTGTTACGTGAACAGCGTCTGTGTATTTTTCGCTTCCAACAGCAGTCTCCTACTTTTCAAGAATTTTTGATTTTGTATATAATCATATCTAAATGTATGATAAAGAATATTCGTGACCCTAGTACAGCTTCAGTGGCAAGGGGCATATGCATTAGTGATGTCATTTGATTGTGACGTCATAGTAACCGATGACGTCACAATTGCCTGAAAAGCATTGTGATGCGATTTTATTGTAGTGATATCTTCTTGGAGGTATAGCTAAATCTCACCAAAATGATATCACCTGTGAAAGCCAGTTTTACGTAAAGAAATACATGTTTATTGTCCTGCAATTTGCAAAATGGGTTTAGAAACCATGACATCTTCTGGACTATTCTCAAATTTGAAAACAACGCCGCACCTAGCATGGTGACAATAATACCTGATCCATGCGTTTGATTAAAGCTAAGTCTTTTAAATAAACGCTTCTATTCAGTTCACTTTTCCTTGCATACTGCCAACAGTTGTCGTTGTCATTTTTTTTATGACGTAATGGTATTCCAGACTGAAGGCATGTATGTCTTCCTGAGTACGCGAAGAAAAGAGTGCGGAAAATTATCGAACACCTAGTAACACCCGCAAATCTTCAAATACATTATGTTATCTTGTTATTTTAATAATAATTATTATTTATAAGGGTGGCAACGCGACAGTGTCCCTCCTAGGCTTCCATAGGTGTCTGTGTTATAGCTAGAAATGCTAGAATTGGTTGGTTTGTTGTTTAACGCCGCACTCAGCAATATTACAGCTATATGACGGTGGTCTGTAAATAATCGAGTGCGGACCACACAATCCAGTGATTGACATCATGAGCATCGATCCACGCATTTGGGATCGATGACATGCATCAACCAAGTCAGCGAGCCTGACCACCCGATCCCGTTAGTCGCCTCTTACGACAAGCAAAGTCGCCTTGTTTGGGTTGCTGAAGACCTATTCTACCCCGGGATATTCACAGATCGTTATAGCTAGAAATGCTTATATACTTTAAAAATGTTCTGTCGGCAGAGAAAACGTGTGCCTCCGTCTGTGGGTCGTGCCAGAGCATCCAGATGGGTTGCCAGGGATACGGTGTGCCGGACACAGCAGACTGTAACCTGCCTTCCCAGCGATGCTGTGTTCGAGCCTGGATTGGGCCATGTAAGGGACACAATTAGACGTTGTTTCAAATTGTTCACAGGTGTTCACAGGCCAATATATAAATAAAAGAAATAAGCTATTGATATTTTTCGTTTTCATTTATAAAATATCCTTTTAAAAAATAGAGTCGTGGCGTCTGATATTCCAAAACCAACATGGATCATAATCATTGTGAATCTAGGATCCAGAACCACGACCCGCGAATCCTGACATTGCAAAGGGGCGCAACCCTGCACAGCGCGTTACGGCGCCTGGTATCACTGGGCTACCAAGGGATAATGTGTTTAACAATACCAAGTACTAAAGCGTTTTCTACTGCATACATTTTGTATTTGCCGTGTGTTTTAAAATTACAGGTCCTGGGAAATAGAGGGACAACATCAGAATTGTAACAGACGCCGAAGAGGACTGTGTACCTTTCGATAATACATAATAAGAATCTTTTTCAATCATTTTATGTTTTGGTGATACCTCGAGATTTCTGGCATCGGTTACTTCTGTCTGACTTTGAATAAGATGGATGATTTTTTATGCACCTAGACATGGCGGTATCCATATAACAGTGAAGATATGAAATGGCACCACTCCAGTGCTGACGGATTAACCCGAGGAGATCTGAGTGGTTCCGAGAGACGCTAGTCAAGCCCCAAGAAGCGATGTGCGCATGTCCGACCGTCCCTTTAAAGGTCACTAAGGTGACATGTGTCCTCCTGACAAAAGGGTGAAGCCAGTATTATAAACAAAAGGATTATGATTGATTGGAGTTCATACATGTCATCGTATCCCAATTGCGTGGATCGATGCTCATGATGTCAATCACTGGATTGTCTGGTCCAGAATCGATTATTTATAGACCGCCGTCATATAGCTGGAATATTGCTGAGTGTGGCGTTAAACAACTAACAAACAAACAAACTAATCCCTATGACCTTACGTGCAGCGTTATAGAACAAACAAACAAAAAAACGATAAAAGAAATGTATGTATGTATGTATGTATGTATGTATGTATGTATGTATGTATGGATGGATGGATGGATGGATGTATGTATGTATGTATGGATGGATGGATGGATGTATGGATGAATTTAAAGAAGCGCAAGTAAAATCCACCTTTCCTGCTTATTTCCCCACTACACCAGATAACATTTACTTTGCTTTTAGCGTCTTAGTTTTTATGACGGTTAATAAAGTTTGAAGTGGTCCGTCACAACTGGATCTGAAACACGAGAGATTAGGGCTGGGACGAGTCCAAATTTACTACCCGGGTACCTAACCCCCTATTACCGGACCCGGGTACCCGCTGTAGGCCTCAAGAGATAGGTACAACTTGTCCGATTGGGAAACGTTTGACCGTACTCCTGTCAAAATGTATTTAGATACAGGTATAAAATGATCTGGTCATGCATACACTGAAGTTAACTGAAGTTTATCTTTAAGCAAACATATAAAGTCAGAAGGAATGTTTGCATAGTCGGAAAGAAATGTGATCATTTGTCACTTATAATGTAACCATCGAGTTCTAGATATTTTTTGCAATTAAACAATATAATCACGTGACTAACCACGGGTCTGGGTAGTCCTGTGGGTGCCCTGGTCCTAGTCAGTACCCACCCGACCCGAGTACCCGAGTTACCCGTCCCAGCCCTACGAGAGGCCGACTCATATGAGGTGGTGTCATTATTTTTAGTTATTCATTACATTTGTTAAGGCTAGTGCGCCATTAATGATGATGCAACATTAGTCAAATTACACCTTCACAATCAGGAGAATGTTGGAATCTAAGGACTGATTTATTAGTTAGATAGGGCTGTCAATTTCGCTATTCTTCTTTTCTTATGAAATACGATTTCATCATTTATGTTTTTTTGGATTTTTTTTATACTTTAACCTATACAGTTTAAATATCGATATTTGTGTTGGAATTGTTTGGTTCCTCGTGAACAAAACACCACGAAAATATATTGTCCTTATCCACAGCTAGTTCTCACCAGAACAGTGCCCAGAGTTAAAGTAAACTAGTGCTAAGCATAGCGGAGTTATGCCCCCTTTTCTCTGTACGTGTGTAATCTCTCTGTCGCCTTTTGGCGTCATAGAGGAAAAACAGTTTTCGCCATTTACGGCAGGCTATTTTTTTTTGCATTGAATGTATGTCGTTATACATAAGCATATAACTCCATTTGATATGTATTTATGTGGTTCAGATATAAGGCAGTATTTTGTTTGCTCACAGTTTCGGTAAAGCTTCTAAATAAAAAAACCCGTCGCACAGTACTTTTATGGGTGTACGATAAAAAGCGGAGACTTTCCTGATTTTCAACGCAGAATAAATTCTCGGGACAACACTTATCAGCATCTATTTTTTCAAACGGTTTAATATTTCCAGTTAGATTTTGACCATCAGTTAGGAATTTTTACATTCTGCATCTCTACGTTATTTTATAGCCGGCGGTACATCCAGGGTCGCGTAAGCGCAATTCTCGCACAACTTCACTTTTCAGATGTTAGGAAAATCTGCCTCAGAAAAGAATATGGCGCTGTAAATGCTTGTGAAGTTTGCTCATAGCCTAATACATCACTCGAACGTATGACAGGCATTGAAAGCATATAAGAATGGCATATTGAGGTGGGCACCCCAAAAGGAGATCCAATCGGCTGTTTAAAACAGAAGGGATTTATTGTGATTTAGAATGGTAGAATTAGGAGATAAGCATACTGTGTTTTCAATGTAGAGCTAGGTAACCTAGCTCTACATTGAAAACACAGTATGTTTATTTCCATTCTCCCATGACTAAATAAAATGCGAACTCTTTGGTGTTAGCAAATATACTGAGTGAAGCGGCATGGGTTGAGTTCAGTGTTTTGAATGGGTTATCGATCTGAATTACGGAATCACCGAACAAATTATGGTGCCGTATATACTCAAGCAGTTTGTTTACACCGTAATACTTCACTCTAACATATGACAGGCATTGAAAGCATATAAGCACGGCAGCTTGGTAAGCTGACATGAGGTGGGCATCCCTAAAGAAAACAAAGCAAGCTTTGCAAGGCTTTCGCTCTACATCGCGCGTCACCATTATGACGTCATATCGCTCATTGTGACGCGAAAGAAATGACGTCACAGTCGTATATAGAAAAGCGCCAAAATTCCAAGCTCTCTTTGTTTCCAAAACGTAAAATCATTCCCTGTGTAGATTTCTATCGTGTTTTCTGCACGAAATGTATTGCCACACATCCTTTGAATATTGTAGTAACCGCGTCTGTGCATTTTGTAACCTGTAACTACAGATATAATTATTTAAATATGCCTACGGACACTGACTGAAAATAGTACTATTCTATGAATATTAGCTTCCGCGGTGATGCGGCCGTCAAACCATCTGTTTCAATCAGAGGGGGTTTGTTGTGATTTAATAGCCTCTGATTGACCAATTAGAATCGAGTAAATTCGAAATTCATGGTAGAATTAGAATTAACATTCTTTGCCTATGAGTTTCAAACATTGCTCTGAAATGTTTGTATTATTAACACCTATCTTCAACCAAAATTTAATTTGTAGTGAAAATCCATAGTTTATGAATGTTAAAGGAGTTGGCGATATGACTAATGATAAAGTTAATGTTTCCCAAATTTGGAATCTTGGCCAAAATATTTTTGTAATTATTTTTATTCAAGTATATCTCATTCAAAATACCAGTGTACAGTAATTTGTACACATAAATTGTTACGTAAGGTCATAGGGATTAGTTTGTTTGTTTGTTTGTTTGTTTAACGCCGCACTCAGCAATATTCCAGCTATATGACGGCGAACTGTAAATAATCGTGTCTGGACCAGACAATCCAGTGATTGACATCATGAGCATCGATCCATGCAATTGGGATTGAAGGGGACCAATATTAGGCTCATGACGACTTACTTTTTTGTACTGATGAATCCGAGGACCTTAACATATTCTAATATACACCCCCCCCACCCCCCCCCCCAATTTTTTTTTTTTTTTTAAAAGTGAGCACATCATCGATCACTGGATTGTCTGGTCCAGACTCGATTAGGTAAAGGCCGCCGTCATACAGCTTGAACATTACGAACATCCAAATGAAGCAATACTCATACGTGATGGACGTTTATTGTATGAAGACAATGACTTTGATCGATCATCCCAGCAATGGTATCCCGGGGATTTACCGAAGGCTATGTAATAGCGAGTCCTGGGGACTCGGTAATGAATCTTGGGGGTCCCGGGAATTTAGATATGATAAGATAATATTTTATTTGCGTGTCACGCAGTATAAAAATACATACATTCAAAGTACAAGACAAAATATATAATATACCACCCGGCCGGTTGGCCTATGAGACACGAGAGATGAAAAATAGCTCAGTTTTATATAAAGAGATTATGCTAGTATCGTTTAGTGAGATACTTGTGGATCAGAAGTGCACTACTTACAATGCAAGTTGAAATTTTCTTCTTTTATACATAGCAGTAGCAACTGCGGCTAGGGGAATAGCTAGACTATCATTCTGCATAACATATATAAATTGGTCTTCTGGGGTTAAACTTCTTAGACAAGTATGTATTGGAGAAAACAAATGAGAATAGTCATATCGTAGATCAGAGTAGAATTCACATTCTGTGAGGAAATGTACTTCGTGTTCGACACACTGGCGGTCACATAACCTACATAAACGGAGGTGTAGTGGTGTCTTTGGACGGGAGTAGCGACCAACTTCAACCTCCAAAGGGAGAGAACTGCAGCGTAGTTTTGCCAAGGTACTTCGTTGCTGTCTGTCTAAAACAGAGCGGACATAGGTCGACGTATTTAGAGTATTCTTAAAGAGTCTGAAAGTCCTCAACTTATTCCCATGTTCATGACCAGTGTCATTCCATAAATCACGTGACCAACAATCGGCGTCCTTGCATCTCAAAGTGCGTGTGATTAGATGGAATTCACTAATAGAGAAATTAAACAAATCCATAGATGGAAGTTGTAGTGATATAAACATTGCATTAACTGTCTTATCCCATGATTTGCGGAACGTAAGAGACCAATTTCGAATCTGTGAAACAAGTCTAGATGGCGGAACAGAGTTTATCTTTCTCCAAAATCGGAAAACTTCTATTTTCTGTTTAGTAAGATTATTGAATAGCGTATTATATACGTCATATGGCATTCCTCCAAATAGTTTAAATTTACTTATAATTACACCAAGAGCTCTACTCGCGGATTTGGCGATTTCTTTGGCTGTAGAATTCAAATTTAACTCACTCACTCAATATATTCGGGTACCAGCTTAGTGACCACTGTAACAACAGCAAAAAAAACAATACAAATTATGTGTGAGGCCTTTTGCTTCTTTCAGAAAGGGATTTTCTTGTTTGAAACGGATTTATTGACTGAGTAAAGAAATCTGACATGGAATGTCCGAACATTGATTCTATTTCTTATCAGAACACAAATATCATACAAATAAAACTTATAGTTTCAATTTAATCATCCCAACATCCATATTCCTGTGTGTCCAATGGATATTATTTGCGTCCTTTCATTATTGTTATGCGTACAGGGCGCAATATTTGCCCCTGGTAAAACCCTGGTATATATATCTACAAATTTTGATACCAGAATTCCAAACACGGTTGCCATGTAAACCATACAAAACGTGACATTATTTACTTTGACTTAATTTAGATTTTTTACTAATTATGTTTTAATGCATCATCATGACCTCAGAGTTTTTTCTTATAATACCAGTACGGTTTCTCTGGAATATGCATGCTGTTTTGTTGTATTGAAACCTCTTTAACAGGTTTGGCAGTTTCATGGTAATATTGTTTATAAATAGTTATATTATTTTGAAAATATTCCAGAAAAAACAGGTGAGCTACAAAGCTTTGTGCATGGGGCAGTATATTTGCATATATCATTATAAAACTGAATATTAATCCTAGCACTCTTCCGTAACTTCAACTTGTTTCCCCTTTTCGCCAATATCTTCTGAGTGAATTCGGTTTTACGCCGCTTTTAGCAATATTCCAGCAATATCACTGCGCCCGACAGCAGAAATGGGCTTCACACATTATACCCATGTGGGTTTGGTTGTTTGTTCTTTAACGCTGTACACAGCGATATTCAGGTCGACTAACAGACAACATTGTATATGTCAGTTAAGTGAGGGAGTTGGTTTTAACGCCGCTTGAACAGTATTACGGTTATATCACGGCGTGTCAGCTAAGTGTGGGATGAAAGCTACATGACGGCGGTCTGTAAATTATCAAGTCTGGACCAGACAATCCATTGATTGACATCATGAACATCGATCTACGCAATTGGGATAAGATGACACGCATCAACCAAATCAGCGAGCCTGACCACCCGATCCCGTGTGTCGCCTTTTACGACAAGCATAGTCACCTTTTACGGCAAGCATGGGTTGCTGAAGACCTATTCTACCCCGGAATCTTCACGGGTGCATCTACCAAGTCAGCGAGCCTGACCACCCTATCCCGTTAGTCACCTCTTACGACAAGCATGGGTTGCTGAAGACCTTTTCTAAACCGGTTTCCGCTATATGACGACGGTCTGTCAATAACCGAGTCTGGACCTGAGAATATTAATCCAGTGACTGACATCATGAGCATCGATCCACGCAACCGGGATACGATGACATGCATGAACCAAGTCAGCAAGCCTGACCACCGGACCGCAATTCACGGGTTGTGCCCATGTGGGGAATAGAACCCTCTCATTCGGCGTGACGAGCAATCGCTTTAACCACCGCAAGGCTACCTTATTCTAAGAGACGGACTAAATAAATTCTGTTGATGGGTATCTTTGATATCTTATCTTGAAAAGAAATTTGCTCTTTGGGGCATAAATTAATAACATTTCAAACATGTTAGGGGTCATTTAGTTGCAAGTTCATTTCCTACCCTTGTCTTCATCGAACCAATATATTTTCACAAAATTACCCAGCCACAGATTACTTTTCACAAACTGTTGCAGGAATGAGTGAATAGACATCATCAAATTGAACAACAGTTCTTTCAATAATGTTCTATGACATAAAAAAACAAACTCGGTATACTTTCCGTTGACCCTCAGTTAACACCCTTTTGGCTCTTGAGGTACTTTATACATATTATTCATAATTCTTTAATCAATTTTTATTCATAATCATCATTATGATTAAAATGTTAAGGCACTTAAAAACTCATGCTCGACTATTCACTGTATTATATCTCCATTCTGTCATGATAAATACCGCTACAAATAAACATTTATTAATAAAAATGCATGTGCAAAATTTGGAACTAACAAAAATCGGCTCTACATGGTGTACGAATCAACTGGTGTGACGAGTCAACGCTTGAAGCCCATTTCTGGTGTCCCCCGCCGTGGTATTGCTGGAATATTGCTAAAAACGGCGTAAAACCATACTCACTCTCTCACTCACTTTAACCTTGCTGGACAAACCCCACCGCCTTGGGCTTTGTCGGTTAAGATCGTCTATGTAAACAAATGTCAAATCAGGTTAAAGTGTTGTATATTTCACGCAGGTGTTCACCAGAATAGTCACGCGATGTCATGGTTACCAGTTTAGCCAATCGGGAAACACTTCCGTTGCACGAGTTTTTCATGCGCGTAATCCAGACTCGATGGATCGAAGCAGACGGCGCTTACTGTATCAAATGCACCGGTGCATGTTAAATTAATTTTCACAAGCTGTTAAGAATTCATTTAAAATCGAGATTACAATGGGCTGAGACCCCTAATTCTCATGTTTATATTATTCACGCGCTACTTTCAACGCTGCTTTTAAAGCTTTGGGATGTCATGTGCATTATGAAGACTTTTCACGAAGAAACAATTTACAGCGTGATTTCCTTGCCCAGTTTTCACTCTGGAGAGGACGTTGAACAAAACGACAAGGTATGTGCAGCAATTTGTATTTAAACATCTGGTGAACATATAATTATGTAAAAGTATAATCGCAGTGGCTGTAACGATGCACAGATGATGTAATGTTATATTTGATACAAAACAGCACCTGCCATGTGTGTGTCAGCAAATATTGATTCTAAAATGTTGTTGGCCTTATTTGTGGTGGAGGCGTTGGACAACATTTTCCTTGTGAAAATTTTTTGAAAAAATAAAATTGGTGTGTGTGTGTGTGTGTGTGTGTGTGTTGGGGGGGGGGGGGGGGGGGGGACAGTGGGTGTGTTAAAACTTGGGAAAACTGTTCCCTATTGATTATGCTATGCTATCACTAATGATCAAAAATGCGAAATGAACTGTATCCGAAATTGGGATTTTCTTTATATTGACCTTACCCCAAAGAAACTGATAAATGATATACGACTTGTTCGTACGGGTGGCTTTTAGAAATGGTATACTAACATTGCATAATTGTGTTGAGGAAGCACGAAACTGTTTTATGTTGTTTACGTCACTGGTCTTGTTTGGAGAAACCATGTTAAAAATCCGGGTCCTGTATCTCGATTGGGTAAAATGTGTGAAACCCATCCTTGGTCTTCCCGTCGTAATGCGGCTGAAATATAATTATAATTGTGTAATTGGTTAAGTTGAAAACACCAACGACAAAGGTGTAAAAACATAAATGGCCATTTTAACCATTCACTGCAGCTCTATGTTGTCCAGCTCCGCCATGAAAGGTGCAATAACATAAATACATGTTGTTTTCTTTGTGAAACCTGAAAACTGTTATTTCAATATCCATAAAACTTAGTATTAAATGCAATAGAAACGAGTTTTAGCTCCGCCGACTAGCGGTCTTACTACGGCGAGGGTAGTTGTTTGGTCCGCTGTAAGCAACCGCAAACTTCGTACCAGTGTCTAAATAGGTTGGGGTGAGGTTAGGTGTCACTTTTCCTTCGGAATTTTTAATCAACAAACCTTCACAAGGTGAGACTTTCCTACACCCCTGCACCCCTCCCTACACCCCTGACCGACATCTACATTCATACAAAGGGTTTAGAAACCGCATTTATATTCAATATATTTATGGCAATTGGTTTGTTTGGAATTTTGTTTTGTCAAACATTAATCTAAAATGTTTGCTGTATATTATAATGAATTGGCAATTGCCGGGAATACTGCCGGTGCATGGCCTTAATAGTAAAGCTAGGTTGTTTTCATATTGTGATGTAGCGCTCGAACATTTGTCAAGGCCCTCGCCGTTGTTTTGCAGTTTGTCCATTGATCATTATGGTGTTTAGTTGCAGAGTTGCAATGGCTCTCTAAATTCTTGAATTTATTTTGTCAAAATGGATCGAGTTAGAAAAAATTGTGCCATTTAGAAATACTTTTAGTGTGAAGGGATTTATGTCCATATAGATTTACAATTTGGAATATAAATTTTGAAATTAGATGCTATTGTATATTAATATTAATAAGTTTAAGAGTTTGAGAGTTGGCGGGGGCAGATAATATAAGTAATGTGTTGAGGGAGGTTCCAGTTCTTGCCCTCAGGGCTACCTTTAGGGATTACTTAAGAATTGACATTCACTTTGTGTGAGTTCATTGAAGAATGAACCTTCATAGAGTGTGGTCCAAACTGAATGAACGTCGGGGCTCGACTGGCGCCAGCAATGGCGGCGGGTATGGTGGCTGCATGGGGTATGTTCCCGTGTTGTTTCAGGTGAACAATTACCTTGCCTTTACATGTGTTTGTGACGGGTGCCACCGGTGGTGCAGGATACGCGCACATTTTCGCGAACACCTGGTATCATCACTATTCTCAAGTGATTCATAAACACGTGCTCATGACATAGTCGGAATCGTACAATCGACTCTGCTTTTAGCAGAGATTTCTATTGAATGTGGTAAGGGTATTGTCGCTTTTATTTATTTGAAGAAGAATGGGGGCAGAACTTTGTTGGATTGTGGTAGGGTCTGAGGCTTTAGATAGAGACTTTAGTGGTGGAGGTTGAAAGCTGTTGGCGAGTCGGGCGTTGTGCTGATGTTGATTACGGGATGTTGCTGTCGCTGATGGTACTTGCTATGGTAAAATATCGTAAGATTGTCATAAATCAAAGATAGACCCATACCTGTCGTAAGTTTTTTTTATCTTTATCAAAGATGGCGGCATATTTTGCCATAGATAATCTGCTTTACGGCCGATTATACCATGAAATATTGTGAATGAATGAATCATAATGAGTGCGTCTTTTAATGTTTGGGCTCAAGCTCAGATACATGTAACCCTATCATGATCAGTTCGTCTCGTATGTTTTAGCTTCAGTTGTGACATCCAACTTCCTACAATAACGAGTTAGACTTTTAATGTATTAGTTCCTTTTAAGACGCGCCTCTTCCTATTAAAATGAGTTGTACTTTTAATGTTTTAGCTCAAGTTGAGATCCATCTAGATCTCTTAGACGATGCAGATACAGACATTATCGTTTTTTCAATTTTATGGTCATTGAAATTAATTGGTCTTTTAATGTGTCAGTATCAGTTGAGGCGCCCCATTTTTCATATAGATGAGTTTATCTTTTTCAGCTCCAGCTAAGACGCATCACTTCTATAATAATGAGCTAGAATTTTTGCGAAACGATCGTAGCCCTAAAATTATCGTAAATTTATCATAAGGAAATCGTAGGCTTTCGTAGCCTATTATCGAAACTATCGTAGCCCTTAGATATCGTAAGATTGTCATAAATCTAAGATAGCCCCATACCTGTCGTAAGTTTATGTTATGTTCATCAAAGATGGCGGCATACTTTGCCAAAGATATTTTTCAAACAAATAATCAAAGATTGACATTTCATTTTGTTAAACTGTGTGATTCAAATTGATACTTCGAAAAAACCCAAGAAGAACGCATCGAAGATATCACTTTAGAAATGTTCTTAATCGCGACAGCGATCCACATAACTATGGAGTCGATAGCTTACAATATATTTCTATCCGAGTTCATACTGAAGAAGTGCGAAACTTTTCGATAATTTGGGAAGGATTAAAACGGAAGGTGTCGGCAGGCTCTATAGTAATGACCGTGACTTTATTGATAACTCAGGGGCAGCTAATCTTCTTGATTTAAGGAAATACACGTGATCAAATATGCGTATAGTATATTTGTATAAAGAGTATATTTAATGTTTTTCTAGCAAAAGTAATTGTATTTGGTTTCGTTTTAAAAGCAACACATAGGATATCTAATACCCCATTCACATGCACAACATTTACTCACACAAGTAATTTTGCACATGTGTAACTATACATACGTGTGTATATGTAAATGTACTATGCGTTCACGTGAAAATCAGCTTAGGTGTGTAAATAAAGTATGTAAATGGTGTAAAGCACACATATTCATGAGTTTTTTCACCATTTTAAACATAAAACAGGATCTATATCAATCAAAGTTGAATGAGAAGAGAGTTACTTTACCGAAATCTTCGCATGAAGCAACATGTGTTTGATTTAATTTGTACACAAAGTTTTGAAACCCAAAGAAAACACCGTCCGCCCAGGTCTGGGTGCCCACAAACACTTCGTACTGCTGTATAATGAATTGCGTCAAGTTCAGAATACAGAATTGTTGACAATTTGTTTGGTGTTGGCAAATCAACAGATATATCAATTAGATCATCCTCTGACGTTAGCATAAACGTTCACATTACAACATATACACACAGTGCAAATATACATTTACATTTGCACCTGCTCCAGACATGATGTAAAGGTGCTCCTGGAGTAAATATACACATATGTGTAAACGCGTTCACATGACAAGTATACTCACGTATGTATATTTACAGTTATATGCAAATACACAAACATATGTATAGAGGTGCATGTGAACGGGGTATATATTACTGAAAGACAAATATTTGACAAGTGATGAAATATTGTCTATTGAATAATTGCATTCTTTAAAAACAAGCGATTAACGACATAGATGTATTCCATTAAATATAGCAATTTATTGATATTTGAGAATGGCGATTTGAAAAATCAAGTAAAATATGGGTTCACATGCTCATTTGGGTTTGAAATGTCGTAGAAAAGTAACATATTTTGAACATTGTCCAAAATTCACTTTCCAATATATTTTCGCAGAAAATGTTTATTGAATGAAATTTACTGATCAGACATTTTCACCACAATAATCTTTGAATTTTGCATTCAGCGGACCGATTTTAAAATAATAATTGATGTTGGCCTTTTTAAAATTTAAGTGTACATTTACCCGTTTTATATTAACAAAGTATAGGTCCTTGAGACCATTCAAACAAGAATATCATTGTAAGGGATAGGGTCACCGGACAAATACTATTAATTGACCCTCAGCAATACTGTTAGAAAACTATGTTCGGGAATAGACTTCACTCATTGACGATGTAGATATTTCGCTCCTCAGCCAGATTTAAATCAAATCAGACAAATCAGTTTATTATCTCTTCTTAATTTCAAAGGATAGAAAAGGACTACATAATATGTATGTTCACGTTAACTTGTGGCTGTTCCATGAGACAACATAACTTGACAATTCCTAAATTATATCCCTTTGTGAACGAAAGTGTCACTTTCAAATTTTGATAAGAATTATGGATCTAGATTAAGAAAAAATACACCATCTAAATACAAATAGCTTGATATTGTATTTGAGTCCTTTGTTTATTCGTGAAATATATTGGATATGTCATTATAACTCGCTCGTGGGTGCGCTGCTTCCTGAACAATTTTAGTTTTGAGTGTTTCCAGGTATAATGTTGGCGATTTCTCTTGACTTTTAACATCAACACAAAAACAATCAGTATTGTGAAACTGACCCAGCAGACATCACGTAACATCAGACCTGAACACGCATCTGAAATGCTGAACGCCTGGTGTTCGATCATAAGTCTCGTCATTGTCATTTAGAATAACGCCACTTAATTACTTTCGTGTGCGATGTGTTTACATAAAGCTCTGCTTTCTCGCGAGAGGATCATAAGGAGGGAAATAGGGAAGTATCTTCTTTGCACATTATTTCAATTCTAATAACTATAATGTGGTAACACTACACTTATTGATTATAACATTTATTAGGTTTGAAAAATGCCTTTGCATGGCACACGAATGCTAGCTGTTTGTGGTCGGGTAGTCATGGTATCATTTATTATAAGAACAAAACGTGTACATGTAGGACATATTCAGCATGGAACGGACTGTCACTCAAAACGTTGCGTGTTAAACAGTGTGACCTGACAATGTGATCATGAATTCCGTGCTACTTCTCCATGTTGTTGTTATTGCCTGGGACATTCCCGTGACATCACTGGAAAACACCCCGCTTTTTCTCAAACACAAATGAGTTCTCTGATAGAGATCGTAACTTTATACGCTCTGCGACATATTTAAGATAGTTTCGAAAATGTATCTGATCTTAAACTTGAGATATCTTATCTTTGAATGTAAGTTGTTAAGATTAATCTAAGATCGCTTCGAAAATCTAGACCGTGGTCGCTAATGTTTCAGCTCCTGTTGTGACGCCTCACTTCATATAATGAGTTCATCTCTAACGTTTCAGCTCCAGGTGTGACGTGCCACTTCGTATAATGTAATTCGGCAATATTTAGCTTAATGGTGTTATTGGCAAGCCTGATAAATCTACCTTAACTTATAATCTTAATTTTTATTCTAAGCATATCAAAGTATCCTATGTACATCATGTGTTTACTTTCATCAATTCATACACACACACACCTGCATTCAACTTTACATAGTCACACTAAGCTACAATCATAATATTAATCATGCACTCTGTGACACCTGGCCTTGTTGTCAAACAAATTCTTCGCTTGTTACCGTCTTTGTTTTGATTCTCAAGTGAAGTCATATATATTACGTCATTTCAGAAACACATTCGTGACCAACTCGTGTTATTCCGGGACAAGCCGAACAAGGGTCCGTCACTTATATATTCGACCCTTTTCGTTCAGTTCCGTAACGTCGTAGGCATGACTAGGAAATTTGGACTTCGTTTCACAGTGTGGACGTAGCTCAGTTGGTTAGCTGTCGGGCTAACAATTTACGATGGTTACGGGTAGGCATTGTGTCTACGGACACTTACGAATGATCCCGATGCCATTTGGCACACTCGTCCGATTAAAAGGCGACTATGCTTGTCGTAAAAGGCGACTAACGGGATCGGGTGGTCAGGCTCGCTGACTTGGTCGATGCGTGTCATCGATCCCAATTGCGTGGATCGATGCTCATGATGTCAATCACTGGATTGTCAGGTCCAGATTCTATTATTTACAGACCGCCGCTGGAATATTGATGAGTGTGGCGTTAAACAAGAAACAAACAAATCTTACGACAAGCATAGTCGCCTTTTACGGCAAGCTTGGGTTGCTGAAGACCTATTCTACCCCGGATCTTCACGGGTCCTGTGGTAAGTATCCATCTAGGTTGTTTCATATTTAATCCTTACCTAAAATTGTGTAATATGTCGGCGATAAAATCATATGCTGATCACATACGAAGTAAAAACTGCCCTATGCGAAACGCATAACATATTCCTCGCCAATTTTAACTGTCATTGTTCCACAGGCATTATTCGCAAATTTTGAGATGAAATCCCAATCAAATTTGAACTTGTGACTATTGAAAGTTTCCGAAATGATGTTCAAGTAAAATGAATATCTATTTCAGGTTCTATACGAATCCAGACTTAAGTTCATCAGAACGTGCGAAGCGAGCTGCATGCAACAAATCTCTGAAAAACCTAAATTTGGATCCGAGGGCATAATCAGCATGCATCGAAATCAGCAGAGTAGCGTAAGTATGTAATGAACAAAAAGAACTAAACCTACACAGGACATGCTTTTTGCAAGTTCATGTGAAATAGTTTGGAGAAACAGTCTCACTTTGTTGTTTTTATCCCCCGCCCCAACGAAGTTGGCAGGGGATATAGAAATAGGTTCCGTCCGTGTGTGTGTGCGTGCGTGTGTGTGTGTGTGTGCATCCCGAAATCGTTTCCGGAGCATAACTCAGAAACCGTTAAATATTTCTCTACGAAACTTTGCATGTCTATCAGACTCATGCTGAACTGGTGCCTTTTGCTATTTAGGAGTTTTATAAATTTTTATTTTTTACGTTTCCATTGCAACAAGTTCGACTTAGGTTCTATAAGGGTGCTGCTGTTCGTTTCCGGAGCATAACTCAAAAACTGTTAAATACTTTCTTACAAAACTTTGCATGTCTACTAGGCACATACTGAACTGGTGCCTTTTGCTATTTAGGTATTTTATAAATTTTTATTTTTTACGTTTCCATGGCAACAAGTTGGACTTAAGTTCTATAGGGTAGACTTTGTTTCCGGAGCATAACTCAAAACCCATTCAATACTTTCCAACAAAACTGTGCATGTTTACCAGACACATACTGGACTGGTGCCTCTTGCTATTTAGGAATTTTAGAATTTTTTATTTTCCACGTTTCCATGGCAATAAGTTGGACTTAGGCTCTACAGGGGTGGTGTTCGTTTCCAGAGTGTAACTCAAAAACCGTTAAATACTTTCTTACAAAACTTTCCATGTCTACCAGGCACATACTGAACTGGTGCCTTTTGTTATATAGCACTTTTAGAAATTTTTATTGTTTATGTTTTCATGACAACAAGTTGGATTTAAGTTTTAATATAGGATTGGTTTACTTAAGTAGTATAACAAATAAACTGTTAAATATTTCCTTGCCAAACATTGCATGTCTATATATAAAGCGCATACTGAACTAGTGCCCTTTGATATTAAGAAGTTTTAGAAATGTTTATTTTAGAATTTCCATTGCAGCTATTTTGACATGGGATAAGAGAAATGTTGGGTCAGTTACCTGGTTTGGGACCATAACGTGTTAAAATGGGCGGGGTATATAGATGACTTTGTCAACTATACGGTGGTTTGTTTCTATAACAGGGTTGTTGGCAGATAATCAGTTCAATGGAAATTATTGAACACAGCACACGTCTACGCAAAGGAGGAGTGAGTGAGTGAGTTGGGTTTAACGCCGCTTTTAACAGTATTCCAGTTATATCACGGCGTGTCAGCTTAATGTGGGAGGAAAGCCCGAAGTGATGCAGGTCTCAGACGTTTACCACTTCGGTGAAACCCACGAGCACGGGTATGGTGCTGACAAACCTAGAAACATAATCGGGGCGAACCGGGATTCGAACCCACAATCATAGGTTTCTGGCGTGCCTAAGGAACGCAACTCTGCACAGCGAATCGCGGCGCCTTAGACGACTGGGCCACCCGTGCCCCCACGCAAAGGAGGAACAGAAACAAGTTTTTGCAGATCAGTTAAGAAGGTACTTGTGTATATTTTGCTGTAGTCTTTATTCAAGTAAGTTACTTTGTCAGTAAATGACATTTGGCAAAACATTTTGCAACCAGTAAATAATGAAACAAATGTGATTGTCACAGTAATCTTGCGTTTACCAACGAACGTTTGTTAGAATAATGTCTTAAAAAATATGTACGAGTTTGATAAAATTTATATATGAATATGACAAAATAAATGTTTGGTGTTGTCGGATGTTGCGGAGTCATATTTGACATGTAGTGACTATGCTTGTCGTAAAAGGCGACAAACGGGATCGGGTGGTCAGGCTCGCTGATGCTCGATGCTCATGATTTCAATCACTGGATTGTCTGGTCCAGACTCGATTATTTACAGACCGCCGTCATATAGCTGGAATATTGCTGAGTGCGGCGTTAAACAACAAAACCAAAAACCAACCCTGTTACGAACATCGTCCTTGCGGAGATTTACCCACTAGAAACATCTGCGAAGTATATGCGCTCAATGAAAACTTGAAACTTAAGTTATTTTAAGTATGGATCGGCTGCCTCACAATGCTATACGACAGCTTGCAATGTTTCATGAAGAACTCTGACACACATATTTATGTGACTTGAATATCCACATGATCATGACAAATAAAGATAATAAAGAATTCATGGTAACAGTTCTGAGTTTCGTCCGTGTGATTTTATGCCAGAGAATGTGTGCATGGGTGTGTGGCTATGGTTTGAATCTACCCCTTGAAACCCATGGTTATTCGACACGCACGATGATTTGTCATTTCAGTACTGTGGAAGCAGTGTATGAGAACCTGTAGAGTTCTGAATCTCGGTCAAGAACACTTTACATGCGTTCTAACAGTGTTACATCGTCAGAACACGTTGAAACGTTTCTGTTCTGGGTCGAGAACATCAATTATAAACGGCAGCAGAAACAATGCAACGCCAGGTAAGAACACTAGCAAACCTTCCAATAAAGTTGGCTCAAGCGTTACTCTTTTTCTCACCCAAAACTTACTCATCGATCCCAATTGCGTGGATCGATGCCCATGATGTCGATTACTGGATTGTCTGGTCCAGACTCGCTTATTTACAGACCGCCGTTATATAGCTGAAATATTGCTGAGTGCCGCGTTTAACAACAAACAAACAAACACTTCATATGATGAGTTGGTATCATATGTTTCAGCCCCAGTTGTGATGCAGCACTTCATAAAATGTATTGGTCTCTAATGCTTCAGTTACATTTGCGAGCACAACTTCATATAATGAGATGGTGTCTTGTGTTTCAGCTGCAGTTGTGACGTGCCACTTCATATTATCAGTTGGTATCTTATGTTTCAGCCCCAGTTGTGATACACCATTTCATATAATGTATTGGTCTCTAATCCAGTTAGGACATCCCACTTCATATAATGAGTTGGTCTCATATGTTTCAGATCCAGTTAAGACGCGTCATTTAGACGGAACAGATTTTTTCCACACAGAATAATTTTTTCAATATTATGGTTTAAACTCGGCGCTACTCTAACTCCAAATTGTTTCTATAGTTACAGTAACTTTTATTGAATGTAAACATGTCCTTCTACAACTGTAGGTTATACCCAGACGACCAAGGTGCCTGGACATGGGTTACACATTGCAACTGTCCGTGGTCACGTGGGCTCCATTCTGAGAAAGTCATGCTATGCTGGACTTTCTCTGTGAAGAATGTGGTCAGTAGATATAGGGGTGTATTTTGCTGGTCCGAATGTTCCGAGTAGTGGAGAAAGTATAACCTTCCGCATTCATGGTGAAGTGTAAGAATGAGTTGCGGGTGCTGTCCACACCCTATGATACCCCA
Source organism: Haliotis rufescens (assembly GCF_023055435.1). Taxonomy (NCBI): domain Eukaryota; kingdom Metazoa; phylum Mollusca; class Gastropoda; order Lepetellida; family Haliotidae; genus Haliotis; species Haliotis rufescens. The sequence continues at coordinate 147,697 of NW_025964388.1, forward strand.
GTTACCGTAGAAAGGCAGTTGTAGTGTCAGCTGAGGTCGTCTGGAAGTCTGATCTCTAGAGCACATATACTGATAGATATTAAAAAGCTCTAAGCTGCAGGTTAAAATGAAGAGATACGCTGTTTAGCACAATAGTCAGTGCACAGATTTGGAGTTATAGACCTCTGTGGTGTGTAACTTTTGTAGAGGTTTATAACGATTTGCGTATCACTACCAAAGGATCATTGTGAAAACAAAATCAAGACTCTATAGTCTATATTGAAATGTACCACCTCCAGTAAGGATGATTTAGTCTTTTAATGTTTTAGATCCAGTTCAGATGTGTCAAATCCTATTGTAATGAGTTGGTCTTTCAATGTTTCAGCTCCAATTGTGACGCGCCACTTCATATAATGAACTGGTCTCATATGTTTCAGCTGCAGTTGTGATGCACCACTTCATGTGATGAGTTGGTCTCATATGTTTCACCACCAGTTGTGACGCACCACTTCATGTGATGAGTTGGTGTCTAGTGTTTCAGCTACAGTTGTGACGCGCCACTTCATATAATGAGTTGGTCTTTCAATGTTTCAGCTCCAGTTGTGACGCGCCACTTCATATAATGAGAGGGTTTCAAGTGTTTCAGCTACAGCTGTGACGTGCCACTTCATATAATGAGTTGGTCTTTCAATGTTTCAGCTCAAATTGTGACGTGCCACTTCATATAATGAGAGGGTTTCAAGTGTTTCAGCTACAGCTGTGACGTGCCACTTCATATAATGAGATGGTGTCTGTGTTTCAGCTGCAGTTGTGACGCACCACTTCATGTGATGAGTTGGTGTCTAATGTTTCAGTTACATTTGTGACGTGCCACTTCATATAATGAGGTGGTGTCTAGTGTTTCAGCTGCAGTTGTGACGCACCACTTCATATAATGAGTTCATCTCTAATGTTTCAGCTACAGTTGCGATGCACCACTTCATATAATGAGTTCATCTCTAATGTTTCAGCTACAGTTGTGACGCGCCACTTCATATAATGAGTTCATCTCTAATGTTTCAGCTACAGTTGTTACGCGCCACTTCATATAATGAGTTGGTCTTTCAATGTTTCAGCTCCAGTTGTGACGCGCCACTTCATATAATGAGAGGGTTTCAAGTGTTTCAGCTACAGCTGTGACGTGCCACTTCATATAATGAGTTGGTCTTTCAATGTTTCAGCTCAAATTGTGACGCGCCACTTCATATAATGAGATGGTGTCTTGTGTTTCAGCTGCAGTTGTGACGTGCCACTTCATATTATCAGTTGGTATCTTATGTTTCAGCCCCAGTTGTGATACACCATTTCATATAATGTATTGGTCTCTAATCCAGTTAGGACATCCCACTTCATATAATGAGTTGGTCTCATATGTTTCAGATCCAGTTAAGACGCGTCATTTAGACGGAACAGATTTTTTCCACACAGAATAATTTTTTCAATATTATGGTTTAAACTCGGCGCTACTCTAACTCCAAATTGTTTCTATAGTTACAGTAACTTTTATTGAATGTAAACATGTCCTTCTACAACTGTAGGTTATACCCAGACGACCAAGGTGCCTGGACATGGGTTACACATTGCAACTGTCCGTGGTCACGTGGGCTCCATTCTGAGAAAGTCATGCTATGCTGGACTTTCTCTGTGAAGAATGTGGTCAGTAGATATAGGGGTGTATTTTGCTGGTCCGAATGTTCCGAGTAGTGGAGAAAGTATAACCTTCCGCATTCATGGTGAAGTGTAAGAATGAGTTGCGGGTGCTGTCCACACCCTATGATACCCCAGTTACCGTAGAAAAGCAGTTGTAGTGTCAGCTGAGGTCGTCTGGAAGTCTGATCTCTAGAGCACATATACTGATAGATATTAAAAAGCTCTAAGCTGCAGGTTAAAATGAAGAGATACGCTGTTTAGCACAATAGTCAGTGCACAGATTTGGAGTTATAGACCTCTGTGGTGTGTAACTTTTGTAGAGGTTTATAACGATTTGCGTATCACTACCAAAGGATCATTGTGAAAACAAAATCAAGACTCTATAGTCTATATTGAAATGTACCACCTCCAGTAAGGATGATTTAGTCTTTTAATGTTTTAGATCCAGTTCAGATGTGTCAAATCCTATTGTAATGAGTTGGTCTTTCAATGTTTCAGCTCCAATTGTGACGCGCCACTTCATATAATGAACTGGTCTCATATGTTTCAGCTGCAGTTGTGATGCACCACTTCATGTGATGAGTTGGTCTCATATGTTTCACCACCAGTTGTGACGCACCACTTCATGTGATGAGTTGGTGTCTAGTGTTTCAGCTACAGTTGTGACGCGCCACTTCATATAATGAGTTCATCTCTAATGTTTCAGCTACAGTTGTGACGCGCCACTTCATATAATGAGTTGGTCTTTCAATGTTTCAGCTCCAGTTGTGACGCGCCACTTCATATAATGAGAGGGTTTCAAGTGTTTCAGCTACAGCTGTGACGTGCCACTTCATATAATGAGTTGGTCTTTCAATGTTTCAGCTCAAATTGTGACGCGCCACTTCATATAATGAGAGGGTTTCAAGTGTTTCAGCTACAGCTGTGACGTGCCACTTCATATAATGAGATGGTGTCTGTGTTTCAGCTGCAGTTGTGACGCACCACTTCATGTGATGAGTTGGTGTCTAATGTTTCAGTTACATTTGTGACGTGCCACTTCATATAATGAGGTGGTGTCTAGTGTTTCAGCTGCAGTTGTGACGCACCACTTCATATAATGAGTTCATCTCTAATGTTTCAGCTACAGTTGCGATGCACCACTTCATATAATGAGTTCATCTCTAATGTTTCAGCTACAGTTGTGACGCGCCACTTCATATAATGAGTTCATCGCTAATGTTTCAGCTACAGTTGTTACGCGCCACTTCATATAATGAGTTGGTCTTTCAATGTTTCAGCTCCAGTTGTGACGCGCCACTTCATATAATGAGAGGGTTTCAAGTGTTTCAGCTACAGCTGTGACGTGCCACTTCATATAATGAGTTGGTCTTTAAATGTTTCAGCTCAAATTGTGACGTGCCACTTCATATAATGAGATGGTGTCTTGTGTTTCAGCTGCAGTTGTGACGTGCCACTTCATATTATCAGTTGGTATCTTATGTTTCAGCCCCAGTTGTGATACACCATTTCATATAATGTATTGGTCTCTAATCCAGTTAGGACATCCCACTTCATATAATGAGTTGGTCTCATATGTTTCAGATCCAGTTAAGACGCGTCATTTAGACGGAACAGATTTTTTCCACACAGAATAATTTTTTCAATATTATGGTTTAAACTCGGCGCTACTCTAACTCCAAATTGTTTCTATAGTTACAGTAACTTTTATTGAATGTAAACATGTCCTTCTACAACTGTAGGTTATACCCAGACGACCAAGGTGCCTGGACATGGGTTACACATTGCAACTGTCCGTGGTCACGTGGGCTCCATTCTGAGAAAGTCATGCTATGCTGGACTTTCTCTGTGAAGAATGTGGTCAGTAGATATAGGGGTGTATTTTGCTGGTCCGAATGTTCCGAGTAGTGGAGAAAGTATAACCTTCCGCATTCATGGTGAAGTGTAAGAATGAGTTGCGGATGCTGTCCACACCCTATGATACCCCAGTTACCGTAGAAAAGCAGTTGTAGTGTCAGCTGAGGTCGTCTGGAAGTCTGATCTCTAGAGCACATATACTGATAGATATTAAAAAGCTCTAAGCTGCAGGTTAAAATGAAGAGATACGCTGTTTAGCACAATAGTCAGTGCACAGATTTGGAGTTATAGACCTCTGTGGTGTGTAACTTTTGTAGAGGTTTATAACGATTTGCGTATCACTACCAAAGGATCATTGTGAAAACAAAATCAAGACTCTATAGTCTATATTGAAATGTACCACCTCCAGTAAGGATGATTTAGTCTTTTAATGTTTTAGATCCAGTTCAGATGTGTCAAATCCTATTGTAATGAGTTGGTCTTTCAATGTTTCAGCTCCAATTGTGACGCGCCACTTCATATAATGAACTGGTCTCATATGTTTCAGCTGCAGTTGTGATGCACCACTTCATGTGATGAGTTGGTCTCATATGTTTCACCACCAGTTGTGACGCACCACTTCATGTGATGAGTTGGTGTCTAGTGTTTCAGCTACAGTTGTGACGCGCCACTTCATATAATGAGTTCATCTCTAATGTTTCAGCTACAGTTGTGACGCGCCACTTCATATAATGAGTTGGTCTTTCAATGTTTCAGCTCAAATTGTGACGCGCCACTTCATATAATGAGAGGGTTTCAAGTGTTTCAGCTACAGCTGTGACGTGCCACTTCATATAATGAGTTGGTCTTTCAATGTTTCAGCTCAAATTGTGACGCGCCACTTCATATAATGAGAGGGTTTCAAGTGTTTCAGCTACAGCTGTGACGTGCCACTTCATATAATGAGATGGTGTCTGTGTTTCAGCTGCAGTTGTGACGCACCACTTCATGTGATGAGTTGGTGTCTAATGTTTCAGTTACATTTGTGACGTGCCACTTCATATAATGAGGTGGTGTCTAGTGTTTCAGCTACAGTTGTGATGCACCATTTCATTTAATTAGTTGGTCTGTAGTGTTTAATCTCCAGTTGTAACGCACCACTTCATAACACCCGTGAAGATCCGGGGTAGAATAGGTCTTCAGCAACCCATGCTTGCCGTAAAAGGTGACTATGCTTGTCGTAAGAGGCGACTAACGGGATCGGGTGGTCACGCTCGCTGACTTGGTTGATGCATGTCATCGATCCCAAATACGTGGATCGATACTCATGATATTAATCACTGGATTGTCTGGTCCAGACTTGATTATTTACAGACCGCCGTCATATAGCTGGAATATTGCTGAGTGCGGAGTTAAACAACAAACCAAACCAAACCAATTGCGTGGATCGATGCTCATGATGTCAATCACTGGATTGTCTGGTTCGGACTCGATTATTTACAGACCGCCGTCATATAGCTGGAATATTGCTGAGTGGGGCGTTAAACAACAAACATAACAATTAAAAAAGAACTACCCAAAGGTCAAACTACTGATCATGGGAAGCATAGTAGGAGAGAAGGCTTCTGGAATTTATGTATGTAAAACATATTTGGTAACTTTTGTTTTGTTTGTATCTGTACAATATAACGTTGTCGTTTAGTTTTCAGGTTTTGATTGCGGGAACATCGACGGAAACATACATAATATTCCAGGATAGGCTTCCACTATACCTAGATCAATTAATAGTTAACGTGTAAATATCTTATTTAGGATGGCCCAGAGTGGAGAAATGAAATAAAAACGCATAACTGAATTAAGTAGAAAGCACTGGGACATGTATGCTTAAACAGAAAAGGGTACTTTAAATATAGGTGGCGAGAGGGGGTTGTGGTGGGGAAATTACAAGAAAATAATTCAGGAGTTCTAGCCTGTTTGGAGAAGATTTGAAAAGAGTTCAATTTAACTATAACCCCCACTGAAAAGACTTTCTTGGCCTTACCGTATGGTTCACTTTCGAAACAACAGTATTATATGAATGGACTTGGTGATATATACCAGCTAGTATGTGCTAGACGAATAATGTAACATGTGAATAAGTGTAAAATATGTGAATAAGATCAATAATGAGACAAAAAAAATGTTGCTGCACCAATGCTTTGGGAAAAGCCTGTGTAAGTCTATGTCTCCTGACCCTAGGTTCTATCAGATAAAGGACAGTCTCGCCACAACACAGCTGCTGCTGAAAGGGGATATGAACAACAACACAGTGATGTGGGTCAGCTCACTGACACTTTTAAGGGGGGCGGTCGGGTAGCCTAGTGGTTAAAGCGTTTGCTCGTCACGCCGAAGACCCGGGTTCGATTCCCGACATGGGTACAATGTGTGATGCCCATTTCTGGTGTCCCCCGCCGTGATATTGCTTGAATATTGCTAAAAGCCGCGTAAAACCATACTCACTCACTCACTGACGCTTTTAACGACACGTGTGGCGATCAGCGGTACGAGCCTACCCTATATGCTGGACAGTCGATAGCAGTAATGCTGAAAATCCTGTTTCATTTTCCAGTGTGGGTACAAGGGAATCAATGGTGCTCCTGTGCCATTTATCTGTTATATGACAAAAGCGGAGTAAACCAACACCGATTTACATAATCAATAGTGAGTGCGGTTTGTTCAATACTGCTTTGAACAGTATTCAAGTTATATCAGGTGTGTCAGCATAAAGTGGGTGAAAAGCCTGAAGTGATGCAGGTCTCAGACGTTTACCACGTTGGTGAAACCCACGAGCACGGGTATGGTGCTGTCAAACACAAAAGCATGCGCAGAATAAATCTGAGATTTGAATCCATGGTCATAGGGCTCTTGCCAAGCTCCTTCCCAGCGCGTGACACCTTCGTTACACTCCCGGTAACATCGCTGCCACCAGTGCGGGCGCGGCCATTACAAGAATCTTGAAATTTGCCCTCTTACCCCTAACGTAGTAACGTTGATACTTTTGTTTATGTCTTTGGGAATGCCATCATATTTCATTTTGAAAAGGTTTACGACTGACCATGTATTCCAGATGAATTTACTTTGTTGTTTTAATAATCAGATTGGTTCGAGATTGCAGACTAACGGAAAATCAACCAACTTCTCCCTTACATTCTTACTATATCAATAACACGATAGTTTTAATGAAACAGAAATTCAAGTTGACAAACGGAGAAAGTAATTTAGCAGCGAAAAGTGTGTTCGGCGTCACGACAGTCGTCGCTTGTTTGTAAACATAACGGTCATTCGGTTGAGAGTTCAACTCCAAGCATGGTTGTGGCCACCTATTCACAGTGGGGAGTTATGACTGGTGGCAGCGATAGTACAGAGAGATCCGCGAACGGGCTATCGCTGTGAGGAGCTTGGGCTTGCACGCAGACGGGACGCAACTCTGGGACGACTGGGCCACCCGGGCCCTAGGTCCATGAATAAAACCTTATTACATTACATTTTTCTTTTAAAAGGAAAGCGTATATGGGTAGGATTGGCCAACACAATGTTCCGTTTGGTTTCCTGTGGGAAGAACGTTTCCAGGATAACACTACGCCACAGAAACTCGATGATAGCGTGTATAGCATTATATTTCGTATAGAAAAAATCACTCCCCCCCCCCCCCCCCCACCCTATATACGTATATGTATATAGGGGAGTGATTTCTTTTTCTATACGAATACATTATGCTATACACGCTATCATTGAGTTCCTGTGGACTACGCATCAAACAAACGTGCCGACGCTGTGGAAGAATATTAATGGGATGCAATAATTCACTACACAGCCTATCCGTGGTATGCATTTATATATAAATTAATTGTTAGGATTCTTCTCATACGGTTAGCAGAACATTCATGACTTACGCTCGTGACTTGTTTTATGAATGCACAACTAATGCTTGGCACACATGTGAGCCCAGTTGAAAAGGGGGCTGTGGGGTAGCCTAGTGGTTAAAGCGTTCGCTCTTCACGCCGAAGACCCGGGTTCGAATCCCGCCATGAGTACAATGTATGAAGCCCATTTGTGGTGTCCCACGCCGTATAATTGCTGGAATTTTGCTTAAAGCGGCGTATAACCCTACTCACTCACTCACTCTAAAATTAAGTTGCTTTTGAAGAAGTCTGGATTTGGGTGTTTTTGAGAAAGTCAGGGCCGATTTACCTCAATTATATATTTCTGAATTTGTAACACATTCGAAATCGACCTACAGGCAGAACCAGAATTAAGCTAATATTAGTAGCCCTAAGATGCATCATAATGTTGTTGTTTTTAAAACAAATTTCGCTGTTGATTATTATTTATCAGTTGTAAATTTAGATACATTTAACTACGTTTATAACGAATACGTTTATAACGAAATGACCGATATAACGAACATATTTCTAGTCCCGGGCATTTGTTGTATATATGCTGTATATATGCTTATAACGAACTACGGTTATTACGAACTAAACTTAGTGGTCCCTTTGAGTTCGTTATAACCGTAGTTTACTGTACATTAAGATCGGCAATTGCGCTATTCCGCGGTAGTTCACATTCTTTACGTATGGAAACAGATCGATACGCAAATACTCCCAAAGACTAGAGGTTTTGTAAAATATGTGGAGGAAAAATCAAATAATACCTTGTTACACTGTATATTGTAACGCATATGGTAAACGTTATGGATAATAGCTTCTGGTTTATTGCTAAAAGCAACGTTTCGGTGAAGACTTACACCGTTATCAAGCTCGAGTGACAACAACCAAGGGATGGGAGGTATATATGCATGACATGTTGTGATAAGCAGCAGGTTAACATTGACAACAGGTAACAGAAACAAGTAGCATGCAGATAAAGGGATGAAGCCAAATGTACAGTAAGAATAACAAATAGCACACCTGCATATGAAACTTTTCACGTTTACTATCCCATAAACGCAAATACATGCATAGTGACTTCAATTATCATAAATATACGTCAACTATAATAACTTCACAGATTGCTTACATTACAAATTCTGTCAGCGCAATGATGAGCCCCGCCCATTCTGTTTTCAGCCAATCAGGATAGTTTGTTGCGAAAAGAAATTGTTTGGTTAGCAAATCAAATGCCAGGGAATCACTTGCAGTTGATTTATTTATCATTAATAAACACCTTTTATTTGAGTTACGAGTCAGGAAACTGGACCCCTTTGCCCCGTCATGTTTACCGGTTCATATCTTTCAACAAAATACAGTCAAGACGCAATTTCTGTTTTACTTCAAGGTAAATGGCTTGGGGCCAATAGGGGTATAAAAAAATGTATCAACGATGTTCTGTTATTTACCTTGTGACTTGTGAAGGCTGATGCAAAATCAGCTTAGGACTTTAGTAGATCGTTCTGAATGCGTGAATCGTAGCTATGTATTACTATTAAAACTTAGTGACCGTGGATGTCGGATAACTTCGGACCTATACAAATCACGGTGGACCATAAGGGACATGGAGTCTGCTTTTCAATATTTTGATATTTCCCTTACTTTCATCGTAACCTTTTGCAAATTAACACAATTTGTCATACAGATATGTGATAAAGCATGTGTAAAAACAACCGAAAACATGGAAAATGTACTTTCAAGTAGCTATTGAATCGCTGAAATGTCAAAAACTAAAATGAAAATGTCAAAAACGAAAAAGGAAAAGGTCAAAAACAAAAGCGAAAATGTCAAAAATGTGTAAAATGAAAATACAGAAAACTATTTCCACCGCGGTAGAAATATTATCACCGCGGTGGAAATAGTGAAATATTGAAAAACAGACTCCATGTCCCTTATGGGCCACCGTCACAAATAAGCCAATTTCATGGCCCGGTCGACTGTATTTTCATACTGTAGAATGAAATTTAACCTGCTTGTTTATCGTTTATCAACATGTACTGAAACGCGATACCTCAAACTCTAAATTGCCGATTGCGAAATAACAGAAGAATTTAGAGTTATGTCCCTTTGAAATAAGTACACGTGCACTGTGTTGTCTGGAAACTGTGAAGAAACATAGCAGATCGCCAAGTTCGTATTCTTATTTCTCGCATTTATTTGAAACAACCCTTGAACACCTGTGTGCTACTCTTGTAACTATCTTTAACCATCACGATGTGTCACTGGTAGATTTTACAGACGCTTCAGTTCATACCACCATTTATTACCCACGTGGTGAAGATACAGGTGATAAGACTCACGAGTGTCATACAAGGTTGACCTCGTTTTATTCGTTTTGATAAGATAACCATGATCTCTGTCACACCGTGACTACTTTTTTCATTCATAAAAAAATCGCGAGACGTCATTCACTTTTAAAACTACAAGGCAGAGCTGAAGGAATCTCACGAAAGCGAGAGACGTTTACACTCACTTTCTTAAACCAAACAATTCAATAATAAACAATATATAAAATACCACACTTTTGCTCGGTCAGATAACATAGAAAGTCCACTCGTTTCGTAGAAATGGTATCTGACGAGAATGAGTGTAGTATTCTCTATGTGCGAAGGTTTGTTTGTCAATCGTCACGTGACTTGGTCGATTATTAACTCTTTCCTTCTACCGTTTGACAACGGAAAACACAGATGTTGAAGGATGATAGACCGCGGATAGTTTTTTGCTCATTCTTTGGACACTCACTGTTTGTTTGACCCAGACTCGTTTAACCCGCACGGGTCACGCTGACATGACACGGGGGGTGTTATCTTGACCTCCTGAACAATCTCTCAAGTGTTGACACCATGAAAATATGTCCTTGAATCAGGAAAGGGTTGATTATGCCTTATTTATCCCTGGTTGCATATAAAGTACGAGTTTGTTACATATTTAAAGAGTCAGTAACTAAAGAAAACATTTAGGTAATTTATTATTTAAGTAACTATCGATCATGAAGACTTGAAATCGATCAACCTGGAGTTGAGTTGGAGGCAGGTTTGAGGTCAGCGCTACAAAACTATTATTTTACGAAAAAACCAGTTATGTTTCAGAGCATCCAGGATGACCAATGAACGTATTTGTTCACGAAGTATTGTAATGTATACATAGAAATGTCAATCTCACCAAGATGGGACACTCCGCCTCGATGCAAAGGGGGCGTGTATGTATGTAATATTGTCTAAGCTATAGCGTGGACTGATGCCGCTTTCATAGTGCCGGCCAAGTGACATATACATATATTATTACTGATATATAATGCCACGATTTAAAATGGATACCCCACTCAGATACAGTACACTGACACCGAGCTGGACGAAAGCTGAGTCTATTTTAATATATAATTTTAATGGAAACAAATAAATCCATTTACGTTGAAATGGAGACCCAGTGAGATGGGAGACTGAACCTGAGAAACCTAGACTTGCTTGATTTAGGGCTTTTTGCATTACGGAAAGGGCTGCTGCTGTGATATTGCTGGAATATTGCAAAAAAACCGGGGTAAAACCATACTCACCCACTCACTCACTATAGTGTGTTATGTATAGTGGTCGTAAGACGTATATGTGCCTTGTAATTAAGGGACGACATTTAATAGACGGAATATGTCGTAGGTCACTGCATCAGGGAATGATTTGTTTTCTTAGTGCATGGACACCGAGTGATTGAGTTCCAGGCCGCTGTCAACAAACAAACAAAATCACATTTACCACTGACACTGAAATGAACGCCGTTGCTGAAGTAGCACCCTTTTCCACGACAAAGAATGCCGTTTAACCCGTAAACAGACATAATGGAAAATTCCTCTATTAAACAGAAGCAGATGACACGAAACACGTACCACGAAATACGGGTGTGGTGTGGTATGCGTTACGTCATAGTCCTTTACATTGCAGAATACGTGGATAAACAATATTTCAATAGCCTCAGCAACAAGACCGCGTGCCAATAAACAATATTTCAATTATCACTGGCAATATTCATGCAAGCGAGCAGTTTACGTGATTTAACACGCGTACGGAAGCCTGAGTAAGGATTTCCGCACCCAATTGAGGGGGGAGGTATATTTTTAAAGAGGGATGTAAACATCTACAGTTTCGCTTATATCCGTTCTAAAATCGACAACATCGCATGTAGGCGAAACCGCACGTAGGATTCCCCATAATTACAAGGACGTTGTGACCTTGTGACGTCAGTGGGTGAACACAGCCAATCAGAGGACAGGGAATTCCACACGCAACCTCGTTTCAATATTGCAGCACAGCCTGTGTGGTATATATCATATTGCCTATGTAGTCCGGCATATTACCTCTAAGGCAGTGTTTGGAACAAACAAGCAGCACAAAGACGATCAAAATGACGGAAAAGCCGAAGATATATGTAACAAGGAGGGTTCCTTCCCCTGGGATTGAGCTTCTGGAGACTGAATGCAAGTTGACATTTTGGGACAGCGACGATGCTATTCCTAGGGAGGAATTACTGAAGAATATAAGCGGAGGATACGACGCTTTGTTCTGTATGCTTACAGATATCATAGACAAGGAAGTTCTCGAGGCTGCAGGTGAGCTAATATTTTCTACCCTTTGAATATAATTTAAATTAATTAATTTGTTACGATATATGATTTAAATATATTATCTCATTAAAGTTTAGTTTTAAGAATGTCCGTGTTATAATCTTTTTATTATGGATATGTCAAAATGTTCATTTCATACAAAGACAGTATTTTTGATACTTAATACCTTATCATCTTTACATATAAAAGCACTTCGAAAATGACTTTTTATGTTGTATTGCTGTTTGCTTTGCAATATGCTGAATATGCATTCCAAGGCAATCTTGAATATGACAATTGGTGTCTTTGCATGGACGATATTGTGTTTATGCAATACATATATGCATACTTTTGCGTGACCTAAAGGTCAATTCAATGTTGCATGACGAAGGTTTTTTTCCATTCAATGGTTTTTGTCAGTGTGACGTGAAGCCGACTCGAGTCGTTGAGCAACAATGAGAACGCTTTCTGGAGGACCGTGTATATATCAATGCCAGATGTCATTTTGTACATATCCTGTATTATTTAATATCGTTGACTGGCGTAGAGAGACACCACAGCATGTCTCTTAAAAACCTCTCGAGTGATTAAACTTCCATGTGCGTTTTGAAGAACATTTTACGTGTAGGTTTTCCAACATTGGTGCACATGTACTTACCTAACCCACTTTACCCATACCTCAATAATGTGGACACTGCTTATGTAGATATAAAACATATGCATCCTGTGTGATCCATGTTTCCTTTCTCGAGAAACTCAAGGACGATTTGAAACTGCATAGTCCGGTATAACGGGGTTGCATTGTTCTGAAACCTAAAAATACCCACTACTCGTTTCAACCGTAACGTTTCAGCCCTGAGTACTCTGGCCACCTCTTATTCTAAATGGGTGACAGTAAAATCCTTTGTTAAGCTATTTGTTAACAGGTCATTCGTTTATTTGGAGTAGGTGGTAAACGGTTGATAAGACCGCGTTCATAAATCAGGATATGAATTCTCAGGACGATCTCTAAGCGAGGTCAAGGCAGATAATTCACCAAACAGAAAATTCACCTTGAAGCTACGCAAGGTTACATTCAGGCATTGCAAGGACGGTCTTAATTATCCTTGGTTGGGGCCTATAGGAAAATCGATAAAGCCCGCAGCGCGCACGATTCATCGTGAGTCTTTTCACGCGGTTCAAGCATGTTTCGCTTCGCGTGTTCCTTCCTCAGTGAGAGACAGGATAAGACAGACACGATATAAGTGATCTTAAATACTGTCTCCGTGTTGTAACTTTCATCTGTAACTCCAGACCTACCTAAACATTATTCATAACGAGTAAATTCAGACGCGGACTAAAAAAGTAGCGAGGTCATTGCTGCTACTCGCCGGCAAGTCAAATCTCAATCGATCATGCAGGGTTAGTTTGAACGTGACAACATATAACGATCTGTATGTAGACACCCCCTCAGTGTGAACCTGTGTATTATTATTAAACATATTTCATTGTCCAAAAAGACAAAGGGATTGGGCACAAGTTCAGCACTTATTACCGCCTTCTCCCTATATTATACAGTTATACATAATATTGCATAATGAAAATTAACAATTTACAGTTGAAGCTTCACATTGTGGAAACATAGTGCGCAATATATATACAGTGTTCATATGAAGGATATGTACAATGTGCTGGAAAGTGAAGACAGTGTGCATCTCATACATATCCTAATATTATTCATTTTAGTGTTGTATATAGATTTAACAATGTTAATGATTAACAGTTTGGAAACAATAATATACTAGCTACTGAATCTGTTACTTGTTTCTATAAATTTGTGTACAGACAAGAATATTTTTGTATTCAGGAAAACATCTAAGTTTGGATCACCAAAAAGAATACTATGAAGAGTTTTTTGTCCTCCAAGATTATCGATAGCTGTCAGTAATGTCTCCCTAAAATCATCATAAAAGGTACATTCGAAGAAGAAATGGAATGAATTTTCATAAGGAGCTCTGCATTTACAGGAAATAGTATCAGATAAATTAACACGAAACAGGTCGGAATTTAGTGTGCTACAATTGTGTCTCAATCTAGTGTGCAATATGTTTGTAGATCTCTTACCGCAATTATAGTGTATAGGTGGTGATGTAGGCTGCTCAGATGCGACAGCTTTAGAATAAGATATTGACGGACTATCCCTGATTCCTGATGATAGATTATTCCATTGGACTAATGTATCTATAATACAAGTCCTTTTAAACATAGTTGTCCGTGCAAATGGAACTACAAAATCATGGCGGTTTCTGAGATTATAATTGACCTTCTGTGACACAGCTGGTGGTATAAGATCAGTTACATATGAAGGACATTCTTATTTATTATTTTATACATAGTTACACGTTTGATGGCGTTTCTTCTATACTCTAATGGCTGCCATCCAGTTTCGTGATAAAGGCTGCGACGGGAGGAAAATTGAGTTAATCCTGTTACTATTCTAGCTGCCTCAAGTTGTAGTAGTTCTAATTTATTAGCATTATACGACGAGCAACTGTCCCAGACAACTGAGGCATATTCTAAAGTCGGTCTGATAAAAACTAGATATATTCTAGCCAAGTTTGATCTACTTAACCGATATTTATGTTTTCTCATCGATGAAACCATTTTTGATGCACATGAAAGAATGTTATTGATATGATCGTTCCATTTTGTGTCTTGTGATAATGTAACACCAAGGTGCGTGTGACAGTCTACCCTTTCTATACATGTGTTATTAAAGACTATTGATGGTATTTCATCTGGGATTTTATGCGCGAATAATATATACTTGGTTTTGTTGGGATGGAATTGTACTAACCACTTTTGTGCCCAGTAATGTAGTTTGCATAGATCTTTATTTATGGAGTTTTCAATATGCTTAATATCTGGAGAGGAGATACCAATACTAGTACCATCTGCGAACAAACGTGTCAAATTTCTAATTTCATTACATATATCATTAATATAAATAAACAATAATAGTGGGCCAAGAACTGACCCCTGAGGGACGCCAGCGTGTGTATTTGATCCATTTACATACAAATAATACCCTCACCGCAGTGCTTGTCAAATTTTTGGATGACTCTCCCCATGTCCTTGTCCACGTTTATCATGACCCTCCCGGAAAAGACAAAATTCAAAATAACTATATATTTTATAATAAAATGTCTAATTAAACATTAGGCTTCCTAATTATTTGTTTGACGACTCTCCCCTAAAGACCTTCAGATTGTTTGGTGACCCTCCCGTTACCACCCCCCACCCCCCCACCCCACAAAATACCAAATTCTAAGCATCACGCTATATATCTTTTGTTTGTTTGCTGTTTAACGCCGTACTCATCAGTATTCCAGCTATATGACGGCGGTCTATAAATAATCTAGTCTGGACCAGACAATCCAGTGATTAATGTCATGAGCATCGATCCACGCAATTGGGATCGATGACATGCATCAACCAAGTCAGTGAGCCTGACCACCCGTTAGTCGCCTCTTACAACAAGCATAGTCGCCTTTTACGGCAGTCATGGGTTGCTGAAGACCTATTCTACCCCCCATATATCTGACACACTGTGTTTGACATATCGCCATACAACCATAGATCTACATACGAATGACCCCATCATTATTCTCGCCAGATAACTAAAACAACGTGTTTGGCATGTGTCTTTAATGAACATCCTGTGTGTACAAAGTTTGGAGATATTACCGTGTTTCCTGTAATAACAAATGCGTGAGATAAGATTGGTTGTATTCATTATACTAGTATATGTTCTCCTTATTGGGCGATTCACCTTATGCACCCCATGCTTGGTGCACCCGCTTCATATTTCTAGGGGTTTGATTGGCAGGAAGTAACACTGAATGTCAAGGTCACTGATAATGAAATAAACCTGACAATGTTTGTCGTCGCCATTTCCTGAATGCATGTAAGACAAATTGGACCGAACGTGACACACGTGATCTCGAGCGTTGCGTCTAAGTCAATTAATTATGAATGATCTTGTTAGCTTTCGTCTGATGTCTAGGTCATCAGAGATCAAATGAAATCGGGCGCAAACCTCAGGAATATTCGATTGTATTCCTTTGAAATAAGTTTTCAATCAGTGATAATAAATCGTTAACACCTTCATCAATACCGATCAAGTACCAAGGTTTTGTCACATGTCAAGGTAATTAATTTTTATTGTAATAGGTTGATTGGCCGTATTGTTTGAGGCCTCGTACATGCAACAGGCAAGATGCTTCCTACTTTACACATTCCCGCATATAATTCGTTTGACATGAAGGTCAAGGTCGGGTCACTCAGCGTTTCCTTTAAACGTAGATACGTAAATAGGCTGCTATCGTCCAATTAGAATCGAGTATTCTTCAAAGTGAGGACTCCGATAACTTCTTCATCTTCTTTTTGGACAACTTTTTTTATCCCTCTTTTTAACATTCTTTTACTGATCGACATTTATTGGAAAGCGAGTCACTTAACATTTTCTCGTTGTACATACAGGCTCTACCCTGAAGGTCGTAGCAACGATGTCTGTAGGTTACGAGCACATCGACCTGGACGAGTGTCGCCGCCGTGACATCGTCGTTGCCAACACCCCCAACGTCTCCACAGACAGCGTTGCCGAGCTGACTGTGTCCCTGCTTCTCTTGACGTCCCGTAGATTGTTAGAAGGTGAGCACTGCCAGAATATTACCACAGACCTGTACAATCACTAACGCATGCAAAAGCTTTGGGAGACAAGGTATGATGCTACAAAGGAATGCTGTGCTAGGCTGTACGACTGCATCTATTTCTGACTCAGGAACTAACCTGTTTTAAGCCTGTCAATGTTATCTGTGCGGGTTATGCAGAGATAACCCTTTCTTTTTAGAGAGAGTAGCGTGTAAGATATATTCTGGGGCTTTCTTTCAAGACAATTATTATTTTTGCCATATGTTCTTTACCTTTTTTAGTCCTATATTAATCAGACTAGCTTTTCCATAATACTGTGCAAATAGGGTTAAACCCTATGAAGGAAGTCCATGTATATTTTTTAAAAGTGGATAAAAGAAATTCTTCCGTTAAGGCAGAATTCGTTTTTATGAAATCCAGGACTCCCATATTTTGGTTCTCATGGGTTTTGTTAGTTTATCCCCAGTGGGTATTCCTGGTTTAATGGAATATGTTCCCAGCAACCTATGCTTGTCATCCAAGGTCACCTCGTGGATAAGGGATCACGTTCATGACGTGGAGGATAGCTTTTCAACGTAGCCCGACGTCGTGGATCGTTGTTCATAAGATCAACCACTGGTGTATTTGATCAAGTCATGATGACTTACAGACCGCCTTCATATACGTATAGATGGAATATTGCCGAGTGCGGTTTGTTTGTTTGTATATTTATTGTTTAACGCCGCAATCAGCATTACGGGTCTGTAAATGATCTGACAAGACAATCCAGTGATTGACATCATGAGCATTGACCTACGCAATTTCGATACGATGACATGCATCAACCAAGTCAGCGAGCCTGACCACCCGATCCCGTTAGTCGCTGCTTACAAGCATAGTCGCCTTTTACAGCAAGCATAGGTTGCTGAAGACCTATTCTAAACGGGATCTTCACTGGTGTTGGTTGGTTGGTTGGTTGTTTAACGCCGCACTCAGCAATATTCCAGCTATATGACGGCGGTCTGTAAATAATCGAGTCTGGACCAGACAATCCAGTGATTAATATCATGGGCATCGATCCACGCAATTGGGATCGATGACATGCATCAACCAAGTCAGCGAGCCTGACCACCCGATCCCGTTAGTCGCCTCTTACGACAAGCAAAGTCGCCCTCTGGTGACCGAGTGCGGTATAAGTGTTAAACAACAAACAAACATTGGTCGGTTATAGTGGACTGGTCATTGTTTCAGGTATCCAGGCGGTCAAGTCGGGGGAATGGGGGCCCTGGAAACCCATGTGGCTATGTGGCACCGAGATGTCCAATAAGACAATCGGGATCTATGGCCTTGGAAGAATAGGATACGGAGTCGCCCGACGTCTGAAACCATTCGGAGGCAAGAAAATCATCTACAATGACGTCGTAAAGGTGAGCTATGCCGACGACATCGGCGCTGAATACGTGTCCTTTGAAACCCTTTTGGAGGAAGCGGACTGTATCTGCATCTGCTGTAATCTGACGCCTCAGACCAAACACAAGTTCAACGCCGCCGCGTTCAAGAAGATGAAGCAGACGGCCATATTGGTCAATTCCGGAAGAGGTGGAGTTATCCAGCACGACGACTTATATGACGCACTCGTCAACAAAGACATCACTGCTGCCGGCCTTGACGTCACAGAACCGGAACCTCTACCATCCAATCATAAGTTGGTATCCCTTAACAACTGCATAATTCTGCCGCACATGGGAAGTAATACATGGGAGTCGAGGAATAGCATGTCTCTGACGACCGCTAAAAATATTTTATCGGTGTTTCACAAAGAGAAGGTTTTTGGGGAGGTTTCGAGTAAGTAATCAAACTTGTTGCCTGTCCCTTTTCAATCTGGCGTTGCGCAACAGTCAAGGCGTGCCAGTTTACTAAACAAATGATTTTTGTCTAACGCTCAAAATGGAGAAATGAATCTTTAAATCGTTAGTTTGATTTTCAATCTATTAACTCTCCTTGTATACTCTTATCGTGCAATGTTTATCTTCAGTGAAGCTGTTTGTTTTGCCAGTCTCGATCAAATCGAATCCTTTCTCCGTCGGTATAAAGTGAAGCCGAATCGTTTCAGAAAGCTGACATTTGATTGGCTACAAAAGTCCAATTTTTCATTTTGATTGGACGTTCACTCATGGGTCACCTGAAGGAGAGTTTGTCAGTTTTTGACAGAGATGCCGGTACCCAATCGGAGCAAAGAACTGATTTTAATGAGATTGTTTGTTTTCGATGCTTTTGTTTGCATTTAGTGTGTGTATAAGTAAAGTATCGTTACTTGCCATGAACAGAAATATTTATCAGCATCTTGTCTGTACGCAATGTTTCAATATTCGCTCAAATGTTCAATGGATTGCCAGTAACAAACACCATGTTACGATCCGGTGACTCGAAGTTCTGTATACCCTGGTGCTGTCTTATGTATTCTATTATTCACAAGAGCCAAGAGCAACACGTTAAACGTGCGCTTTCACTCAAATTACTGTATGACCCCATTGACCTTGGAATTACTATTGCCGGATATACCAGTAAGATCAGTTCCCTAGTCAAGTTGTCAAACAGGAACGAAATGTTGAATTACTATTAGAATGATTTCAAAATCAAGGTTGAGGGGATGATATTTGCAATTTGCGACTTGTTACCTGCACAATTAACGCTATTATCATTGATCAGAAAAACCGCCAATGTTCAAGGCCGATGAGGTCAAGAAATTTGATTTGATGTGTCACGGAAAAACCCGAGTGGTCACGAATGATACGTAAACGTCTGTTTACGTCCAAATGAGTGTAATTCCGCACATAATGTCAGTATTTGAAAGGGAATATTTATATGACCACTAGTTCGAATCTGAAGATTTTTAATGAGAAATCAGGAAGTGGTGTAGTGAGAATCTATAGTACGTTACTATGTGTGCAGATGTTTTCAGTTCCCGACACCTATTAACATTCCCAATATGTTATTCCGTGCAGTCTCCAAGTCGTTGTCTGTTTTCAGTATCTTACCCGCTGCCAAAGATGTTTGTTATCGTTCAGGAATATTTAGCCGGTAATAATTTGTTTCAACCGGTCCTCAAATATCTATTTTTACGATTATCTTATAAGCCAGTTATTGTCTGTGATAAACCACCGAGTTACCCGACACTAAGTCAGAGAAATTGAAGGAAGCCCGGTTGAAAACAACCTTTATTATTAAAGAAGGGGGCATTCAACTTCCATGTAACAATTTGATAACAAATAGTCCGACTATTTAACTTTTTATCAACAATTCCTGCCAGGTTCTTGTGTTCTCACGTCGCGAAGTACAAGGTCAACCAGCTTTCAATCAGTTAACTCCCTTGCGTCGGGAAGATTAGGGACAGCTTGACATTATACAGGTAGACTAAATCTTCAAGTTTAAGTCAAGTTATATATTTTCGAAGAAAACTACTTGACTGTATCCGACTGTCGTTTACCGTATCATATGTAAAGAATGCAACACCGTTGACAGTTGTTGTGTCTGTTTCATAATTGTAAATGTTAAATTTCCAAAATATTTAAAAAATGTGTTCCCTCCATATTAATGTATCCGAAATACATTGTGTAGATATGAATTATTATTACTAATTGTTATTTTTGTTGTTTATTTGTGTTACATTGACAATGAAACCCGGTTTAAATTTTAACTTTGGGAAATAATAACCTGTGGATTTGATAGTTGTTTTTTGTTATCCAGACATTCCTGATCTTGTTTAGGGGGGGGGGGGGGGGTGGAGGAGGCATAGTGGTCAAAGCGTTAGCTCGTCAGGCCGAAGACCCCGGTTCGATGACCAAGACCAGTACAATATAGAAGACCAAGCTTGGGTTTTCCCACGCTGAATTCTGACATAAGCCAAATCATTCGTTCACTGTATTTAGTTGTCCGACTGTCCGAAAGTTTATCTAAGTTTTTGATGGACAAATATTTAGATCAGAAAATACAATCTCATTTGCGAAAATGATACCACGTTGATTTGACGTGAGTAGACAGGAAAGCTTTAAAACAAGGATTTTTGTAGTTTGGGATTTAGCTGTGTATTATGAATAAAGGGATTCATGAAACATTTTGTTTCAAAATAGTAACCTTGTTAGCCCAGTAACACACTCATTTTATGATGAGAAAGTCCATTTCGGTGTCACGATGTATTAATACGATTTAGATATCTGTACTTTCATATGTCTCATTTGTCTGTTATTCACGTTTGATTGTATTTAATGTGCCATATAGACTAGTCATTTCGTTGTAAAATAAAATCTTAAAATAATATACAAATATTTTGTTTTGTTTAAGACTTCAAGTGTTTGTTTGCCGAGTTAGTAAATATTGTGGCCAATTTAGCTCACCTGGGCACCGTCGTCCGTCAGCCTCCATGTTGAGATCTTTTACTCCAATACGATACTTCTTTGCGTGGATATCTTGGGACACCTACACATCGAGGTATCGTATCGGAGTGACAGATCTGGTTAATGAGATTGGTCAGCGTCTGGAAGCTATATTTCTCAAGAAACAGTGGACCAATGAAGAGATTGAACCAAATGACACCTTAATTTGAGTTCGAGTCCCATTTTCAATATGGCCGCCATTTCTGCTGTTATTTAATTTGTAATAACTCAAAAGCAATCAGACTCAATAGAACGGGTTGTGAGACTAGTTAGCTTGGTGGATTACTAACAACGTTTGTCCAGACAGCCGGTGTTGCTGCAGATGCCTTCAGTCACTGGTTTGTCTGGCCCAGACTTGGTTAAAAGATTGGTTTGTTTATTTGTTGTTTAACGCCGCACTCAGCAATATTCCAGCTATATGACGGCGGTCTGTTAATAATCGAGTCTGGACCAGACAATCCAGTGATTGACATCATGAGCATCGATCCACGCAATTGGGATCGATGACATGCATCAACCAAGTCAGCGAGCCTGACCACCCGATCCCGAATAGCTTGTAAACTCTCGAGTTCGATGTTTGTGATCGTCATGCTTGATTGTGTGAATGTTCGTGGACGCCTCAGCTAACCAGGCCTATTCCAGCTGTACCCTGGCGCCATCTAAAGCACGCTCAGGCTAACGCGTGGTCGATAGCATGAGCAGCGAGCCACGCCGTCGGTGTAAGATGACACAAAACCAGCCAGGTCACAAAATATAGCAATGCATTTGCTGCTTGGAAAAGGTGGGCAAACGCTAATAATATGTGTGATCAGTTGCCCGTTTCACATTTGCATTGTGCTATTTATCTGTTGTCTATTGTGCAACAGAGTGAAACAATAACACCAGTGTTAACAGCATTTTATAGTTTAAGGCATGCTCATTGTAACATTGGACTAGAGAGTCCCACTGAAAATAGCCTTGTCAAGAATGTTTTGGAAGGAGCAAGGCGCAAACTGTCTAAGCCAGTGGTTAAAAAGGAGCCAATCACAGTTGATATACTTGAACGGTTGTATGATTCAAAAATGATCAATGCATCTTTAATGGATCTGCGAATAGTATCTATGTGTTTATTAGCTTTCGCCGGATTTTTAAGATCTGCAGAATTAATTCATATATCTCGTTCTGATATTTTATTTTATAAGTCACACATGGTCATTTTTATTGAAAAGTCAAAGACGGATATATACAGGGATGGCGCGTGGCTTGTTATTAGTAGGACAGATTCCAAGCTGTGTCCAGTAGCCTGTGTGGAGAGATATTTACAAGCTGCATCTATTCATCCAGATTGTGATCAGTACATATTCAGGAATGTAAGCAAATGTCGTTCAGGCTATGTTCTTAGAAAGGACAATGTTCCACTGTCTTATACCCGGTTAAGGGAACTATTTATTGATGCTTTAACTCCCTTTGTTGACAACATCAAGAAGTATGGTCTGCATAGCTTACGTAGTGGTGGTGCTACTGCAGCTGCAAATAATGGTATACCAGATCGTATGTTCAAACGACATGGTCGTTGGAGAAGGCGAGAACGCTAAAGATGGTTACATCAAAGATAGTATTGATAACAGAATGAAAGTATCACTTTCCTTAGGCCTATAACTTTCTTTGTACATCTCGGCCGTGTATCACACAGCGTATTCCCATGTTAATGGTGTTGTGTCTTGATTAAGTATGTAGGGGATAAGGAGAAATAATATTTCTCTCGTTTGAAGAATGAATAAGATAGAAATTATTTTCTCCTAGCGGTATGTCAATCAAGGTGATTATGTGCCCCTAGGTGGCGTGATTAAGGGGGTATATAAGGGGTAGTACAATTTTGAATTGTTCTCTCTCGCTCACTGTGCATGCACGGCCTCACACTTGTTTCTTATATTAATTTGATGAACATGTATATTAAATTTGGTTCTTCATTTTATGATTTAATGATTTCATGTGTTGCAGATAGTTGATGAAATGCACATTTGAGGGTAATGTGTACTGTTGTAAGTGATGCCATTGCTTGGCTGGCGAGTCTTTACAATACAGCGTTGCTTCATTGAGAAAGTCCATTGTTGGATGCAGTGATGTTGCTTGGCCGGCGGGCCTTTATAATAAAGCGTTGTTTTATTGTGAAAGTGTGCATTGTTGGATGCAATGATATTGCTTGGCCGGCGGGCCTTTATAATAAAGCGTTGTTTTATTGTGAAAGTGTGCATTGTTGGATGCAATGATATTGCTTGGCCGGCGGGCCTTTATAATACAGCGTTGTTTTATTGTGAAAGTGTGCATTGTTGGATGCAATGATATTGCTTGGCCGGCGGGCCTTTATAATACAGCGTTGCTTTATTGTGAAAGTGTGCATTGTTGGATGCAATGATATTGCTTGGCCGGCGGGCCTTTATAATAAAGCGTTGTTTTATTGTGAAAGTGTGCATTGTTGGATGCAATGATATTGCTTGGCCGGCGGGCCTTTATAATACAGCGTTGTTTTATTGTGAAAGTGTGCATTGTTGGATGCAATGATATTGCTTGGCCGGCGGGCCTTTATAATACAGCGTTACTTTATTGTGAAAGTGTGCATTGTTGGATGCAATGATATTGCTTGGCTGGCGAGCCTTTATAATACAGCGTTACTTTATTGTGAAAGTGTGCATTGTTGGATGCAATGATATCGCTTGGCTGGCGAGCCTTTATAATACAGCGTTACTTTATTGTGAAAGTGTGCATTGTTGGATGCAATGATATTGCTTGGCTGGCGAGCCTTTATAATACAGTGTTGCTTTTGATAATACTGCATATACTATGCGAGTTGCACTGTATGTAATAAATTATGAAATTCATTTGTAACATATGTTCATGAATTGTTAGTATTTCTGTTTGGACTTGCATATACATGTCATGAGTATACTGTATACCCTCCAGTATTTGCTGCTGCATCCGTTGAGGGAACACGGTTCCAGATGTTTTCTTATAAAGGTTTTTATATCTGGTTTTACGTGTCGGGCTTCAGCAAAATATAAATATTCATAGCAGATTGCTGACAATGTATATACAAATGTGTATTCAATGAATATCTTTGTTTTATACTATACGCAAATAAATCGGCCGTGTATCACACAGCGTATTCCCATGTTAATGGTGTTGAGTCTTGATTAAGTATGTAGGGGATAAGGAGAAAAGACTATCTTAAGCCTATGTTAAAGAATGGGAGTTACGATCATCTTAGCGCTAAGATCGCTTTGTGCAAGTGGGCCCAGGTACAAACATACTGCCACGAGTAAGAGTGACTGAGTTTGGTTTAGCGCCGCTTTTGATAATTTTCCAGTTATATCACGGCGTGTCTGGTTATTGTAGGAGAAAAGCCCGAAGTGATGCAGGTCTTAGACGTTTACTACCTTGGTGAAACCCATGAGCACGGGTATGGTGCTGACAAATCTAGAAACATAATCGGGGCGAACCGGGATTCGAATTCACAATTATAGGTTTCTGGTGTAGCCAAGGGACGCAACTCTGCACAGCGAATTGCAGCGCCTTAGACGACTGCCCCCGCCACGGGTAAGAACAAATATTATAGTAAAATAAAAAGACTAATGAAACTACAATTTCATTAAAATCAGATCTAAGTTCTCCCTGCCGCTCAGATTGAATGAAACTACTACTAACTAATGTTTTAAGAGGATGTGAAAAGGGATTTAACACCACGTAAATATACTAGCCACATAAAGAAACTGTGCACGGAGAAAATATATTCTGGATTGAAATACAACACAGCAAGAACAAAATGATGCAGACGCTGTAGCAGCTGAATGATCGGACCATAAGAAAATGTCAACGGGACCTGAACAACATCTGTTACGAT
Source organism: Haliotis rufescens (assembly GCF_023055435.1). Taxonomy (NCBI): domain Eukaryota; kingdom Metazoa; phylum Mollusca; class Gastropoda; order Lepetellida; family Haliotidae; genus Haliotis; species Haliotis rufescens. The sequence goes on from NW_025964388.1 coordinate 172,741, forward strand.
GACGTCAGAAGATCAAAATGGAGCAGGGGGTCAAACGACAAAGTCACAAAGTCAATAACGGGTATGACCACCCTGTGCGTGAATCACAGCAGTGCATCGGCGACGCATGGAGTCCACCAAATGGGCATGGAAGTCCTGGGGAATGGCCTGCCATATCCTCCTCAAATCCTGTGCCAAGTCACGGACGTTATCTGGAGGATGTGGAAGACGACGCAGACGGCGCTCCATTTCATCCCACACATGCTCCATTGGGGAGAGATCTGGAGAAATTGCAGGCCATGGCAGTAACATGACATTGTTATGGTGAAGGAAATCCATTGCGACCCTAGCCGTGTGAGGACGAGCGTTGTCCTGTTGAAATGTCAATCCCGGGCCATGATGTTGCAGGAAAGGAATGAATCTGATCTCTGTAGCCAACACCGGTGAGATTGCCCTGAACAACCACCAAAGGGGTTCGTTGCCGTCCTGTTATCCCATCCCAAATCATCACAGAGCCACCTCCAAAACGATTCCTCTCGACAATACAGTTGCGTGCATAACGTTCTCCCAAACGCCGGTAGACACGTTGGGGCCCGTCACTGTGGGAAATGTTGAACCTCGATTCATCTGTAAAGACAACATTTCTCCACCATATTCGAGGTTGGCGAACATGATTTCGACACCATCTTAGACGGTGACTCGATGACGGTGTGTCAGGATGGGACGTATGGCAGGGCGTCGTGGTCGAATCCCGTACTGACGTAAACGATTCCTGACAGTGTTGGGATGGATACGGCGCAGTCCAGGAATTGTCTGGGACGTCGTTACTGCCGTTTGGAACCTGTGTCGGAGATGTGTAACTCGAATCCATCTGTCCTGTCTTGGCGTCGTTACTCGGGGACGTCCTGAATGTGGGTGGTCGGCAACGTCATTTGTGTTCTGATAACGCCTCACCAATGCCGATATCGTGTTACGATGGCATTGGAAATGTGTTGCCACCTGTTGTTGCCTCATTCCCGCTCGGATCATTCCAATGGCTTCATGACGCTGTGCAGCTGTCAATCTTGGCATGATTTGCTTGTGATATGCTTGTGTCTGCGCCTGAGATGTTTTGAATTTTTGAATGACCACAGATCATGCTTTCCAAAGTGACAGCGAATTTTGAGTTGCACATGCTGTGTACAGCTGCACAGGATGCACGTGCAGTAACACATTGCACGTCCATAGGCCCCCATCAATGACGTCATATCGCATGGCACGTGCATGAGCGTTTGAATGTCTCCAATAATTGCTGTGTTCAAACCTATCTTTCATATATGGACGGTGTGCCCTTATATCTATATTTTCTCCGTGCACAGTTTCTTTATGTGGCTAGTATATATCGACATGTATGCGTGCGTGCGTATCTGCTTGTACCCAAATCAAGACTTATTCTGGTTTTATAGGGCTAGCCTGTCATCATTTCAAGGACTATCCAATTTGTCATAACCCTCCTTGGCAAACCTAAACTCCCTCCCACAAGGGCGTTGTCATGTTGAAGATGTTGACTTTTAGAGAAAAAACAACATTTAGGAATCACATGTTTATACAACAGCGCCATATACGTTGTTTCCTTTAGCTGACAACAGACAGATGTAGGCAAGGAGGCTACATTTTGCAGTATTTCAAACACAGGGTCAAGGCGACCCTATGTGAGGGTCAAAGTGACCTTAATGTCACTGACCCTCTCTTGTACTGTTATCATGCATGTGACAAAATAAGGGGTGAACTTCCAGAATATCCTAATGGTAGATACAAATAAACACAAATAATATGAAATGATGTAGAATATCCGACTTACCAAAATACGCGACTAAACAATAACTTGTTTTAGTCTTTGGGGCCCGTAACTAAATTATGCTATTTTTTAAGGTGATTGGCCGGTTGGTTGGTTGGTTGGTTTGTTGTTTAACGCCGCACTCAGCAATATTCCAGCTATATGACGGCGGTCTGTAAATAATCGAGTCTGGACCAGACAATCCAGTAATATCATGAGCATCGATCCACGCAATTGGGATCGATGACATGCATCAGCCAAGTCAGCGAGCCTGACCACCCGATCCCGTTAGTCGCCTTTTACGACAAGCATAGTCGCCTTTTACGGTATGCATGGGTTGCTGAAGACCTATTCTACCCCGGATCTTCACGGGTAAGGTGATTGGCCGGGTCGTGTCCCAGGAAATTTATGTATTATTTTAATATTTGTTTATAACCTATATAAATGTATGCTCAAATGTAAACATATAGACATAGACAGAAGAAGAGTCAATCATAATGGCCAAATTCCACTTCATTATTAACATCCAATTTCTCAGTTCCCCGGGGAGTATACAACCCAAGCTACCCCTGAGGCGCTAGGAGGTTAACAATCAGATAACAGTCTGCTCCTGCCGGGTACCCATTCACTGCTGGGTGAACATGTGCTACATGCATGTGCTACATGTGCTTCAGTGTGGGGCAGGACCAACGCCCTGAAAATTCTAAGGAGTCGAGCCATCCGACTGCTCTCCGCGACCACCGGGCTGTGCACAGGACCAGTGCCACCACATTATGACACACACAAGTAGGTTCCGATTGCATGCAGACAGAACAAATGTTCTGTGTCGCCGTGGTGATGATCCTGATAACCAACGTCTTAAAAAGAAGGAAATAGTTTATTGTAAAATATCTTTATTACCCTGTACGTGAGAAAAAAAACAGTGAAAGGTGAAGGATGGAGATAATCCTGTCCAGTGAACAGCTCAATATCCGTCGGGAACCGACTTAATGGGTTTCCAGTGTTAAGGCTTGGACACACGTCTTGAGATCTCGGATAGCAATGTCAATGTCTCTTTTGGAGGTCTCCCTCCCAACCGAGAAACGCAAAGCATTTCTGGCAATGTCCTCCGGGATACCAATGGCCAGAAGAATAGGGGAGGCCCTGAAATAGAATTGGGTATGATCATTTCATGAATATGTAGTGGCCATAAAAGTTCCGAGTCCCGTGATGGGATTCGAACCACGGACCTTCTGATCCGAGATCGGACGTCTTGTCCACATGACCAAAGAGGTTAACCTGACAAGCTGACAAGGTAAGGATGTCATCTGTGGGACGACTCCACGCCCTGCTACAAATAGGAATTATCTTGTTAGCAGATATCGAATATATTTCGAAGCTGTTCACAAATACTGAATATCAATTGACCAGTCACATACTGGGCTTTTCCGCACAGTCATTAACGGATGTTATAGGCTCAGACTCGGATTTCATAACTAGCTCAGGTATGGAATATATTTGTGTAAAGGGAAGGGCTTGGATATTGTTTAAGTCGGAATATATTTTCAGTCAAGGTTTCAACAACAAAAACATGATTGAATAGTGCTGGTGTCCCGACGCGTTGTTTCAGAAGATCCATCTGTCCAGTCAACGATTTATTTACTTTTTAAGACCTGAGGACATTTTCTTGAACCCCCATCCTCAGAGGACAGAAAAGACAGAGAAATACATGGCAAATACATGGCCGCTATGCGTATCTAGTTCGGGCTGTATTGCAGTACTATCAAGTTATAATGAGGTTACTGAGACAACACCGCTTGTTCAAGTTTATCAAAATCAGTCTGTCTCATGACCCTAATTACTGACACAATGCTCCTCCCCCCCCCCCCCCCCCCCTCCCCCCCCCCAGTGTCATACAGAGCGTCCATAACAGTGTCGAGACTAACGCTGACATAACCTCTGACCTTGGTACACCTCGCGGTAAGATAAACAACCTCATATTTCAGAGACACACTGATATTCTCAAACTGACATCATGGTATTCATTCCAAAACAGCTCTGAAAAAATGAACAGAGAGAAATGGGATAGATCTTTGACTCAACTCATTATAAGCTTCATATAGAGTGTTTTTCAATCAAATATTTCTTTTTCGATTTTCAAAGCTGACCGAAAAAAGGACAACCAAAGTCAACATGGTAACATTTTTTTACATCTCACAGATGACACGCAAAATCCAAAACTATTGAATTTTAAAAATATTGATGAAACTGAGGTTTCTGATAAAGAAAATATAAATGAGAATCTTCTTGATTCTTCTTGAAATAAGACAGTAGATCGAAGTATGCACTGGTGCTTATTTTTCATAGTGGTAACTGTCCGGGAAAGTTTGGTTACCCTGTCGGTATCATTTAGAATTGCATCTGAAAAGATATACCATGGTTACGAATAGAAGGAATGCTATCAAGTTGGCTCACTGCAAGTGAACCACGCGTATAGATTGATGAAGGGAAGCTTGAACAATTTGTTTATTTGTTGTTTAACGCCGCACTCAGCAATGTTCCAGCTATATGACGGCGGTCTGTAAATAATAGAGTCTGTACCAGACAATCCAGTTATTGATATCATGAGCTTAGCTTAGCGCTAAGACTGTCGAAAGTCTATGTTATAGTATGGGAGTTACGATCAGCTTAGCACTATGACTGTCGTAATTCTATGTTAAAGTATGGGAGTTGCGATCAGCTTAGCGCTACTACTGTCGTAAGTCTATGTTAAAGTATGGGAGTTGCGATCAGCTTAGCGCTACTACTGTCGTTAGTCTATGTTATAGTATGGGAGTTACGATCAGCTCAGCGCTACTATTGTCGTAATTCTATGTTATAGTATGGGAGTTACGATCAGCTTAGCGCTACGACTGTCGTAATTCTATGTTATAGTATGGGAGTTACGATCAGCTTAGCGCTACGACTGTCGTAAGTCTATGTTAAAGTATGGGAGTTACGATCAGCTTAGCACTATGACTGTCGTAAGTCTATGTTAAAGTATGGGAGTTGCGATCAGCTTAGCGCTACGACTGTCGTAATTCTATGTTAAAGTATGGGAGTTGCGATCAGCTTAGCGCTACAACTGTCGTAATTCTATGTTAAAGTATGGGAGTTGCGATCAGCTTAGCACTATGACTGTCGTAAAGCTATGTTAAAGTATTGGAGTTGCGGTCAGCTTAGCACTATGACTGTCGTAATTCTTTGTTAAAGTATGGGAGTTACGATCAGCAGAGCGCTAAGACTGTCGTTATTCTATGTTAAAGTATGGGAGTTGCGATCAGCTTAGCACTATGACTGTCGTAAAGCTATGTTAAAGTATTGGAGTTGCGATCAGCTTAGCACTATGACTGTCGTAATTCTATGTTAAAGTATGGGAGTTACGATCAGCAGAGCGCTAAGACTGTCGTAATTCTATGTTAAAGTATGAGAGTTACGATCAGCTTAGCGCTACGACTGTCGTAATTCTATGTTAAAGTATGGGAGTTACGATCAGCTTAGCGCTACAACTGTCGTAAGTCTTTGTTAAAGTATGGGAGTTACGATAAGCTTAGCACTACGACTGTCGTAAGTTTATGTTAAAGTATGGGAGTTACGATCAGCTTAGCGCTACGATCGCTTTGTGGAACGGGGGCCTGACAATATTGTTTACAAGTGTCATATTCTGATACATAGGCTGGAATATTGCTCAGTTAAACAGCTATCACACAAAACATCACCCACCACATCATTAACCACCAACACAACGCACACAACAACCAATAACATTAATTAATGGGCCATACTACAGGCGATACAGCTGCTATGGTAATGTGCTGCCAGCAACTCTATACTTGCCTGTTCTGAGCGTGACATGCTGCCCCGACACTGGCCTGAATACACGCAGCCTTGTTCAGCACCTTGTGACCTTCAACACAAAATTGCAACATGGTGGAAAGGGCAGATCAACTCTTGACTTATCTATATCTGTGTTCAAACCATGTGTACCTTGATGGGACACAAGCATGGACACAAGAAGGTTGAGACACCTGGTTGAGACACCTACTTGGGGCACCTGTTGAGGAATCTGGTTGAGACACCAACTTGGGGCACCTGTTGAGACACCTGGTTGAGACACCTACTTGGGGCACCTGTTGAGACACCTGGTTGAGACACCTACTTGGGGAACCTGTTGAGACACCTGGTTGAGACACCAATCTGGATTCCTACTTAAGGCACCTGTTGAGACACCAACTTGGGGCACCTGTTGAGACACCTGGTTGAGACTCCTACTTGGGGCACCTGTTGAGACACCTGGTTGAGACTCCTACTTGGGGCACCTGTTGAGACACTTGGTTTAGATACCTACTTGGGGCACCTGTTGACACACTTGGCTGAGACACTTGGCTGAGACACCTACTTGGGGCACCTGTTGAGACATCTGGTTGAGACACCTACTTGGGGCACCTGTTGAGACATCTGGTTGAGACACCTACTTGGGGCACCTGTTGAGACACTTGGTTTAGATACCTACTTGGGGCACCTGTTGACACACTTGGCTGAGACACTTGGCTGAGACACCTACTTGGGTCATTTGGTAGGGAAGCCTACTTGGGGCACCTGTCTCAGACACCTACCTGGACTTCTACTTGGGGCATCTGTTGAGACACCTACTTGGGGCACCTGTTGAGACATCTGGTTCAGACACCTACTTGGGGCACCTGTTGAGACACTTGGCTGAGACACCTACTTGTGACACCTGCCTTGACACCTACTTGGGACATTTGGTTGGGAAACCTACTTGGGGCACCTGTTGAGACACCTATGTGAACACCTGGGGCCCGTTCCACAGTGCGATCTTAGCCCAAGATGACTGTAACTCCCAAGTGTACTTTAAGTGAGTGAGTGAGTTTAGTTTTACGCAACTTTTATCAATATTCCAGCAATATCTCAGGAGGGACACCAGAAATGGGCTTCACACCCATATTTTAACTTTACATAGGGCTTAGATGGTGTTGTGGAACGGAGCTCTGGTTCAGACACCTGGGTACACCTGCTATGTGGGAATTGTGACATTTTGAAAATAGCATCATAAAGCTTGAATTTTTCTTCTACTTGCTTCAAGACAGCAAAATGAATATAAGTGGGAGCAAAACAATTCCTCGGAATAGATCTGAGACCTTGTAAAATTGTGTACTTTTGTAAAATCCATATAAAACATACATCTTTTGTGTCTTAAAGGGGTATTAGCGGTAGGAACTAACGCACTCTGAGTGGGCACAGCTTATATGAGTGATCTGACAGGTCAATATGACCTCATGATAACACACAAATTTCATTGGTTAATGCATAAACAGGTGACGACATGTAAACACCCACCCACGGGGGTGGTTTGACAACAAGGTCATAAGGCTTAATCATGTTTAATGGTAATAAATATCTGTCAAACGATTCAAGATTCAAGACTTTTCAATAAACTCCTCTCAACACTTGGTTGTGTTTACATTGTCAGTCATGTTTGAAACTGAAACACTGCCACCTTGCAGACTGTTTATAGTCAGGGTGGGGCTTTGAATTCGAAACACAGGCCTAATGATGTTTAAATGTAAGTGGAAAATCTTTTTCATATGATTACATTGGCTGAATAAAATACAGTCTTAATCATCACGGAAATGTAACCTTCACATTATACACTGAAGCATACAGGAGTTGCGTCCCTTTACTGCCAGTTCTGTAGCTTGAATAAAAAATGTTTTGACGAAAATTTTATAGGGGAGACAATTTAAACGAGGAAATATTACCCATTGTCATATCACTGACCTCGGTCTGTTATTAAACTGGACATTTTTCTGTCACTGCTTCAAACATGCAATTATTTATAAGTAGGAGCCAAACAATTGTGAAGGAGACAATTTATGGATAACAACTTCTTTATTTAATGTCAAAGGCGACATTTCGGTTTCGTTGAGTGAGTGGGGATGGTTGATTGAGTGAGTGGGGATGGTTGAGTGAGTGAGTGGGTATGGCTGATTGAGTGAGTGGGGATGGTTGATTGATTGAGTGGGTATGGCTGATTGAGTGAGTGGGGATGGTTGATTGAGTGAGTTGGGATGGTTGAGTGAGTGAGTGGGTATGGTTGATTGAGTGAGTGGGGATGGTTGATTGAGTGAGTGGGTATGGTTGATTGGGTGAGTGGGTATGATTGATTGAGTGAGTGGGTATGATTGATTGAGTGGGTGGGGATGGTTGATTGAGTGGGTATGATTGTTTGAGTGAGTGGGTATGGTTGATTGAGTGAGTGGGTATAGTTGATTGAGTGAGTGGGTATGGTTGATTGAGTGAGTGGGTATGATTGATTGAGTGAGTGGGTATGGTTGATTGAGTGGGTATGATTGATTGAGTGAGTGGGTATGATTGATTGAGTGAGTGGGTATGGTTGATTGAGTGAGTGGGTATGATTGTTTGAGTGAGTGGGTATGGTTGATTGAGTGAGTGGGTATAGTTGATTGAGTGAGTGGGTATGATTGTTTGAGTGAGTGGGTATGGTTGATTGAGCGAGTGGGGATGGCTGATTGAGTGAGTGGGTATGGTTGATTGAGTGAGTGGGTATGGTTGATTGAGTGAGTGGGTATGATTGTTTGAGTGAGTGGGTATGGTTGATTGAGTGAGTGGGTATGATTGTTTGAGTGAGTGGGTATGGTTGATTGAGTGAGTGGGGATGGCTGATTGAGTGAGTGGGTATGGTTGATTGAGTGAGTGGGTATGATTGTTTGAGTGAGTGGGTATGGTTGATTGAGCGAGTGGGGATGGCTGATTGAGTGAGTGGGTATGGTTGATTGAGTGAGTGGGTATGATTGTTTGAGTGAGTGGGTATGGTTGATTGAGTGAGTGGGTATGATTGTTTGAGTGAGTGGGTATGGTTGATTGAGTGAGTGGGGATGGCTGATTGAGTGAGTGGGTATGGTTGATTGAGTGAGTGGGTATGATTGTTTGAGTGAGTGGGTATGGTTGATTGAGCGAGTGGGGATGGCTGATTGAGTGAGTGGGTATGGTTGATTGAGTGAGTGGGTATGATTGTTTGAGTGAGTGGGTATGGTTGATTGAGTGAGTGGGTATGATTGTTTGAGTGAGTGGGTATGGTTGATTGAGTGAGTGGGTATGATTGATTGAGTGAGTGGGTATGGTTGATTGAGTGAGTGGGTATGATTGTTTGAGTGAGTGGGTATGGTTGATTGAGTGAGTGGGTATGATTGTTTGAGTGAGTGGGTATGGTTGATAGAGTGAGTGGGTATAGTTGATTGAGTGAGTGGGTATGGTTGATTGAGTGAGTGGGTATGATTGATTGAGTGAGTGGGTATGGTTGATTGAGTGGGTATGATTGATTGAGTGAGTGGGTATGATTGATTGAGTGAGTGGGTATGGTTGATTGAGTGAGTGGGTATGATTGTTTGAGTGAGTGGGTATGGTTGATTGAGTGAGTGGGTATGATTGTTTGAGTGAGTGGGTATGGTTGATTGAGTGAGTGGGTATAGTTGATTGAGTGAGTGGGTATGGTTGATTGAGTGAGTGGGTATGATTGATTGAGTGAGTGGGTATGGTTGATTGAGTGGGTATGATTGATTGAGTGAGTGGGTATGATTGATTGAGTGAGTGGGTATGGTTGATTGAGTGAGTATGATTGATTGATTGAGTGTGTATGGTTTATTGAGTGGGTATGATTGTTTGAGTGAGTGGGTATGGTTGATTGAGTGAGTGGGTATTGTTGATTGAGTGGGTATGATTGATTGATTGAGTGGGTATGATTGTTTGAGTGAGTGGGTATGGTTGATTGAGTGAGTGGGTATGGTTGATTGAGTGGGTATGATTGTTTGAGTGAGTGTGTATGGTTGATTGATTGAGTGTGGTTGATTGAGTGAGTGGGTATGGTTGATTGAGTGAGTGGGTATGATTGATTGAGTGAGTGGGTATGATTGATTGAGTGGGTGGGTATGGTTTATTGAGTGGGTATGATTGTTTGAGTGAGTGGGTATGGTTGATTGAGTGAGTGGGTATGATTGTTTGAGTGAGTGTGTATGGTTGATTGAGTGAGTGTGGTTGATTGAGTGAGTGGGTATGGTTGATTGAGTGAGTGGGTATGATTGATTGAGTGAGTGGGTATGATTTATTGAGTGGGTATGATTGTTTGAGTGAGTGGGTATGGTTGATTGAGTGAGTGGGTATGATTGTTTGAGTGAGTGAGTGGGTATGGTTGATTGAGTGAGCGGGTATGGTTGATTGTGTGGGTATGATTGTTTGAGTGAGTGGGTGTGGTTGATTGAGTGAGTGGGTATGGTTGATTGAGTGGGTATGATTGATTGAGTGAGTGGGTATGATTGATTGAGTGAGTGGGTATGATTGTTTGAGTGAGTGGGTATGGTTGATTGAGTGAGTGGGTATAGTTGATTGAGTGAGTGGGTATGGTTGATTGATTGGGTGGGTATGATTGAGTGGTTGGGTATGGTTGATTGAGTGGGTATTGTTGATTGAGTGAGTGGGTATAGTTGATTGATTGAGTGGGTATGATTGATTGATTGAGTGTGTATGGTTTATTGAGTGGGTATGATTGTTTGAGTGAGTGGGTATGGTTGATTGAGTGAGTGGGTATTGTTGATTGAGTGGGTATGATTGATTGATTGAGTGGGTATGATTGTTTGAGTGAGTGGATATGGTTGATTGAGTGAGTGGGTATGGTTGATTGAGTGGGTATGATTGATTGAGTGAGTATGAGTGAGTGAGTGGGTATGATTGAGTGAGTGAATGGGTATGATTGATTGAGTGAGTATGATTGAGTGAATTGGTATGATTGATTGAGTGAATGGGTATGATTGATTGAGTGAATGGGTATGATTGATTGAGTGAATGGGTATGATTGATTTAGTGAGTGGTTATGACTGATTGAGTGAGTGGGTATGGCTGATTGAGTTAATCCTTATGGTTGACTGAATGTGTACGGTTGAGTGAGTGGGAATGATTGATTGAGAGGGTGTGCTAAAACATAATAAAATGCTTTGGTGGTGTAATAGGTTTACACTTGGACACCTGGTCCCCTATCAAACATACAAATATATAAATATTTAGCTTGCTTGACATGGGGTGAGGGTGGGGTACACTCCTGTAGTCTCGCTCTGGATCTACGTATGTCAGTCAGTAACAGGCAGCTACGCTTGTCGTAAGAGGCGGCTAACGGGATCGGGTGGTCACACTTGCTGACTTGGTTGATGCATGTCATCACATCCTAATTGCATGGATCGATACTCATGGTGTCAATCACTGGATTGCCTGGTCCAGATTCGATTATTTACAGACCGCCATCATATAGCTGGAATATTGCTGAGTGTGGCCTTAAACAACAAACAAACATTGCAGTGTTAAACCCAACTCACTCACTCACTCACCAGTGATGACTACAGTAACGCTGCTTGATTGCTTGACAGGCTTGACTGCTTGACTGCTAGCTGTGCTGATAATGCATGATTTTGGTTTTGCAAATAGTGGGTTTTTGCAAATAGACTCGATTATTTACAGACCTCCATCATAAAGCTGGAATATTGCTGAGTGTGGCATTAAACAAACAAACAAACAAACAGTGTTATAATGCCCCATCAGGGTTCATCTCTCACCTTCCAGACCTTTACCTTTGAAGGAAAAGTTGCATGTGTTTGGAAGTCTCTGGCTAGTCTTGAATTTACCATTGATGTGGATCATGTCTCCAAATTCTCTCTGCAAAAAATGTCAAACTATAGCTGGCAGACAAGCGAGGTGTTTGTGAGTAGCCTCAGTTAAAAAGAAACACGCTGTTATCAACACTGAACATATTGTTGAGCACCGCCAATTACAACACACCTAGGGTGAGTGAGTGAGTGAGTTGGGTTTAACGCCGCTTTTAACAGTATTCCAGTTATATCACGGCGTGTCAGCTTAATGTTGGAGGAAAGCCCGAAGTGATGCAGGTTTCAGACGTTTACCACTTCGGTGAAACCCACGAGCACGGTTAGGTGCTGACAAACCTAGAAACATAATCGGGGATAACCGGGATTCGAACCCACAATCATAGGTTTCTGGCATGCCCAAGGGACGCAACTCTGCACAGCGAACACACCGAGGGAGTTTCTAACTGGCACAACCTTTCCTGTAGGTTTTCTGGCTTAATCTATGATTGTGAAGATTATTATTTCAAGAGACAAAAATTAACAATAATAAAATGTGAGTTGTTATTTATTGAGTTAAACTGTCAAAAACCCTGAAAAGATCATTCTGTAGGATGGAACTCGTGAAGATCCGGGGTAGAATAGGTCGTCAGGAACCGATCCTTGCTGTAAAAGGCAGCTATGCTTGTAAGACGCGACTAACGGGATCGGGTGGTCGGGCTCGATGACTTGGTTGATGCATGTCATCATATCAACAGTGCGTGGATCGTTGTTCATGATGTCAGTCACTGGATTGTCTGGTCCAGACACGATTATTTACTGACCGCTGTCATTTAGCTGGATTTTGTTGGTGGGTTTCTTGTTGTTTAACGCCGCACTCAGCAATATTCCAGCTATATGACGGCGGCCTGTAAATAATCAAGTCTGGACCAGACAATCTAGTGATTAATATCATGAGCATCGATCCATGCAATTAGGATCGATGACATGTATCAACCAAGTCAGCAAGCCTGACCACCCGATCCCGTTAGTCGCCTTTTACGACAAGCATAGTCACCTTTTACGGCAAGCATGGGTTGCTGAAGACCTATTCTACCCTCGATCTTCACAGGTCTCATTTAGCTGGAATATTGCTGAGTGAGTGCGGCATTAAACAACAAACAAACAAACTGTAGGATTGAAACCTTGCAGCACTGGTTCATTGTAGTTCCACTGTCTCATGACTCCCTACACAAATATAGTACATTGCATGACTGTCATTACACAACAGATGCCAGGTTAATCAGGAAAAAGGTAATCCTTACAGATGTAGCGTTGTGTACCACTAGATAGTGAATCTTTCCATATACCCCAATTCCTTCTCCAGATAACAGTCAAAATTTAAGGTACAAGATTAATATATTTAGAAATAAAGGAAAGATAATTCTTGCAGGTGTTAAGTTGCATACCACTAAAAATTTCAATCTTCCCACATACCTCTAACTCCTCCTCTAGGTAATCCCGGACATCCCTAAGGTGTTTCTCATAGGCGTCAATATTCCTAACCACGAGCTCTGCTGCCTGAAAGGAATAAACTTAAATGAGGAATAAACAGATAAAATACCTTGCTACAATAAAATATATCGCAAGTTCAATTATCGTAAATAATCGAAGTTTCATGTTTAGGGAATAGCCAATGAGCTATAAGGCATTTAATCAGTCAGAATGATGAGATCTGATTGGTTCACAGGATCTCATAAATTACTATGTATCCCACCTGGGAGGAAAATAAATTTCTGAGCAGGAGAACAAATCCCTTGTACCCTGCCATGAAGAAGACACGCTGCACATGGAGCTGGGAGCGGGGGAATAAATCCCTTATACCAAGCTTCAAAGCAAAAGCTGTACGCTTTTTCCAAGGAAAACAAGTAAAACATGTCAGTTAGATAAATTCGGCGTAGCAGTATCACACGGGGTACACATACATAGTTTTATCCATCCCTTGTTCGGTTTTATACCAATCGCTTGTTAGTCTCAAGCTATAGATGTATGTATGGGGAGAAACTTACAGTATTCATTCCCAAGGGAAGGACAATCAATCATTCTAAGAGTAAATTATTCTATGATTATAGCTAAGATGGATAGGATTATCATTAAACCGCCCGCATGTTATCAGAAATGAGTGGGCCACTGTAACTTGATAATGTCCTCATATTGCTTGACGACAGGCCATTATCACGCCCGTTGTTAGGTGACGTCATGGAGATAAGTAAAGGTGACGTCACGTTCAATAGTGATGTCATCCATTGTTCATGACGTCAAGAAGTGATATTGTCATCAGAACAACCCACAACAAACTGACACACCATGATGTAACGTAATTACGACTCAAAGCAAAAGTCAATCACTCAACAAACGAATCAGCTTCACATGACATTCCACTGTATGCAAGCTTCTCATGGAACTATTCTCTGGTGAGAGTAGTGATGGTCATAAATGTCCTGAATCTTCGTAGACTGCACTGGTTCTCTCCAAATCCATTTGAATAACATACATTCAATATAACACACTTTTCAAAACATTTCAGTTACAGCTTATTAGTGATGTGAAAAGAAGGAGTGAGTTCGTGAGTATGGTTTTATGCTGCTTTTAACAATACTCCATCAATATCACGGCAGGGGACACCAGAAATAGGCTTCACACGTTGTCCCCAACGATGTAAAAAGAGGATTTGCTAATGTCCTGCAAGTAAAGCAGGCATGTGTCATCCCACTGACCACATCCGTCCTTTGTCACCTCTTTTTAACCACTTTTTAACCTCTTTTTTGGTCATGTGTACAAGATATCCAATCTCGGATCAAATCCAGTCACTGTACTCGGACATTTTATGACTGTTACATTGACACACAATGTGGGGATGAGTATGTTCATATTAAATTTCAGCAAAATATATCTCATTACCTACTATGCGGCCTGGGACGTGCCTTCTGTTGACAGGGGGTATGTAGCAGGGCGTGGAGTCATCTTATAGATGACATCCTTACCTTGTCAGCTTGCTCTTGGTCATGTGGACAAGGTGTCAGACCTCGGATCAGAAGGTCCCAGGTTCGAATCCCAGGGGACACAGAAATGTTATGGCAGCCACACATGTCTAACGATATCCTTTGTTCGCACCTCCAACATTACAAAGAGGAGACACAGCGTCTATCCCTTACCTTGCCAAGACCAGCAATCATGCCACCATTTTCTGTCCTAAAACAATACAACAGGATTATACCAATGTATTAGATCATTCATCAACTTAATTTTGATTTTAAGTGAGTGAGTGAGTGAGTGAGTTTAACAGTATTCCAGTTATATCACGGCGTGTCAGCTTAATGTGGGAGGAAAGCTAGAAGTGATGCAGGTCTCAGACGTTTACCTCTTCGGTGAAACCCACGAGCACGGGTATGACAAACTCATGACGTATGACGTGCTGACAAACCTAGAAACATAATCAGGGCAAACCGGGATTCTAACCAACAATCATAGTTTTCTGGCATGCCCAAGGGACGCAACTCTGCACAGCGAATTGCAGCACCAAAGACAACTGGGCCATTCGTGCCCCCTTTAACTTTAAGTTATTTTGGATTTGCCCTGAAAATTCCTATGGACATATATAACAGGAGCTAACAAATCATTAATAGATTGTAATCAGAGATAAAATATACAAGACATTTTCAACCTATAGGAAGATACTCATCATTTCATTTCATCTACTTTGAATAAGACTCATCATCTATAGTTTAAAAAGAAAACATGCCAATGTGATGCTAATTGATGGATCAAGAGGCATGCCAGAAACCATGATCGTGAATTCAACTTCTGGTTCGACCTATGTTTCCAGGTTTGTCAGCACCAAACTTATGCTCATGGGCTTCACCAAAGTGGTAAATGTCTGACTGACATCTCTTTGGGCCTTCCTCCGACATGAAGCTGACACATCCTAATATAACTGGAATACTGTTCATTAAATGTTCCAGGTTAGAATAAGTCTTCAGCAACCCATGCTTGCCATAAAAGGCAACTATGCTTGTCGTAAGAGGCGACTAATGGGATCGGGCTTTCAGACTCGCTGACTTGGTTGATGCATGTCATCGTATCCCAATTGCGTGGATCAATGCTCCTGATGTCAATCACTGAATTGTCTGGTCCAGACAAATTATTTACATACCGCCGTCATATAGCTGGAATATTGCTGAGGGCGGCGTTAAACAACAAACAAACAAACATTGCAGTGTTAAGCCCAACTCACTCGCTCACTCACTCACTCACTCATTCACTCACTCATTCACTCACCAGTGATGACTACAGTTAAGTTGCTTGACAGGCTTGACTGCTAGCTGTGCTGATAATGCATAATTTTGTTTTTGCAAGTATTGGGGCAGGCTTAAACTGAAACACTGCATGATCTGCAAAGTCTATGCATCATACGCACCCTGGTCGGAAATTCCTCTCCTGTCCTCCACCAAAGAATAAAGGGTAGAGTGGTGTCCCCTTGTCTATATCACGTACATAGATGGCGCCAACTCTTGGAGCATAGAACTGCATGAAATATAACAAGGTGTCAAACTAGAGGTATTTGTAAGTAGTTGCACAAACAGCCCCTCAACTAACATTATCTCATAGCTCCCCGAATCCAGTTCCACGCTGAAAACATCCATACCAGACAGCTGCCTACATTCGCTAAGATGCAACAACTGCCAAGTGAAGACAGATTGACTCCTTGGTGTTTCTAGGGCTTCGGTCCTGCCCCGCACTGATGCACATGTAGCACACATGGTGTCTCCCTGGGTAAGTGACTCTGTTGGCTATAGGCCTCTGTTCACCGAAGGGGGCATGGGTGTCCCAGTCGTCTAAGGCACCGCGATTTGCTGTGCAGAGTCCAAGAGACGCAACTCTGCACAGCGAATTGCAGCTGACCTTAGACAACTGGGCCACCATTGGCCAGTAACTGGCAATGAAAGATGCAACCAAGTTTCACAATAACCACAAAGACATTTTATGAGGTAGGATTTTATAAGATATATATAAATGTTTATAGACAATGATATAATGAACACCTGCCTCTAAAAACACTAGATCTGAGACAATCTCATTAAAATTCAAATCTTAGTTCTACCTATCGCTAAACAAAGATCTGAGGACATCCCATTACGCGTCAAGTCAGAACGACCTTTCATCCGACCAATCAAAGCATCACTTACCAGATCATGAAAGTGACAGTCGGAATGTGTTTTCTAATCATGCAACCTCACAACCGTTAACACGGGGGATTCTGAACGACAGTTACAGCCCTTACGACTGATTCCGTCAAAGTTATCGTCTATCTCTCGCTTCCGTGGGGTAACCATATGAACGGAGGAGGCATTGCACAGTACGTGGGAAGCACTGCCATAGAATCGCAAAGGTCATTCTGACGTGACCCATAATGGGATGTCCTCAGATCTTTGTTTAGCGGCAGTGAGAACTTAGATCTGATTTTAATGAGATTGGATCTGAGACAAAACAAATCTAAAATATGCACAGGGTCTTCAACTAGTCCCGGATTAATAAAATAATTTACAATCATCACTTTTTATCAACTGTATGTGCTACAATATATGTATTAATGAATAGTAATATTTTTTATAGACCAACAATAGGACTAGTCTTAAAACAAAACTGAATAATCCTAAGGCAGACCATATCTTCAAAATAATCATTTACACAAGGATTACCTTAAGAACTCAGAATTGGAATGTGGTCTTGGCAATGGTTACCTAATGTATTCCAAATAGTAACATGGTCAAGACAAGGGTTACCATATGTTCGACAACAATAAGATAGTTTAATCAAGGGTTACCATGGTTACCTTATGCCCCACAATAGTAAGGTAGTCCGCATGAATGTCACTGACATCGACCTTGACCTTGCCTAAAGCCTGTGCAGCATCAGTATGGAGCAGGATCTTGGAGGTCTCACCGGTCAGGCGCTTGAGACTCCGCACTTGAGAAAATATCTCTGAGATTGGCTGCAAAGAAGCAGTGAGGTGTAGCCATGGTAACAGTTATGATGATTTTTACCAGAATGAAACGTTTAATATTTGGACAATGTCACCTATGTGAGCTGAATTTAAAATTCATTGTGTGATAACTATCATGTTTTTACCAGACAGTCGGAATGTGTTTTCTAATCATGCAACCTCGTAAACGTTAAAACGGGGATTCCGAACGACAGTTACGTCCTGTACGACTGATTCCTTCAAAATTATGGTCTATCTCACGCTTTCGCGGGATAAACATTTGAACGAAGAAGGTGTTGCACAGTACGTGGGAAGCACTGTCATACAATCACAACCATATATTAGACATTCCGGAATGTTCATTTGTTCAGTTTTCAAAATTTTAATCGAGAACTGTGTCAACATATTTTTCAAGCGTAGTCTGAAATGGAAGTCGCCAGGTTGAAACGAGTGCCAAGAAAGCTCGAGAAAGCTGCTTTCTCATTGGCTGATATCGACTTCTTGTTATTCGTTTCAGTGGTCGGTCCAAGTTCGTGATAGGTCGTTCTGACGTGACCTTTAATGGGATGTCCTCAGATCTTTGTTTAGCGGCAGTGAGAACTTAGATCTGATCTTAATGAGATTGTATGGATAGGAAACGATATTTGGGTAATATGTCACCTGTATGATACCTGTCTCGTCATAACTGTCACCATGATGGCGTGGGGATGCACCCCTAAAAGTCCAGTTTCCACCCTTGTCCAACTGGGTTGAAATTTCCAGGCTCAATCGTAGTACCACGAGTGTCAATTACAAGTCATGTCCCTTCTATGTCACTCCTATTGACCAATCAGATTCAATCTCTCATATCACTTGCATTTGCTTCAAACAAAATGACGGTGCCCAGTCAAGACGATCTGATCGATCATCAAGATCCATATTGTAATAAAACAGGTCTTACTTCGTGAAGTGCATCAAATCACGTCAGCACCTCAATTAGAAACATAAAAGGATTTGGAAAATATCTGTTGATGCCAAGTTGGTGGTACATATGCTTTACAAATTGACCGAATATCGGCAGTTGGCGACTGGATATTAATTACGTTACGCGATTTTGACTGGACAATGCATAAACTAGTCCGGTCAAAATATAACTCTATAATTCCAGCCTAGTTTGGTAAGGGTGGAAACTGGACTTTTAAAGCCAGTTAGTTCCCTTGCATCAGGAAGATGGGGCGCACTGCACTCAGGATATCCTCCGGATGATGACCAGCAGGGCTGACACCTGTATAACACCTGTCTCATTGTTGGCCAGCAGGGCTGACACCTGTATAACACCTGTCTTGTTGTTGGCCCATGTGACTGACTTACCTGTATAATACCTGTCTCGTTATTGGCCCATGTGACTGACTTACCTGTACAACACCTGTCTCATTGTTGGCCAGCATGACTGACTTACCTGTATAACACCTGTCTCGTTGTAGGCCAATGTGACTGACTTACCTGTATAACACCTGTCTCTTTGTTGACCAACATGACTGACTTACCTGTATAACACCTGTCTCTTTGTTGACCAACATGACTGACTTACCTGTATAACACCTGTCTCGTTGTTGACCAACATGACTGACTTACCTGTATAACACCTGTCTCTTTGTTGACCAACATGACTGACTTACCTGTATAACACCTGTCTCTTTGTTGACCAACGTGACTGACTTACCTGTATAACACCTGTCTCTTTGTTGACCAACATGACAGACTTACCTGTATAACACCTGTCTCATTGTTGGCCAGCAGGGCTGACACCTGTATAACACCTGTCTTGTTGTTGACCAGCATGACTGACTTACCTGTATAACACCTGTCTCGTTGTTGACCAACGTGACTGACTTACCTGTACAACACCTGTCTCGTTGTTGACCAACGTGACTGACTTACCTGTATAACACCTGTCTCATTGTTGGCCAGCAGGGCTGACACCTGTATAACACCTGTCTTGTTGTTGACCAGCATGACTGACTTACCTGTATAACACCTGTCTCGTTGTTGACCAACGTGACTGACTTACCTGTACAACACCTGTCTCATTGTTGACCAACGTGACTGACTTACCTGTACAACACCTGTCTCATTGTTGGCCCACGTGACTGACTTACCTGTATAATACCTGTCTCATTATTGGCCCACATGACTGACTTACCTGTACAACACCTGTCTCTTTGTTGGCCAGCATGACTGACTTACCTGTATAATACCTGTCTCGTTGTAGACCAATGTGACTGACTTACCTGTATAACACCTGTCTTGTTGTTGACCAGCATGACTGACTTACCTGTATAACACCTGTCTCTTTGTTGACCAACGTGACTGACTTACCTGTACAACACCTGTCTCGTTGTTGACCAACGTGACTGACTTACCTGTACAACACCTGTCTCATTGTTGGCTCACGTGACTGACTTACCTGTATAATACCTGTCTCGTTATTGGCCCACGTGACTGACTTACCTGTACAACACCTGTCTCATTGTTGGCCAGCATGACTGACTTACCTGTATAACACCTGTCTCATTGTAGGCCAATGTGACTGACTTACCTGTATAACACCTGTCTCTTTGTTGACCAACATGACTGACTTACCTGTATAACACCTGTCTCTTTGTTGACCAACATGACTGACTTACCTGTATAACACCTGTCTCGTTGTTGACCAACATGACTGACTTACCTGTATAACACCTGTCTCTTTGTTGACCAACATGACTGACTTACCTGTATAACACCTGTCTCTTTGTTGACCAACATGACTGACTTACCTGTATAACACCTGTCTTGTTGTTGACCAACATGACTGACTTACCTGTATAACACCTGTCTCTTTGTTTGCCAACATGACTGACTTACCTGTATAACACCTGTCTCTTTGTTGACAAACATGACTGACTTACCTGTATAACACCTGTCTCTTTGTTTGCCAACATGACTGACTTACCTGTATAATACCTGTCTCTTTGTTGACAAACATGACTGACTTACCTGTATAACACCTGTCTTGTTGTTGACCAACATGACTGACTTACCTGTATAACACCTGTCTCTTTGTTGACCAACATGACTGACTTACCTGTATAACACCTGTCTCTTTGTTGACCAACATGACTGACTTACCTGTATAACACCTGTCTTGTTGTTGACCAACATGACTGACTTACCTGTATAACACCTGTCTCTTTGTTGACCAACATGACTGACTTACCTGTATAACACCTGTCTCGTTGTTGACCAACATGACTGACTTACCTGTATAACACCTGTCTCGTTGTTGACCAACATGACTGACTTACCTGTATTACACCTGTCTCTTTGTTGACCAACATGACTGACTTACCTGTATAACACCTGTCTTGTTGTTGACCAACATGACTGACTTACCTGTATAACACCTGTCTCTTTGTTGACCAACATGACTGACTTACCTGTATAACACCTGTCTCATTGTTGACCAACATGACTGACTTACCTGTATAACACCTGTCTCTTTGTTGACCAACATGACTGACTTACCTGTATAACACCTGTCTCTTTGTTGACCAACATGATTGAATTACCTGTATAACACCTGTCGTGTTGTTGACCAACATGACTGACTTACCTGTATAACACCTGTCTCTTTGTTTGCCAACATGACTGACTTACCTATATAACACCTGTCTCTTTGTTTGCCAACATGACTGACTTACCTGTATAACACCTGTCTCTTTGTTTGCCAACATGACTGACTTACCTGAATAACACCTGTCTCTTTGTTGACCAACATGACTGACTTACCTGTATAACAACTGTCTCATTGTTGGCCAACATAACTGACTTACCTGTATAACACCTGTCTCATTGTGGGCCAGCATGACTGACTTACCTGTATAATACCTGTCTCACTGTTGGCCTACATTACTGACTTACCTGTATAACACCTGTCTCGTTATTGGCCCACATGACTGACTTACCTGTATAACACCTGTCTCATTGTTGGCCAGCATGACTGACTTACCTGTATAACACCTGTCTCATTGTTGACCAACATGACTGACTTACCTGTATAACACCTGTCTCGTTGTTGGCCAGCATGACTGTCACCATGATGGTGTTGGGGCGCACTGCACTCAGAACATCCTCGACCTCAACTCGCCCGCTCAGCTTGGAGGCCGACACAAAGGTACACTCTATAACACAGGAATAAACCCAAAATAAAACTTCAGTGGTAACTTTCATCTGCCAAACCAAATTAAACATGATGAACCATACCCAACTTCAGTGAGTGCCAATATTCTCTTAGTGCTTGTATATTTTGGCTATCATTCAGATCCAAACATCCATTTTCATGTTATTCAGATTAAAAAGAAAAGACTTATAGAAATATCATTCATGATTAGAATCATAATTCTGGAAAAGAAATGATTTGTTTTACTTCCCTGTCGTTTTAACATGGACAATATACAGCTGCGTGCGTGCGTGCGGTGCGGTGCGGTGCGGTGCGGTGCGGTGCGGTGCGGTGCGGTGCAGTGCAGTGCAAACACTTCATCCACTTAGCTGCAGTGCCACCATGATATAATACCGAGTGACAACAAGTACGGGGGCTTCAGAATCGCTCAAAATACCAGTACTCTCACACATTCACATGAGTGTTTCTGAAGCTTTCTCATACATACAGGTAAGAAAAAGATATATTATTCATCTTCCCAAGGCAAGGGCGTTAACTGACCATAAAAGTCTAGACCATAAAAGGCTGGACCACCGGAGTTACAATTCTGCTGGGCTAACGAGTCTATGCACAGTCCAATCAAAATCGCGTAACAAACTAGACATCTGGTTCGTAAACAGCATTGATTTCAATGTGCAGACTTTGGTCGACTGCCGCATTTGCAAAGCATGTGTATCGTCAACGGGGCTGTGACAAATCTTTTCAAGTTTTTATTTAACCAAGGTGCTCAAGTGACTTCATCCACTTTGCGAGGTAAGACATCTTTTATTACAATATAGATCTTGATTAGCGATCAGATCGTCTTGAGTGGGAGCCACCATTTTCTTTGACGCAATGCAAGTGATATGAGAGATGGAATCTGATTGTATAATGAGACTGGAGCTAAATTAAAGGACAGCACCTAACTGCACATATATGAATATATGTCTGTATGATGAGGTGAGTGATTAGAATATATATTTTAAAATTATTGTATATACCTAAGGATGTAAACATATTGTGTAGGTGTCAGCCTATTCACACTCAACAGTATAATTCTAAAAAAACATTATAAATGGCAAGTAATAAATAAAATACTAAACTCGCTCCTGTGTAAAACCAATTTATGAAACTCGTGAAACTCGCTCGTCAGATACCACAACTATTCACTCGTTTCATAAAATTGGTATTACACGGGAACGAGTTTAGTATTCTATATTTAAACCATGGTAATATACAGAAATCTTGACACAACATAACTCCACCGGACACACCTGCTACCTCTGCAGCCACCATGTGTTCCAGCACCAGTTTAATGGAGTCGTGTTCCAGGTTGGATGTGATGAAGTGTGGCAGCCGCTTGTTGGAGTCCCCTGTGTTTCCTTTACAATCTTGACTCCGGTCATCGTGGTAAAACTTCACAGCAGTGTCCAGGATCCAGTTATTACCCTGAATTAATAGAAATCAGTGTTCCCGTTTACCGGTAATTACCAGTTTTTTACCACCTAAATTAGGCGTGGACCGGTAATTCATGTGACTGCCAGTCACCGTGGACCAGCAAATAAAGTACCTTAGAAATCTTGTTCTTGAACAAAACATCCGCGATATTCATATAAGTATATTTTTCAAATAAAGACAGCTTGTCTGTTACCATCAGGGTTTCCCCTAGTCTATTTTTAGTGCATGGAAATAACATTTTGCTTTGCTTCGAGGTTAAATATATAGTTGTAGATTTAGTCTCGAAATATTTAAAAAGAAAGAAAGAAAATTGTGACTGAACTTTGTGTGAATGACACGTAGATTTAACCAAGTTACTTCAGAGATGTCATTGCATTGAACCTGATGTTAAAAGAGTTAAAACCAGGTAATTTTCATGGTAACAATGTTTACAAGGGCATCTTTCTCCAAGCACTGAAAACATAACTTTTCGCAAGAACGGGTATCCTAGGTAATTGCCTAGTGGGTTTCTTTGTTTTTTGGCTTACGAAATCTTAGTAAGTTAGTGTGTGCTTGCCTGCACAGCTTTATTTTATTGCATGTTGAACTTACTGATTATGTTCGTTTTCAAGACATAGAAATGAAATGAGTTTGTTTGATGAATGCTTTGCTCACTCATACAGAGAATTCAGAAGCTGATCCAAAGTGAGAAGTATTGTATCAGAGATGTTAATGAGATTGTGAAGTCAATAAACTTGTTTGAATGCAACTAGTTGTTTCTTTGTTTGTTGTTTAACGCTGCGCTCGTCTATATTCTAGCAATACCTAAATTATTGAGTCTGGACCTGACAATCCTGCGATACGTCAACAACAATCCACGCCATCAGAGGACGATAATACACACTCAACCAAGTCACCAAGCCTGACCACCTGATCCATTTAGTCGCCTCTTATGACAAGCATAGGTTGCTGGGGATCAATTCTAACCCTGAATCCCTATAGCGGTTGAACTCAACCAAGTGCCATTGTGAAGGAAACAGGTTGGTGTTCTCCAAACCGTTTGCCAACTTCTGTTTGGCACAAATATGTGTAGTTGTTGCTTAGTTCCTCTTCAGTCCTTTAATATGCCAACGCCTTTTCGTAGCTAATGTTTCAGTCCTTAAATATGCCGACACTTTTTCGTAGCAAATGTTTCAGTCCTTTAAAATGCCAACGCCTTTTTGTAGCAGATATTTCAGTCCTTTAATAAGCCAACGCCTTTTCGTAGCTGATGTTTCAGTCCTTTAATATGCCAATGCCTTTTCATAGCAGATGTTTCAGTCCGGTAATATGCCAATGCCTTTTCGCAGATGATGTTTCAGTCCTTTAGCATGCCAACGCCTTTTCGTAGCAGATGTATCAGTCATTTATTATGCCAACGCTTTTTCATAGAAGATGTTTCAGTCCTTAATATGCCAACTCCTTTCTGTGGCAGATGTTTCAGTCCTTTAATATGCCAATGCCTTTTCAAAGAAGATGTTTCAGTCCTTAATTTGCCAACGCCTTTTCATAGCAGATGTTAGTTAAAAGTATGTGATATCTATGCAGTTTCTGATTAGATGAAAGCGACAACATATATTTGACAACCATTTACACATCAAATTCGAGTTTGAAAACATTATAATGTAGGCCAAAATATTTCTGAAAATAGTGACCAATTCTATTTTCAGTTTGGAAAAACAATTTGCAAACTGGTTTGGAAACATTAATCAGCAAACTTACCTCTGTCCCCCCTGACGTGAAGATGATGTCTGGAAGACAAAGTAACCCTGATCAGCCACAGTGTTGCCATGGTAATGTTTCAGTAATATCACTGGCTGTGGAAACTAGGGCTAGGACAAGTCCAAATTTACTACCTGGGTACCCACCCCCTTATTACCCGACCCTACCCGGGTACCCGCTGTAGGTCTCAAGAGATAGGTACAAACTGTCCGATTAGGAAAAGTTTCACTGTAGCCCATAAAAAAGTATTTAGATACATGTATAAAACAATCTGGTCATGCATACCCTAAAGTTTACTGCATGAAGTTTTATCTTTTTAACATGTAAAAGTCAGAAGGAATGCGTGCATAGTCAGAAAGAAAAGGGAACATTAGTGACTTGACCAAAGAGTTTTAGATAAGTTTTGTCATTAAACAATATATCAAGTGACTATCCACGGGTCCGGGTAGTCCAGTAGGTACCCGGGTCCTGCTCAGTACCCACCCGCCCCGAGTACCCGAGTTACCCATCCCAACCCTAGTGGAAACCGTTGTAAATGTATCTGGAGGAATTTTTAGTGGCAGCCAATGATTGGAGTGACAGCAAACTTTTGAGTGTGGTTGCCGACAGCGAGGAAATTAGAATTATCCGCCCCTGGTTGTTTACAAACATGACAGGTTTGACTGTTCGAGAAACACTTCCTTTTCTGACATAGTTGCAAAATGTTGAATAACAAAAAAAAGATTACATTTGACTACTTACAAACATGACAGGTTTATCATTCAAGAAACACTCGGAAGACACCACTAGAGCAAGTTCATATCAAATTTAGGCAAAATATGCCCCAGTACCCTACAATGTGGCTGGACTCACAGGACTTGGAAATTTTATGGCCGCTACATATGCATCAGTTTCCGTATTCCATGCAGTTTTCACTGACATTTTGTACTGGGCAAGGGGGGTAACTCTACACAGTCTGGCATTGCAACATGTCTTTCTAAATCTGGCGCTGTCTTGTGAACCATTATCAATCTCATTAAAACCAGATCTTAGTTCTCGCTACCGCTAAACAAAGATCTGAGGACATCCCATTACGGGTCACGTCAGACCAACCTTGCGCGAACTTTGACTGACCAATGGAATGACCAATCAAAAGGCAGCTTTCTCAAGCTTTACGGCACAAATTTCAAATTGGCGACTACGCTTCGAAACATATTTTGACAAATTCTCGATTTTCTCTGATTTTAATGAGATTGGAACCATTATGTACATTCAATGTTCTCTTCGCTTTCTACTTGTCCAAGTCACTACAGCCCCATTGCATCATGTTTCATAAAACATATAGAAATAAATAAAATAAATATTAACAAATTTGGATAGATAATAATCGAGTCTGGACCAAACGATCCAGTGATTGACATCATGTGCATCTATCCATGCAGTTGGGATATGATGACATGCATCAACCAAGTCAGTGAGTCTCACCATCCGATCCTATTAGTCGTCTCTTACGACAAGCATTTTCGCCTTTTATGGCAAACATGGGTTGCTGAAGACCTATTCTACCCCGGATCTTCACGGGGAGACAAGCATGGGTTGCTGAAGACCTATTCTACCCCGGATCTTCACGGGGAGACAAACATGGGTTGCTGAAGATCTATTCTACCCTGGATCTTCACGGGAAGACAAACATGGGTTGCTGAAGACCTATTCTACCCCTTTTCTTCACGGGGAGACAAGCATGGGTTGCTGAAGACCTATTCTACCCCGGATCTTCATGGCTAACTGCCAATGAGACAGATGAACATATGCAGCACACTTTGAAGATGATGAATACGAACCTGAAGGCTTTGCTCCGATCATGGACGCCACATTTCCCCTGGCTTCATGTATTATGGCCTTAGCCCTCTGTCCTGTAACAATAAGAGTGGGAAAACTAGGAGTGAGTGAGTGAGTGAGTGAGTGAGTGAGTGTGTGAGTGAGTGAGTGAGTGTGTGAGTGAGTGAGTGAGTGAGTGAGGTTCAATGCTTTTTAGCACGGGGGTAATCGGCTTCACACATTGTACCCATGTCGGGAATCAAACCCAGGTCTTCGGCATGACGAGCGAACGCTGTAACCACTAGGCTACCATGCTGCCCCGGAAAAACTAGTAAGGTATACTACAGTGTATACAGTCTTCATTATTACAAGAGAATTTTGAAAACTTTTTAATGTGAATGAAATCAGTAGATTCTCAATAACGTCTTTAAGACTTTAACTCAACTCCTCCAAATTAGTGAGTCAGCAATATTCCAGTAATTACATGACAGGTGACACACGGAATTGAAGCCCTTGAGCATGACTGGTGAACTATTCAATCACTTAGGCTGAAAAAAATAAGTCTTGGTTCTCAGGCACTGCCTGCATCATCATAACGTCTGCCGCATGTTAAGTTTCTATTTCCATTTTAAAAAAATAAATTTAAATCCTGACACTTAAAAACAATGTGATCCAGTTAGCATGCAGTTACTTCCCTTTACATGTGCACTGCTTTACTTCACATCTCGTGTTATGGTAATGGCGGCAATAGGAGTTTGTATGCTTGTTTATGTAGGGAGGCCCTTCCCCAGGTTGATGATACAACTGTTTATTTGGTGACATACCAGTTTGAACAAGCAACAACAAAAAAACAACCTCCTGCCCGCACTTTATTTTCAGAGGGCATGGCCTGAGAACCAATTTATTTATTTTTTTAGGCCTTAAATGCCTGTTTGTTTGTTTGTTGAACGCTGCACTCAGCAATATTCCATCCATGAACAGTCAATCCAGTGACTGCCATCAGACAAAATCAATTCACACAATTGGAATATGACGACAACCAATCGACCAAGTCACAGAGCCTGACAACCTGATCCATTTAGTCACCTCCTACTACAGGCATAGGTTACTGGAGATTATCACTAAGGTACCACACTGCTCCCTTCTAAAACACACAGGTCACAAAAGCAGGTGAAATTAGCTTCATGACATGTCGTGTCTTCTCCGGCAACTGACTTTGTTCGAAATGTTCCTCTGTTCACCCAGCAGGATGAGAGAGCAGTGTGGTTGTTCACCTTCTTGCGCCTAACTGGCAGCTTAGGTCATATACTCCCCAGGGAGCTGAGAATGATTGTCAAGTGCACACTGATCCAGCAACCGAGATAATAATAGAGCTTTGAGCATGCCTCTGTGTGGTATGGAAATATGCGCAACATAAATGGCCTATCATCATCATCATCATCATCATCATCATCATCATTATTATTATTATTTTATTTTTTATTATTATTATTTTTATCATTATCATTATTATTATTATTATCCACCTTGTTTGTATGAGCTGGAAGGGTTCCCCCATGCATCACGCAGGGTGTCGTGGATAGCTGTCAACACGTCTGGCTCCAGGGGAGTTGTGGCATTGTAGTCAAGGTACACGCTGTATCATAAACAGTGATAAGAATGTATGCAAGAGATGATATTCAATAATAGTTTTGAAATAAGAATATATCTGCAATAATAAGGTTATTGAAATAATTTCACACAAGGAAGAGCAAGGAGATTAACACAGCAGGGTATGAATAACAAAAGGAACATACAAATTGGAAAACTGAATAAACTTCAATTTTCTGACTTAGCATGTTCAACCACTACTCTGAATTGTCAAGTCAAGTAAATTTCTTTCTGTCTTGTAAACTAGATTTGCTCATAATAGCTCATATATTTTTTTATTATTGCATTGCCTTCATATATTACATTTGTGCATTTAGTATGTTTATGTTTAGTACTATCTTACATATAATCTGATATATAACCAGCTGTTGTAAAGTTATTACCTGGAGAAGTATTTACATAAGCAAGTTTTGCTTGTTTACCAATCCAGATTTCTTTTGAAATAAAAATATGTTTAAACCATATATTTTTTTTAAAATGGTTGTCATTAAATGTGTTTTTGTGTACACTCCTGAAATAGTTAATAGAATAGGGTGATATTTTAACCATCAACCATTATGGACATCTTGATAGCCTCAATGCTTGTATCACAACAGCACCTTAATTGTCATACCTACACCTCCAGATTACTTAATTGAATCCTCTCCTGTTAACCCCATTGGCTTTGCCATTGTATTGTTATCTTTGTACATTCGTCCCACCTTGTGTTGTGTAAACACCAAAAGTGTCATGTATTCATTACAAATTGTCATTGGTGAATTCATATTTTCAAAATAAGTTATATTCGGTAAAATTTACAGAATCTGTTTTAACATCGATAACCTACCTGGCCTTACTTGTCATAATTTACGTCACTCTGTCGTTATCTTCACACATGCACTTCTAAATATATATTCCTTAATAAACACAACAGAACACCCAGTCACGATTTGCCACGACATTTACTCGTCTAATAGCTATTTCGCTTCAAAACCCATTCCATATTTTATATTTTCTGATAACCTTTAAAACCTAACAACATTAAACGAATTCTTTATTTTTGTTTGATTTTGTCGCATTTGAAACTTTGCAAAAACTTCGTTGAAACAAAAACTAATTGTGTAAATGTTTGAGTATTTTGCGCTTGAGACCATTGACCATTGGCCCGGAAGTTAGTACCGACGGTGTGTGCGCATGCCCAAGCAGGTGCTTGTTTTGTTTACTTCGTCAGCTGGCAGAAGGATGACGCCTTAAGAAGAAGTCAGTACTTTCGGTTTGTTTTCAATAAGTGAAAAACAGAGCGTCGATGACAGTTTAGTTCCTGTTTGTTCTCTGTATAATAAGGTAAACTATTAACTGAATTTAGCTTTATTTGAAAATGAAAATCGGTTGGTGTGTTTTGTCGGGACAGTTGCCATCAGCTGGTGATGTTTGTCACTTTGTGTCACTGTCAGTTGGGAGAGTCTGTAAGCGATTTGCTCGCCGTCATTGTCTATTCTGATGAAATTAATTCATAAAGGCAATACAAACTTATAATGATCACACCCTTCTGTGTCTCATAATCATATTTATAACATACATAGGCAAAATATGTACGTGTGTTCAATTAAGAATTGACTTTCACTTTGTGTGAGTTCATTGGAGTATGAACCTTCATAGAATGAGGGCCAAACTGTACGGAGCTTGTGTATTCGATTTGGGGAATTCCCAGGGGTTTCCAGAGGAATGTGGAACTGTAAGAAGTCTGTTAGTGTTTACATCATTTCAAGAACACGGTCTTGTGATAAACGTATGAACATCAAATTGTGTCATTTATACAGTTATGAACGATAATTTTGTGGTCATGTGAACGACCACTCATCCAATAGAAAAGCCGTATATCATCGGAAACGTCAGCCATCTTGGCTAAAACAAGACAAAATACACATACACATTTATACACGTTTCCTCTCGCATCTACGCAATTCCGTTAAAAAGTACCCAATCATGCAATAGTCAGAAGAAATTGTGTGTGAAATTATGATTTTTTATAGCTAAAATGGATAGAATTATCATGAAACCGACCGCATGTTATCAGAAATGAGCGGGCCACTGTAACTTGATAATGCCCTCATATTGCTTAACAACGGGCCATTATCACGCCCGTTGTTAGGTGACGTCATAGGGATAGGGAAAGGTGACGTCATGTTCAATAGTGACGTCCTCTGGTTTGTTCTGTGACGTTTCCATATTTGTAAAAGTGGGTCAGTGACATTCTTGTTGATTGCAGTAAATGTTTCAAAACCGATATTGTTGTTTATTTTTATTTGATAACAAATTCTATCCATTTTAGCTATAATAACGGTAACACTATTTTTCAGGGCATTATCATTTGCAGAAGCCCTCAGTCTTTTCAACTGCCCTCCTTTTTCAGGCAGTAAATGGAAGACCTCGGGCTTCTGCAAATGATAATGCCCTGAAAAATAGCGTTCCCCTAATAATCAGAATAATAATATTGAATGATCAGCTGATAATGTTTTTTGAGATGGGGAAGAAATCGTGTCATTGGAAATCTTAAGTTTATTAAAAATGTAAGGCATTGCCTTGTATTAGCAATGTTTGTTTTACAGACAAGATTAAATCAATTACATGGACAGGTATGATTAACAAGTTTAACAAGTTTATTTACAAATATTACATGCTTACAAAATACACAGCTCTCATAAGTAATAGTATCGATAAATTCTACAAATATTGGTCATCTTGTCATCTTTTGTTTCCCACACAATAATTCTGTTCTCAACTTTTGTTTACTGCCTATGTATTACATTGTAGCCCATGTGTAAAAATGCAACAGAAATAAAGTTTAAAAAAAACAAACAAAAAAACAAAACAAGTTTAACAAGGTTGAATCGTCACCACTGATTGTGTTGATTCACCGCTGATTGCGTACAGCCAATTGTCAGTTATGTTTGACACTGAGTGAGATTTCTCAGTTCGCTATACACGTCACTAACTAGTGGTATTTAGGCTTGTCGGGGATCAGATATCAGTTCACTATATACGTTAGTTCGCTACAGAGGGTTTGTTATGTACGTAAATTTTATATGATGATATACAGAAGATAAATCGGGGATTTTTTAACAGTTTGTTGTATCCGTTTGTTCTCTCTGTTCGTGTTTGTTATATCCGTGTTCTACTGTATACTACTTCGCTCCTAATTGTAATAAAGAAGTTGTTTATTCATATATCTTATCCTTACTTAGTACTCCAAGTAAGGATAAGATATCTGGATGAACAACTTCTTTATTAGAATTAGGAGTGACGTTTCGGTGTAGGTTCTAACACCGTTATCAAGCAAGTGACGATGTTAGAACCTACACCGAAACGTCGCTCCTAATTGTGATAAGGAAGTTGTTTTCCATATATCTTATCCTAAATGGGAATACTAAGTAAGGATAAGATGTATGGATAAACAACTTCTTTATTACAATTAGGAGCGAAGTAGTAAACAGTAGAACACAGATATAACGAACAAGGAAGTTGTTCATCCATAAATTCTTATCCTTACTTAGTACTCAAACTTCTAAATGTCTATCAAAGAAGTTTACTGAAACCTACATTATCAACACACCACAAAACTAAAATAATAGTTATAGTCTTTATTCTCGTAATACAACATCACCAGAAAGTCTATACTCTATACATTATATTATCAAAAGAAGCAGAAGAAAATACACCAACAGGTATTGACGTCAGCAGAAGAAAGATATTTCCTCTCGTGATAATTATTATTTTGTGGTGTGTACTAACTACTGTTATTAGTACTGCCAACTTATCAATGCCTCTGAAAGAACTCTTTAGGAAATGTTTGTTGTTGTTGTTTATGATGTGAATGACATGTGTATTGACTTCTCCTAGGTTTCTTGTGGCAAACAGTCATAATGGGTCAGCAAACATCTCGACAGGAACTTATCAGCCAGGAGCTTGATGATCAACAAACACGAGACTGGTTTACTCTGAATGTTGCTCTGCGAGAAGCTACTAAGGCCTTGGCTATCAGTCTCCATCACAAGATATCAGTGATCCACAAGAATGTCAAAACATCGTGCAGAGGTTTGGGGGAATGTAACGAAAACTGCAGTGCCACAAAAACAAACTCAACTCAGTGGTGTCGACCATGCTCCTTGTGGCAAAATGAGATCCTTTCTTTGTGTGAACCGGCATATCAACACAAAATATCCTGGGAAAGATATCACTCTGCTCAATGGCCTTCTAATCCTTACGAGTTTGCTCGAGTTTTCATCCCTCGTGCTCACAGATTCTACTATAAGTCAAATGAATTTCATGAAGATATTAGGTATACGTTGAGCTTCATTGAAAACTGTGTTGAATTTGAGGTTCCTAGAGAAACAATCCAAAAGGCTTGGGTTGTCAGGAACAGTTTCAAAAGGAAAGGGAAAATGAGGGTGCGAAAGAATTATCTCCATGACGCAATGACTGTTTTGCTGGCGTTGTTGGAGTCACCAAGCATTTCAGATCATGGGGCGATTACACCTGCTGTGAAGAAACTAAGGGCTCTTAATGGAGAGCTTGAAGAGAGCAGTTGTTGTATTTCATAGAACTAGGACAAATTTAGCTTGATGCTCTTGAATCAAAGAAGCTTTACTTTTTTACATATGCCAATAAATAGATAGTTGGTATAATGTATGCCATTGAATAAATAGGTGGTATAACATATGTCATTGAATAAATAGTTGGTATAACGTATGCCATTGAATAAATAGGTGGTATAATGTATGCCATTGAATAAATAGGTGGTATAATGTATGCCATTGAATAAATAGGTGGTATAACATATGCCGATGAATAAATAGTTGGTATAACATATGCCAATGAATAAATAGTTGGTATAACATATGCCGATGAATAAATAGTTGGTATAACATATAAGGATGAATAAATAGTTGGTATTGATAAGTAACCATGGTGACCATGACAAGAAATTCATGAGCCAATGTTTAATCATGATTGATCCTCATTTTTCCAGTCAATCATTTGGCAGCAAATGTTGTTTGTTTTTTGTTGAGGGATTTGATAATTCAAACTGTTGTACAGTAGATATATGGTTAAATACCAGTGTATGCATCATGTACAGGGTACACTGTTGAACAGTTTACTTGAAATATTGTTTGTCATTTGCTTTGTGATGGTAGTTCCGGATCATCTTTGATTTCAGGTGATTTGTTTATAACTTGTGCCGCTGCTTGTCCAGTCTTTATGTTGTTTACAGATTACTGTTCATCTTGAAATTAATGCGTCTCCAAATTAATACGACTGCTGACCCCTAGCAGAAATGCGACCCCAAATCAATGTGACTCCCCCCACCCCATCCCCAGTGGAATGATACAAATCCTTACCTTAATCCAATCAAACAGCAAATAGCACCGCTTATTAGCACTGAGTAAAACACTTCTGTAATATCAATAAACAGTGTTTTCCTAAAATCAACACACAGTTTATATGTTTACTCTGTTGATTGGCATGAAGGAAGTTCAAAGGCAATAAAATAATTGAACCAACAACAGTTCACTGGTTGGAGTGGTCAATGATGCCTAGATTGAAACGAGTGGGGAAACTCTTGACCCCAGCAGTGATAACTCACCGGATGTCTATTGTGTGATTCCTATCCTTTAAATGACATTGTTATGTACTTTGTACAACTGCTGCTCAATAAACCGTGCTTGTGTTTATATTCAAGTTGGTATTTCCGCTATCCAAAGTGTGCAGTGAGGCCGTCTTATTGTTGATAATCATTTTGGAGACATAAATGTGAAGTTCATTAATTTACATTTTTTGCATTTAACATGTTTAATTCATGCTCACATTAATTTGAAGATTTACAGTATCTTGGGTCAACATGCAGGAGGCAACTGCTTAGCATGATTTGAGTTTGATTAGGAACTGTCTGTCATGTCTATTTGCTTTATCGCCATTGGCTAATTCTCCACCAATCAGATTATGTGTTTCTTGAGTCAATTGTCGAATGGCAGTCGGCACAGTTTGACCAGAAGATCGAAAATCAAGTTGATTTCATACATTTTGAATGTTCTCTTTGCCCTCTCTTTTTTCATTATGTCAAGTTCTTTAAGGTAACAATTGTGGAAGATCCAGGGTAGAATAGGTCTTCAGCATCCCATGCTTGCTGTAAAAGGCCACTATGCTTGTCGTAAGAGACAACTATCGTGATCGGGTTGTCAGGCTCGCTGACTTGGTTGATTCATGTCATTGTATCCCTATTTCATGGATCAGTGCTCATATCAATCACTGGATTGTCTGGTTCAGACTCGATTATTTACAGACCGCGTCATATGGCTGGAATATTGCTGAGTGCGGCGACAAACAACAAACAAACAAACAATTGTGTCAGGTCCTTCAACCTTGTCAAGGAGTACAACTGCCATGACTGACGATAACTCCGTAGGCGACCTGTCTCACTGTGCTATCGACAAATCGAACATCAACAATGTTCGGATAAAAATAGTTTGTTTATCTAAAGAAAACCATGAACCGTCTTTCTTGAAACATAAACATGTGATAAACATGAATTTTTACTACTTAATTCCTTCACACCATGCCAGAAACATGGTCGTGGATTCCAATCCTGTTCACTGTTGTTTCTAGGTTTGTCAGCACCATACCCGTGCTCGTGGGTTTCACCGAAGTGGTAAACGTGTGAGACCTACATCACTTCGGGCTTTCCTCCCACATTAAGCTGACACGCCGTGATATAACTGAAATACTGTTCAAAGGGGCTTTAAATCAAATTCACTTACTCACTAAGGAAAGTCATGTTAATGCTTTGTAACGCAGCTGTGTTTTTTATTGAATTTATTTCCATGACGAACAAGTACCACTGAAATTTTTATGAACAATAAGTTACCATAGTTACGATGATTATACGTTGTTGTTGTTGTTGTTTCAAATGTTGCATTAATATTTAACTCATTATTCTTTTACTGTACATTTTTTGATGGGTAATGCTTTCACCAGGTCTACTAGTTTTATTAACATTTTCTTTAGAAATGGAATGGCCAGAGTAAGTGAGTTTATCGCCACTTTGAACGGTATTCCAGTTACATGTCAGCTTAATGTGGGAGGAAAGCTCGAAGTGATGCAGGTCTCAGACGTTTACCACTTTGGTGGAACCCACGAGCACACGTGATGACAAACCTAGAAACATAATCGGGGAGCACGGGTGGCCCAGTCGTCTAAGGCGCCACGATTTGCTGTGCAGTGTTGCGTCCCTTGGACACACCAGAAACCCATGATTGTGGGTTCAAATCCCGGTTCGCCCCAATTATGTTTCTAGGTTTGTCAGCACCATACCCGTGCTCGTGGGTTTCACCGAAGTGGTTAACGTCTAAGACCTGCATCACTTCGGGCTTTCCTCACACATTAAACTGACACGCCGTGATATAACTGGAATACTGTTAAAAGCGGCGTTAAACCCAACTCATTCATTCATTCAGAAACATAATCGGGGCGAATCAGGATTCGAATCCATAATAATACGTTCCTGGCATGCCAAAAGTAATTGAAGAAAGGAAAGGAATGTTTATTTATACATATTATCAGTGTCAGTTTTTCAGGTTCCGTAGTTTGTTTGTTTTTTAAAACAAGTAAATGTTTCTTGTAGAGTTTAGCTTGGTGAAGACATATGTTGTGTTTTATTGTTTTCTTTTGTTGATTAAGTTTGTCATGTTTGTTGTTTTATTAGTGATAAGGATTGCTAGTTTTCACTTATCGAATATTACTCTACCTTAAGGATGTCTGCTGCAGTTGTGCCTCATTTGCATATGGTAGGAGCACTCCTTATATGGACTGTTGTTCGTTACCCTCAGACATGTTATATAATTCCATACACAGCAGTACAATTGTTTGACCGATCCTCGTTGTGTTTTGTATGTCACAAGACCTTTTGTCTTTGAGTATGGTTTAAAAGTTAAATACTGTATTCGACGTAATAAGCGCCCGACTCTAATAAGCACCCACGGCCATATTTCTTAATATATTGGCTAGTGAACAATCCCAATCAGCACCCCTTCTGATTGATCAATGTACAAAAGACTTGTATATTCGCGTATAATACGCACTCGTGTGTTATATGCATCCTTAATTATGGGCAATTAAATTCTGGAAATATATATATGTCGTATATAAACATTTCAGGCTGTCAGCATAAACCACAAAATTTATCTTTTAACTCTGTTTTTTTTCACCAAAATATTATTCTAATAAGAGCCCCCTATTTCTAATTTTTAGAGCACCCTGGGCGCTTATTACGTCGAATACAGTACCATTAAGTTAACTTTTATGCAAGACAGTGAGTGTCTCCATAGTGAATAGGGCTGGGATGGGCAACTCGGGTACTCAGGTACTCGGTACTTGGGTCGGGTGGGTACTGAGTAGGACCCGGGTACCCACAGGACTACCCAGGCCCATGGTTAGTCACGTGATATATTGTTTAATGACAAAAACTCACTATAGCTCAGTGGTTACACTACAAGTTGCTAATGTTCGCAATTCTTTTTGAAAATGCACACATTTGTTTACTTGTATATGTTTGAACAAAGATAAAGCTTCAGTCAGCTTCAGTGTGCGCCTGATCTGATCATTTAATACATGTATCTAAATACTTTTTGCCAGGGCTACGGTAAAACAATACCGAATCAGTCATCTTGTTCCCAACGCTTGAGACCTGCAGTGGGTCGGGTACCCCGTAGTAAATTTGGACTCGTCCCAGCCCTAATAGTAAAGTATAAATATGTCGCAGTAGTTAATAGCCATGAGCTCAATAGAATGCACACGGATCAGCCTTTTTTAATTGGAAAATTAAATTACTACATCTAGATTTTAAAAATACTTATTCTCTCATTTCAAACCAGCGGACATCCTCAACATGAAGTGGAGAGTTTTCTGTTCAGTCATCATATTAACAAAAGGCAGCAAATCAACTTGATGAATGCATTTAAGCAATGTCAACGCAATGTCAACGTGCGTGGATGCTGGTTTGATCCAGAACTGAGGAAAGTTCCCTCCTTTCCTAATACCATGTATCCCTGATGCGTTACCATGGTAACTGTTATCATTATATAATTATTTATAACCATTATTTACTGGGATTATGCAAGTGTTCGTTGTTGCCTTGTTTGTTTTCTTATTCCTTTTGTTTGCTTGTTTCATGTGCATGATGTAGAATATTTTATAATATCAAATTTCACATTAACATGATTAACTCATTTGTCGATAAAAAATAATTCATAATATTCACTGAAAGTATTTAAGTGTCCAAGTGGAAATGCTGAAATCACTGTAACCATGGTAACAGGATTAACATAGTTATTTGGGGACATGGCCTAAATGGCGTTGAATCAGTGCTTGACAGATGTTTCCCTTGGCTGATATATAGACTTGGTTGCAGTCGCTATCGACAATATCTATCTTGCGATGCTTAGCAGCTATACAAATACACCTGGAGGCAGTCAATCAATAGTAGATCTAAAATAACATGAAAACGTCAGTAACTACCTTTTAGGACTAACATCCTGTTTGGGTACCCTAGACCAGCCCACAACGAATGCCTTGTCAGGGATTAATCCCCTGACTAGAAATCTGAAGACATTGTCGTTGTTGTCCTGTTAAGGCATAATTTGTGGACACGGTAATCAAACGGATGTGTGAGTGAGTGAGTATGGTTTTACGCCGTTTCTAGCAATATTAAGCAATATCACTGCGGGGGACACCAGACACAGGTAGACAACAAACTATTCAGTTTGGACATATTTGTGATGAAGCTATTCTTCTAATAAATCTCCATCTCTTCCAATCAAATATATGCACTTTTTGATATAATGAAGTTCTCTCCTCACAATTATCACTAAATGAAGTTTTATTGAATATTTTTGTAGTTTCTGAATTGTATAATTCATCTGATCGCCTGTGTAATTTTAATTTTGCTAAATCCATGTGAATTTCAAATTTTAATTATATCCTCAAAAGTGACCTCATTTTACAATGTTTTCCAGTTTTGGCTTTTGCAACTATCACTAGAAATCATGAATCTTTGAAAATATCGGTCTATTTCTTGTAAAAAGTTTAAAATCAGGTACAGAAGGTCAAAAAGGTTTCGTTTAGAAATTTCACTTTCTGATATACATTTATTAAATAAATCAATCAAAATAAATACAACAGGAATTTTACATAAAAAAGACATGCATGTACTTAGGTTCCTAATACTGTCATGTTTTTACATGATGCACCATTTTTTTGTTTTCGTGTCTGTTTGATAATCTTTTGTCCAATAGTCCCTTCACTATAAACACGATTCTGTTGACGGACTCTGGCAACTGATCCTGCTACTAAGTGACAGAGAGACAAGGGAACGCGGATATATTTTTTTCTTAGATCCTTAGGGGCAATAAATATTTGTGAGGCGGGGTGTCTGGTATTGAGGCGATTGTGGATGAAAATTTAAAAACTACGTTATCATTGCCTTATTTCAGGATGCCACAGAGTTATTTTTTGAATTTTTTAACAGTTTCATGTATACGATCTCCGTGTTTTTAACTTCAACCTATCCTGTGATTATGTATGAATACCATCCAGTGTTGGATTGAACCAAACCAAAATATTTTATCATCTGGTTTGAATAAATGTTTTCAGATTTGTTTTTGTTTGGTTTTACTGGATGTGTGTTTGTTTGTTTGTTGTTTAACGCCGCACTCAGCAATATTCCAGCTATATGATGGCATCTGTAAATAATCAAGTCTGGACCAGACAATCCAGTGAAAGACAGCATGAGCATCGATCTACGCAATTGGGATCGATGACATGCATCAACCAATTCAGCAAGGCTGACCACCCGATCCCGTTTGTCGCCTCTTACGACAAGCATAGTTGCCTTTTACGGTAAGCATGGGTTGCTCAAGACCTATTCTACCCCAGATCTTCACAGGTTTATTGGATTACGAAGACATGTGTTTGTGTTGGTGTCCTTTTTTCACCACCACCTGCGTCCCCATGGTAACTATAGGGCAGCGTGGGCAAGCAGTCAAAAGCGCCAAGGTAGCAGGCACCAGGTGCTGAGATCGTATCCCACTAGTGTTTGGGTTGTTATACACATTCGGACCAACAATGTTTACCGGTCCTTACAATGTTGTCACTACCCTTAGTGTATGTTACATACGCCCTAGACCGCCTCCGTGGTCTTGTGGTAGAGCGTCCGCCCGGAGAGCGGAAGGTCCAGGGTTCGATCCCGGGCCGCGTCATACAAAAAGACGTTAAAAGATTGTACTTGTTGTTACCCTGTCTGGCGCTCGGCATTAAGGGGCTAAAACAAGGACTGGTCGGCTCGGAGTCAGTATACTGTGTCTGAGAGGGGTATTCATGTTAAACTGCGGCATGGTATCTCAGTGAGCTAGCACTATAAATCGGCATCAGTCCGGACTAGTACAAGCAGCCACACACACACATACACGTGCATTCACGCCGCTATATAAGTGCAATAATCTTGGACGCGACGTTAAACCCAATTTCACCTCACCTACATACGCCCTGTGCACTCAAAAGAACCCACTTGCCCGATGGCAGATGACCAGATGGTGGAAACATGAATATGTACATACACCCGAAACACAAGTGTCAATACTTGTCACCCTGGGCAAGTGACTTAGTCCAAATGTGCCTCTGTTCACAAACCAGGGAATAGGTACCCGATATGTAAGATGGATGTAAACACCTCTAGCACCCAAAGGCAGCATGGGTTGTATACTCCCCTGGGAGTTGAGAATGATAGCTGGAATGCAAATGGATCCACTGATTGGGAACAAATAACACTGCATTTGAGCAGATACTAGTACACGGATACCTGCAGTATATAAATGTATAATAATTATAATAATAATAATATAGGCTTCCTACTTTATTGAGCTGTAATGCCATGATATAACAGAATATCCAATGGCACTCAAATCAGATGTTTCACTCTGACATCCCCACTTGAAGACCTGTCAAACCCTCCGTAGATGATGGCATCAAGTGGACTTCTTAATCAACCAATCACCGTGGAGGCTTCTAAATTTTTGGTACAAGCGGGCAAAACATTCAGTGAATATAAAGGGGCAGTTCTGAATTGAAAAAAATTAGAATTACAGTAAACTATGGTTACAACAACCTCAAAGAGTCACTAATTTTAGTTCGTTATAAGCATATTAACAGCATATATCCAGCCAATATACATGACCCAAAATAAGTTATATCCGTCAGTTCATTATAAGCATGTTCGTTATAAACATATTTTACATATTTTTCTATATAAAAGAGTTGGCATTTAAGTGAAGTGAAGAGAATATTAAGTACATGTAAAAAAAAGCTGTCAAATTTGGGATTGCCAGCCTCTATGGTTTGTGTATTGTCAAAACAATCGTATTGCAATATGTTACGATACATACTGCAATATACCCATCTTCCTGAGGCAAAGGGGTTAACTGACTATGAAAGTCCAGTTTCCACCCTTGCCGAACTAGGCTAGAATGTCCAGGCTCGATCGTAGCGCCACCAGTGGTTATTACGAATTATGTCCCTTCTATTGACCAACCAGATTCCACCTTTCATATCACTTGCAATTGCTTCAAACAAAATGGCAGCACCCAGTCAAGACGATCTGATCGATAATCAATATCTATATTGTAATAAAATGGGCCTCACTTGAGCACCTTGATAAAAAATATAAAAAAAGGTTTTGAAAAATATCTGTCAATGCCAAGATGGCGGAACACATGCTTTGCAAATCCTTCAATCGACTGAAATCTGCACGTTGAAATCCATGTTGTTTACAAACATGATGTCTAGTTTGTTACACGATTTTGACAGGACTATGCATAAACTCATTTGTCCAGCCTAGTTCGGCACGGGTGGAAACTGGACTTAGTCTCTTAATGCCCTTGCTTCAGGAAGATGGGCGGCTTGTAGACGTTTACCACCAATGGGCATGTTGCTGAAAAACCAAGC
The DNA here is from genome assembly GCF_023055435.1 of Haliotis rufescens. Lineage (NCBI taxonomy): Eukaryota > Metazoa > Mollusca > Gastropoda > Lepetellida > Haliotidae > Haliotis > Haliotis rufescens. The sequence continues at coordinate 214,134 of NW_025964388.1, forward strand.
ATCAGAACCAGTGTCAGTCTGGGTCATCGATTTCACGGCATATGCTGGATGTCAATGTGTTTGTTGTTTAACTTCACACTCAGCAATATTCCAGCTGTTTGACAGCGGCCTGTAAATAATAAAGTCTGGACTAGACAATCTAGTGATTGATATTATGAACAACAGTGTCAAAGACAATTGTTTTACAAGTACATGAAAATACAAGTACAAGAAAATTGTTTTACCAGTACCAGTATGTGATCTGATTGTTTTGTGTTCACTAATTCTGAGGATCATTGCTCATGCTGTCAACCACTGGATTTTTTGCCTGGATCAGACCTGATTGTCGTAAAGTAATTGGCACTCATGAAGATCCAGGGTAGAATAGGTCTTCATCAACCCATGCTTGCTGTAAAAGGCGACTGTACTATACTTATGGGATCGGGTGGTCAGACTCGCTGACTTGGTTGATGCATGTCATCATATCCCAATTGCGTGTATCAATGCTCGTGATGTCAATCAATGGATTGTCTGGTCCAGACTCAACTTATTTACAGATTGCCGTTGGATAGCTTCAATATTGCTGAGGGCAGCATTAAACAACAAACAAACAAACAAACAAACAAGCTGATTATTTACATAGTCATGCCCACGTGAAGATTTTGGTTAAAACTGGTCATCAGCCACCCCTGCTTGTTGTAAGAGGCGACTAACGGGATCAGTTGGTCAAGCTCGCTAATTTGGTTGAATCATGTCATCATATCCCAATTGCGTATACCAATGCTCATGATGTCAATCACTGGATTTTCTTGTCCAGACTCGACTATTTACAGACCACCGTCATTTAGCTGGAATATTGTTGAGTCCAGCGTTACACAATGAGAGAGTGAGTATGGTTTTACGCCACGTTTAGCAGTATTCCAGCAATATCACGGGGGGAACACCAGAAATGGGCTTCACACATTGTACCCATGTTGGGAATCGAACCCGGGTCTTCGGCGTGACGAACGAACGCTTAAACCACTAGGCTACTCGACTGCCCTGTTAAACAATCAACAAACACGGCCATGGTAGCTGGAATATTGCTGACATCAGCATTAAACAACATTCAATCTCTCACTCCGAGAAGAGTTCTCATGCTCCACAAAAACAAAGCCAGATGTTTATTTCATCTTGTTTATTCCTTATCCTATAACAATAGAAACATGTTCTTCAATAGATAGATAGATATATTTTCTCGTCCTATCTACATGCACTGGTTAAATGTTGAGATCTTTGCTACCAAGCGACAGACTTTCCACAAACCAGTGGAAAGGACATTCATGGTACATGGTACATGGTACATGGTACATGTGCTTCCATGGACCAACTTGAGGACACAATCAAGATTGAATCAGTGTCGAATAATATGTGGCAATATGGCCAATTATTGCTGCATAACAATTACTTACAGCCCATGTCATTAAATATAAAATCAATATTATATTGTGCATAATTTTTTAATTAATGTGCAATGGATAGCATTTTAATAAAACCATGCTTTTATGAGTAAAATAGATATTGCTGTAGAATAAAAGCATCTAAGTTGACTTCTCAGGGTCCTATTTTCTATTCCACACACTTGTTTGCTACGAAATTCAAAAAATAATAATCTAAAAATGTCATTCAGACATAAGATTCCTCTGTCCCTCTTGTTTCAGGAATGATAATTAAACACTCCTGAATTTAAATAGTAAGTAGAAATAATTAAATTTGAAGAATATTGAACTTATTTTATTGCATCATTTCACATGAAAATGTTTCAATAAATGTTAGATTGTGTCTCAAAATTGAAACAGTAATATTAGAATAAATATTCATAGAAATATTGTTAAAAAGGAATTGCTGTACAGGGGAAAAAGCTGAAATTAAAAGTAACAAATAAAGTATATTCTATTTACAACTCTCACTATGTACTACATACGAATATAGTAACTAATCACCATAATTACAACGAATAAATTAACGGTATACATACTATAACATGGTCAAGTTATTGTACAATTTATACACTATATTATAAAGGCACTTGTTACCTAGAATGCACTTGAGATGTTTACCTCAGATCTATAACAATTATTAAATGAAAATAAAACACAAAGAGATAATATTATTTGATGCCATGAGAGAGATTTTCTGCAGTGGAGCAGTATTGGCGTGTCATCTACTGTAAGCGACAGGCTCTTTGTAGTCATTTTATTTGTGGACTAAACTCTTGAGCTTAAAACTATTTTTGCAACTGAATAAACACACAAAGCAATTCTAGCTTATATCTGAACTCTTTTTGCAGTCTAATATCACAGATTAAGAATATCAAACTAATGACTATTTGAAATGTTACATCACATGAATACGTAATATGAAACAAATGTCTGAAAATATTGTCCATATATGTACTTTATGTTTGTAAAACCAGAACACAAGAGACAAAATATGGCCATCAAAGTTTGATATTAAAGGGTTCTAAAGATCTCAAATATTGATGATCCATCTTTTTACTTTGTGACAACTTTGTTTTCGTACTCAGATCAGCACTTCCTGGCATATGCAAGGGACACAACTCTGTGTAACAAATTGTAGTGCACTGACCGTTACAATCTGTTTGAACCTTAATTGGACTCAGAACAGCAGATCCTGGCCCATCTAAGGGACACAACTCTGTATGACAGCTTGTTCTATATTCATGAGATTCAGGACAAAGATCTATCATGACTTGTCTCATGATGTCATTCCCAGGATGTCATGTACACATGGCGTCATGCCCGCTTTGACGTCATGCTGACATGACATCATGGGGTTCTGCCCATCAATTGTTGCAGAAATGATGTCATCATATCAACATGACATCGTTCCCGCTACGACATCATGCTGACATGACATCATTGGGTTCTGCCCATCAATTGGTGCAGAAATGATGTCATCACATCAACATGACATCGTTCCCGCTACGACATCATGCTGACATGACATCATTGGGTTCTGCCTATCAATTGTTGCAGAAATGATGTCATCATATCAACATGACATCGTTCCCGCTACGACGTCATGTTGATGTGATGTCATCAAGACATGCTGTCTGTTTTGTTTCATAGTTCATCCTTGCTTCCAGTCTAACACTGATTGGAAATATGCCACAATAATCTTATTTTATGCAACTGAATCCATAGACTGATTTCAAAGTGGATCAGTATGGGAAGGGAGGCAACTCTGTGTTGAAACACCCCCCCACAGTTCTTTTATTTCACCAGACTTATTTTAATCTGGATCTAATTTCATTACAATCCCTTTTCAGGTTAATTTAAATACTTAAAAAGGACTTAAAAGAAATAAAAAAATAATTCCATTTTCATAGAACATCTAGAAGTGATATTTCTATTGATATATAATTTATGATAATATTTTCAGTGATGTCAGTTACAGGTCATTGACTGTGGAGTACCCTTATCAACAGCTGTTGATTCCATGTTGTTAACATCATACAATTAACATCCCATTCAGACTGACGAAGTAATGACAGGTTTAGGATGACATCAATCAGTGGATGCAATCTGTCACTTCAACTGGACTCTCAATTCCCTGTGAAAGAAACATACAATGTTATAATAAATGTTATATTTAGCATGTTTAGTGAACAAAAAATGGTTGTTTTTTTCAAGAAACTTTTACTATTACAACAGACTGCAACTTAACTAAATTGTGAGTCAAGTGTAAAAACTACAGCTTCATCAGTTATGCTGTGTCGTGTTCAATGAAAATGCATAAACAAAACAGATCTAAGTTAGTAAATCAAATCCATGGCTTCACTCACTCCAAGCTTCTAACAGTAACTACTAAAGTTCCTCTTTTCTCAGCAAGACGGTGTAGATGCCTATTTCAGTTGTCTGTTTTAAGACAAGATGCTCATCCTCTTGTTGTTTGAAAATGTCAGTAATAAATGTGGGAAATTTGGTTCATTCGTCCATGTATAACGAGGCTTCAACTGTTTGAAAGCACCCATCCTCTTTAAAGCGCCTTATGCTAGAATTAGTGAGTGAGTATGGCTTTACGCCGCTTTTGGGAATATTCGAGCAATATCACGGCGGGGGGACACCAGAAATGGGCTTCACACATTGTACCCATGTCGGAAATCGAACCCGGGTCTTCGGCGTGCCCACCCTTATGAGTGAGTGGGTGGGTGAGTGAGTGAGTGAGTGAGTGAGTGAGTGAGTGAGTGAGTGAGTGAGTGAGTGAGTGAGTGAGTGAGTGAGTGAGTGGGTGGACGGGTGGGTGGGTGGGTGAGTGAGTGAGTGAGTGAGTGAGTGAGTGAGTGAGTGAGTGAGTGAGTGGGTGGACGGGTGGGTGGGTGGGTGAGTGAGTGAGTGAGTGAGTGAGTGAGTGAGTGGGTGGGTGGGTGGGTGGGTGGGTGGGTGAGTGAGTGAGTGAGTTGGTGGGTGGGTGAGTGAGTGAGTGAGTGAGTGAGTGAGTGGGTGGGTGAGTGGGTGGGTGGGTGGGTGGGTGGGTGAGTGAGTGAACGAGTGAGTGAGTGAGTGGGTCAGTGAGTGGGTCAGTGAGTGGTCAGTGAGTGAGTGAGTGAGTGAGTGAGTGAGTGAGTGTGTGAGTGAGTGAGTGAGTGAGTGAGTGAGTGAGTGAGTGGGTGGGTGGTCGGGTGAGTGAGTGAGTGAGTGAGTGAGTGATTTGGTCAGTGAGTGGGTCAGTGAGTCAGTGAGTGCTAGAATTAATCCAGATGGTTGGGTAGGAAGTGTGAAGACACATGCTCAAGGTTAAGCCACAACCCACCAGACTTGATTCTATAGAGTACATCCGCCTGTCCTTCTCCACCATCTCTCGGTCCTTGTGGTTCAATTCTTGCTTTAACATGGAGATCTCGTAGTTCTTGCGATGAAGGAGATCTTTCTGGGCTCGTTTTCGAACCTGAGTCTGAAAAAATATAAGGATGTACCTCCACATGACAAGAAGTGTTTGTTTGTTTGTTTGTTTGTTTGTTTGTTTGTTTGTTGTTCAACGCCTCACTCAGCATGTTCCAGCTATTTGACGGCGGTCTGTAAATAATCAAGTCTGGACCAGACAATCTAGTGATTGACATCATGAGCATCGATTCACGCAATTGGGATACGATGATATGCATCAACAAAGCAAGCCCGATCGCCTCTTACGACAAGCATGGGTTGCTGAAGACCTATTCTACCCAAGACCTTCACAGGTCGACAAGAAGTGAATGTATTTGAACACTAATACTGTTATATCCAGTATGTGACTTTTAATATCGTAGGAAAGACTAAAGTCACGCAGGTCACAGACAAGTATAACTTCATAAACCCCACACAGACCAAGGAAAATACTAGCAGCACATCTGGGGGAATAAAACACACAAAAAGCGGATCCTGATACTGTCAGGGGATGCAACTCCCACATGACAATACTTAGCAATACTGCATGTTATAACAAGAGGGTCATGAGTGGCCCAGTCGTCTAAGGCTGAGCAGAGTTGCCTCCCTTGGGTATGCCAGGAACCTGTGATTTCAATCCCGATATTTGAATAGCTAGGAGTGAGTGAGTGAGTATGGTTTTACGCCACTTTTAGCAATATTCCAGCAATATCCAGCGGGGGACACCAGAAATGGGCTTCACACATTGTACCTATGTCGGGAATCGAACCCGGGTCTTTGGCGTGACGAGCAAAGAATAGCTAGGAAGGGATGCTCACCCGTTGCAACTTAATACAAGCATCAGGCCCTTGGGGTCTTCCACTGAATCCCTACCACCTGAGTCAGTATCAAACGGTAAACATTTACCAGGGCCTCCACAAAACCAGAAGCTGACAATCAGTTTCAAGGGTAAATATTTACCTTGTGATCCTCCGTCTTCCTGGCTGAACCGGGTCGAGGCATGAGGTGGGCCCTCTCATTCTCCAGATGGAATGTCTGGAACATTAATCAGTTTTCACTTTAGTGAAATACCTTATTTGACATAATAAGTGCCCGAGGAGCTCTCAAAATTAGAAACAAGGGGCTCTTATTAGAATATAATTTTGGTGAAAAAAACAGAGTTGAAAGATCATAAACTTTGTGGTTTATGCTGACAGCCTGAAATGATACAAAAGAAAGGTATGTGCGTATCATACATGACAGATATATTTTTCCAGAATTTAATTGCCCATAATTAAGGGGGCATATAATACACGAGTGCATATTATACGCGAATAAATAAGTCTTGTGTACACTGATCAATCAGAAGGGGTGCTAATTGGGATTGTTCACAAGCCAATATACCAGCAAATATCACTGTGGGCGCTTTTAGAGAAGGGCGCTTATTACGTCGAAAACGGTGCTTCAAGTCAAACTTATATTTTTTTTTAAATCAACTGATCTACCTTTCCTAGCACATTCATTGTTATGCAACCTCAATCATCATCAATACTTTCAGTTTTGTTCCTCCATCACCTGTGAAGATATATGGCCACTCTGCAGTATCGCTGCTATTTGTAACCAACAACTCAGGCCACAGCCTGGTTCCAGCAAGTTCAATGTATACCAGCAATAGTCTGTGTCTGTGTGTGTCTGTTTCTGTGTGTTTGTGTGTGTCTGTGTCTGTTTCTGTGTGTATGTCTGTTTCTGTGTCTGTGCGTGTGCGTGTGTGTGTGCGCGCATGCATGTCTGTGTGTCTCTGTGTCTTTCTGTTTGTGTGTGTGTGTGTCTGTCCGTGTGTCTGTGTGTGCTTGTATTAGTCACAGTTTAACATCAAAACCCCACTCAGACACATAAGTTTGACCAGTCCTTGTTGTATTCCCTTACAGCTGAACACCAGGCAGGGTAACAACAAGTACATCTATTGACGTCTTTTGGTATGACGTCTTTTGGGGATCGAACCCAGACCTGCTGTTATCTATGCACATTCTGTCTCTCCTCGACCACAGACTAAGTACTAAGGCCATGCAGGGGTAATGGGACCCATTCTGCCAATTTAACGTCACATGTTTCTATTCAAAAAGGGATAGTTTTCAATAATATGAACAGGTTTCAACGTTGGTGTTTTTTGTGAAAATACCTTTTTCTGTTTTATAGCTGTATTCAGTCGTTTTTCTTGGTTGAGTCTGTCTCGTGTTCGATTGAGAGACTCACGTAGTAGCTCGGATTCCTGGGAGTGCATTCGCATATCGTTCTGAAAAATGACAACGCATTTGAAAAACATTAATTACATAGTGGAGTTTAAATAGAAGCATGACTCAGCATGTTTTAAGTGTGTGTTATGTTGTTTACACCATACTCACCTATATATTAGAGTCTTTTAAATAAATTATTCTGGACCAGACAAACCACAATCTCATTAAAATGAAATCTCAGTTCTTGCTATCGCTAAACAAAGATCTGAGGACATCCCATTATGCGTCACGTCAGAACGACCTTTCATCCGACCAAGCAAAGTGTCGCTTACCAGATCATGAAAGTGACAGTTGAAAGGTGTTTTCCAATCATGCAACCTCGAAAACGTTAACACGCTGTATTCCGAACGACAGTAACGGTCCGTACGACTGATTCCGTCAAAATTATCATCTATCTCTCTCTTCCGTGGGATAAAATTTGAACGGAGGAGGCGTTACGCAGTATGTGGGAAGCACTGCTATACAATATCAACCATATATTAGACATTCCGGAACGTTCATTTTTTCAGTTTTCAAAATTTTAATACAGAACTGTAACAACATATTTCTCAAGCGTAGTCTGAAGTCGCCAGGTTGAAACGAGTGCCGTAAAACTCGAGAAAGCTGCTCTCTAATTGGCTGATGTCGACTTCTTGTTGGTCATTTCATTGGTCGGTCAAAGTTCGTGAAAGGTCATTCTGACGTGACCCATAATGGGATGTCCTCAGATCTTTGTTTAGCAGAAGCGAGAACTTAGATCTGATTATAATGAGATTGAGACAAACCAGTGATTGACATTACGAGCAAGAATCCAGGACATCACGGTACAATGACACACAATCAACCAAGTCTGACCACCTGCTTGCCTGTTGTGGATTAGAAGGAGGGGGGCATCCTGTGACAAAATAGTTTTTCAAGCAATTTCCCGAAAACAAAACCACAGACTCTCTATTACAAGAGTGCTGTTCGGGATGATAACGGTGTACATCTAACATGCAACCGTGAGGTAGGGCTGGGACGAGTCCAGCTTTACTACCCGGTACCCACCCCCCTATTACCCGACCCTACCCGGATACCCGCTGTAGGTCTCAATGGTAGGTACAAACTGTCCGATTGAGAAAAGTTTGACCGTAGCTCTGGTAAAATGTGTTTAGATACATGTATGAAGCCATCTGGTGTATACACTGAAGTTTACTGGTTCTATTTTTATTCAAACATATAAAAGTCAGAAGGAATGGGTGTAGTAGTCAGAAAAAAATTAGTGACAAGTGTAACCATAGAGTTTTAGATCATTTTTGTCTTTTAAAAATATATCACGTGACTAACCACGGGTCCGGGTAGGCCCGGGTCCTACTCAGTACCCATCCGACCCGAGTACCCGAGTTACCCGTCCCAGCCCTACTATGAGGTACCATAGTGAGTGAGTGAGTTTGGTTTAACGCCGCTTTTAGCAATATTCCAGCAATATCACGGCGGAGGACACAAGAAATGGGCTTCACACATTGTACCCATGTCAAGAATTGAACCCGGGTCTTGGGCGTGACGAGTGAACGCTTCAACCACTAGGCTACCTGACCGCCCTCAGGTACCCGAATGTGTAGGTATGGCTTATACAGCCGCGGCTTACCCTTCAGTTACTACCCAGCAACCCCTGCACAGGAAGCAGCTCGGAAGGGAGCAATCATTAGTACACCACACATGACAGCAAAATTAAATATCAAACAAACCACTCACCTCCATTGCATGTACTTGCTGGGTCTTGCTGGAGGCTGTTTCCTGAGCTTGCCTGGAAAAAATAACAAAATGCTTCAAGAATTCTTGTTACTCCATTCATTTAGTTCTGTCAATATTGTTGAGATCCATTGTAACAGTAATATTATTCCTGACAACATGGCAGAGATGAAAGTGTATTCATTTAATGATACACCATATTCCAAGACGGAAGTTGATTACTTGATGGGACAAACCTGAATACAAACAGACAGGCAAGACATTTTCCTGCAATCTGCTGCTCCAAATGAGAATGATGAATTGCAAAATAACTCAAAATCAAGAATAGTCAATACAGTGTCACGGCAATGAATACCATGTACATATCTGCTGCTAGATACATGTATTTTTATTTGCATCATTGGAAAACGATGTTTAGGAACTACTGTGTTGTTAAGTGTACACGTTGACATCTTTAACAGGGGGGCACAATGGTAGGAGTGTTGCGCAGTGGAATATTAACTATTAACAAAAATGTGAATTCCCTCACTGTATGTGGGAACTAAACGTGACTATCTTGATATGATGAAATAATTCAGATAATAAATTCGGGGAACTAAACATGAATCTCTTCTTAAAAAAGATGAAGAAATGTAAATGTGACAAAATTAACTAAATATGATTCTCAAAATCTGTTGCTATCAATCTATCAGTTTAGCCCTATTTTGGCTAGCATTGCTGTGTCCTATTGCGACATCCTATCGTAACTAACACGTTCTACTACGTCCTTTCTTGACGAGCTATAAAACGTAATTGTTCAATGTACGTCCTATCGCGACGACATCTCAAACCAAACTGATGAATATGCGTCCTATCGAGCCGAACTATCAAACCGAAGTCAGGAAAGTACGTCCTAACGCGACGACATCTCAAAACCAAAGGGAACTTAACTCAAGTCAGATTAACTCGTTTTGCACATGCTCAGACAGCACATGCCATGTCATACTTTTGTTTTCTCTGCGAAGCAAGATGCTTTCCAGCTATCTGTTCCAGCTTAACATGTCTTCAAAAACAAAGGAGGAACAGCACAAACACGCACTGCACATGCCATATATGTAGTTTCTTTCAGCGTAAAGAAATCAATGTGAAGTTATGAACGACATCTGTGAATGTCGACAATCCCACCCACCTGAGTTTGGCGAGGTCTCGCTCGTAACCTTGCAGGAGGTCGTCCTTCCGAGCTGTCCTTTCCTTCAAGATATTTATTTTCTGTGCCAGGATCTCACAGGACGACTCCCGCTGCATCGTCAGACGTTCGCGTTCATCCCTCGGGATGTGCGCCATCGGCCGGAGGCCGTCGATAGCCTCCATCTCCAGACAGCTCGCCATCGCCCTCAGCAACGTCATGTACTGCAACAGTGGAGTCAACACTGTTGTAATATCCAAGAGAGTCCTGGGCCCACTTGCACAAAGCCATCTTAGTGTTAAGATTATCTTAAGCCTATGTTAAAGTATGGGAGTTACGATCATGGGTCCTGGGCCCACTTGCACAAAGCCATCTTAGTGTTAAGATTATCTTAAGCCTATGTTAAAGTATGGGAGTTACGATCATGGGTCCTGGGCCCACTTGCACAAAGCCATCTTAGTGTTAAGATTATCTTAAGCCTATGTTAAGGTATGGGAGTTACGATCATCTTAACACTAAGATCACTTTGTGCAAAGGGCCCAGAAGGGTGGGCCACAACTAAGTCAGTAGTCGGTAAAATTTGGGGTTTTTAGTCAGAAGGGATTTATTTTCAGGTAAGTCACTAAAACATTATGCAAAAAGAGGGCAAGCTGTCAGTTCGAATCTAAAATGCGAAATCATCAGTATGCACTGATGCAAATATGGATCGTCAGTCTGTAGGGGAGTGAGTGTGTGTGTATGGTTTTACGCCGCTTTTAGCAATATTCCAGCAATATCACGGCGGGGGACACCAGAAATGGGCTTCACACATTGTACCCATGTCGGGAATCGAACCCGGGTCTTCGGCGTGACGAGCGAACGCTTTAACCACTAGGCTACCCGACCGCCCCATCTGTAGGGGAAAAATGGGAACAGCTAGTTCTGCTTTTGTTTCATAACTGCAATCGTGTTTTGCAAATACCAAACACTGACTCTTTTCGTTGTCACAAGATCTAGTCATATATGACATTTTCAAGATTTTAGCATGATTACGATAAACAATAAACTTGTAATTATGCTAAGCATTTTTGTAATGGTCATTTTACATAAATCTTTTCCGGTCCAATTTCACCCATTTACGTTTATGATACTGTTTTTGGTTGTTATACGCTAAACTGTATATCCTATCAGGGCCCTCATTCAAGGCATATCATACTGGGGAACACCTGAATTGGGGAACACCCAAATTGGGAAACAACCCACCAACGTCGGGATTCAAACTTATGCCAATTTAAGCCATCATTTTAACCACTGAGCCATGAGCCTCACTCTAAAGAGTGAGTGAGTGAGTGAGTACAGTTTTACGCCCTTTTAGCAATATTCCAGCAATATCACGGCGGGGGACACCAGAAATGGGCTTCACACATTGTACCCATGTCGGGAATCGAACCTGGGTCTTCGGCGTGACGAGCGAACGCTTTAACCACTAGGCTACCCGACCGCCCTCACACTAAAGAAGCTACAGATCTAACAACTTACTGTCGTCTCACTGCACTCCAGGGCATCCATTGTCTCCCTGTGGGCACTTCTCTCCATGTCTGCCTCCACGTTGGCAGGGGTGATGAGGCCCCGAGCCTTGCCGATCTCGCGGTCCAGTGAGGTCACGCCCTGCAAGACACGGTCCTCGGATATTGCCTGGTTGACCCTCATCTCGGCCAACTCCTTCTTGAGTGAGATCACTTGTTGGAGAGCCTGGTCCTGGGAAGGCACTGGACAAACACACAACACCAGCTCTTACGCTTGTCCAGTTCAAGGAGTGAGGAACAAAATTTAGACATCTTCATTTTTAATTCATAACTGAATTTACATGGATGCTATTTTTTGTATGAATTAAATCTCATTTGAATGTTCCTGTCAATCTCATTAAAATCAGATCATAGTTCTTGCTATCACTAAACAAAGATCTGAGGACATCCCATTACGGGTCATGTCAGAACGACCTTTCATCCGACCAATGAAAGCGTCGTTTACCAGATCATGAAAGTGACAGACGGAATGTGTTTTCTAATCATGCAACCTCGAAAATGTTAACATGGGGTATTCCGACCGACAGTTACGGCCTGTACGGCTGAATCCGTCAAAATTATCGTCTATCTCTCGCTCCCGTTGGAAAAACATTTGAACGGAGGAGGCGTTGCACAGTACGTGGGAAGCACTGTCATACAATCTCAACCATATATTAGACATCCCAGAATGTTCGTTTGTTCAGATTTCAAATTTTTTATCGAGAACTGTGTCTACATATCTTTCAAGCATAGTCTGAAATGGAAATCGCCAGGTTGAAACGAATGCCGTAAAAGTCGAGAAAGCTGCTTTCTAATTGTCGACTACTTGTTAGTCATATCAGTGGTCGGTCAAAGTTCACGAAGGGTCGTTCTGACGTTTACCGTAACGGGATGTCCTCAGATCTTTGTTTAGCGTCAGCGAGAACTTAGATCTGATTTTAATGAGATTGATGTTCCTGTTAAACTAACATTGAGTCTCTGAAATAAAATATTTTTTTCAAGATTTGTTTGGTCAAATTGTCTATTAAAATAATATAAAGAAGCCCAGTGAGTGAGTGAGTGAGTGAGTGAGTGAGTGAGTGAGTTTGATTTTACACCGCTATTAGCAATATTCCAGTTATATCATATTGGGAGCCATGCTTTACCGCACGCCATAGCCGAGGTAGCACTATACTGAAACGCGCAATAGGGAGGAAACACTGTAACTTGTGCCTTTCCCTATTCCTCCTGCTTTCCCTTTACTTAATACTTTGAGGAAAAAGAGAAAGAGGAATTTTTATTTATTTCACCGATCGATGTCAATAGTCTGGCCCAAATTTTGTATTGAAAACCTAATTCAGGCCTATGTCAGGCAAACAAGTGGTTGATAGCGTGAACAGCTTCCATGTAGTTGGGGTACACTGACACACAATCAATAGCTTCATCCCAATTTGAGTCAACTGTTGCGACAAGAATAAGATGCTGGCCACCCAATCTGACATGTAATCTAATATTCTCAGATTGATGGAACTCACATGGTGGTCGGACGCTCTCAAGGACCTTGACTCTTTGCCTGAGTTCCGCCAGAGCTTCCCTCTGCCTCGTGATGACCTGCTCGTGTCGCTCTCCGCGGCATTGGGAACCAAGAGCAGACAACTCTGAAGTGATGCGACCCTGAAGAAAAGACATTTGAACACAGTAAGTATCAAATATTCAGTATCCAGTATCTCAATCCCAGTATCCACTATCCAATACCCAGTACCCAGTATCCAATACTTAGTATCCAGTACACATTATTGACCCAGTATCCAGTATCCAATACTTAGTATCCAGAACACATTATTGACCCCAGTACCCAGTATCCAATACTTAGTATCCAGAACACATTATCGACCCAGTACCCAGTATCCAATACTTAGTATCCAGAACACATTATTGACCCCAGTACCCAGTATCCAATACTTAGTATCCAGTACACATTATTGACCCAGTACCCAGTATCCAATACGTAGTATCCAGAACACATTATCGACCCAGTACCCAGTATCCAATACTTAGTATCCAGAACACATTATTGACCCCAGTACCCAGTATCCAATACTTAGTATCCAGTACACATTATTGACCCAGTACCCAGTATCCAATACGTAGTATCCAGAACACATTATCGACCCCAGTATTGCAGTATCCACAAAGTGTCCTCAGGTATCCAATACTCAGTATCGACCCAGTATTGCAGTTTCCAATACCAAATATCGACCCCAGTATCGCAGTATCCATACAGTGTCCCCAAGTATCCAGTAGCCAATATACAGTGTCCCCCCCAGTGTCTAATAGCCAGTACCCAGTATCGACCCCAGTAGTCAGTATCCAGTATCGACCCCAGTACTCAGTATCCAGTATTGAACCGAGTACTCAATACCCAGTACTCAATACCCAGTATCCACCCCAGTACTCAGTATCCAGTATTGAACCCAGTACCCAGTACTCAATACCCTGTATCCAGTTTCAACCCCAGTACCCAGTATCCAGTATCAACCCCAGTACTCAGTATCGACCCCAGTCCCCAGTACCCAGTATCGACCCCAGTACCCACTATCGACCCCAGTACCCAGTACTCAGTACCCAGTATTGACCCCAGTACCCAGTACTCAATACCCAGTATCCAGTTTCAATACCAGTACCCAGTATCGACCCCAGTACTCAGTATCGACCCCAGTACTCAGTACCCAGTATCGACCCCAGTATTACCTCCTGGTCGAGGAGCTCCAGCTGCTTCTTCTGTTCCTCCTTCTCCTCGCTCAGCCGGGTCTCAAGCTGCCTCAGCCTCTCCGTCCTCTCCTCCAGCCCCGCCCGCAACTTGGAGGACACCGACTGCTCCTTGCTGCAGACACATGGACAAGCATTACACCTGTGATGTCAGCAGGTTATGGCATGAGGGTGAGTCAGGGTGTCATGTCTGTATGAAGACATCTTCCCCAAGCAAGGGAGACAACTGACTATAAAAGTCCAGTTTCCACCCTTGCCGAACTAAGCTGGAATTTTCGTAGCGCCACCAGAGGATTTTATTAGTTATGCCCCTTCTATGTCTGACCTATCGACCAATCAGATTCCACCCATCATATCACATGCATTTGCTTCAAACAAAATGGTGGGGCCCAGTCAAGACAATCTGATCAAGTTAAATGAAGAAAACTTTCACAATCCCTGCCTCACGGACACCCAAAACATAACACTTGAGATTCAGAAAATATCTGTCGACGATCAGTGGACTGAACACACAAATCCTGCAATAGATCGAAATCCAGCCAAAGTATAACTCACAAATTCCAGACTAGTTCGACAAGGGTGGAAACTGGATGGTTATAGTGTGTCTCTAAGATAAACTAAGATGCCATACATGTATCCTGATGAAAGCATGTATCTGCGACCATTTTGCATTTGTAGTCATGTTATTCATGTTGCAAAAATATTATCACGTTAGATTGGTGTTATACATCGACACTTGAACAGCCATTCATCTAGAAAACTTCTAAATATATAACAAAGATCCACAGAATATCACAAGGGTGGATTCAGAATTTTTAAAGGAGTTTCAAAATATCAAAATCCACTCTCAGATAATTTTACTGCCTACAACATACTACATTTTGTTTTCAAAAGGAAGGGGTGGGTGGTGGTCCGTACTCCCTGGACCCCAGTCTGGATCCACCCAGTCTGGATCCACCTATGTACAAACATTCATCTCACCTCAACTCCTCTTCAATCTTTTTAATTTCCTCCTTCTGTTTGTCGACAATCTGCGACAGTTTGGCGAGCTGCTGCCGCGACTCCGTCAGGTCCTTCTCCTTCTTCACCAGCAGCTCCTTCTTGTACTCCATCTCCTGTTTCTGCGTCTCACTCAGCTCCCCGGTGATGTCTGACAGGCGGGCCGACGCCCCCGCCAGGTCGCGCCGAAGACCCATGATCACGTCCTGAGATTCTGTGAACTGCTTCTTGAGATCACCGTTTTCCCTCCTGGACAGCGAAAAGAATTTAATGAGTGGTAAGTGAACTTTTAACAATATTCAACCTCATTAGGGCTGGGATGAGTCAAAATTTACTACCCGGGGACCCACCCCCCCTATTACCCGACCCTACTCGGGTATCCACTGTAGGTCTCAGGAGATGTCTCAAAATGTCCGATTGAGAACTTTTTTAGCATAGCCCTGGCAAAAAGTATTTAAATACATGTATTAAACAATCTGGTCATTCATACACTGAACTTGACTTAAGTTATATCTTTATTCAACCAAATGAAAAGTCAGAAGGAAAGGGTGCATAGTCAGAAAGAAATGCGAACATTAGTGACTTGTAGTGTAACCATAGAGTTCTTGATAATTTTAGTCATTAAACAATATATCACATGACTAACCACGGGTCCAGGTAGTCCTGTGGGTACCCAGGTCTTACTTTGTACCCATCCGACCCGGGTCCTATTCAGTATCCATCCGACCCGGGTACCCGAGTTACCCATCCCAGCCCTAACCCACCTCACAGCACCGAGAAAGACCTTTGCACATTGCACCTTACCCATGGTAAGCTATCTTGAATGAGTGAGTGAAAAGGATGTAACTTAGCATCAATTTATTTTGTAAAAAAAATTGGAACTCCACGCCTGAAAAAACCTCCAAATCCCAAACGAAATTAAAATCAAATAGTCGTTTCCTAATACCTAAATAGTTGTGTGTACATGGTTTTATTACACACAAAGTTAATAAGCGCTCCCCTGTAAATTGGATGCTGGGTAAAACATTCAAATGGCGGCAAGTTTGCAAGGAGGCTAATCTTCATCATTTATGTCACCCCTCCCAAGACATGGTATCGCCCAGTACCTGAGGACAGATATAAGGTGTTCCATTGCTGCAAGTTCTTCCGTGTTTCTCTGGATAACAACCTTAGGCTTTGGAGGAAGACTTGGTTTGTGCTGAGAGATCCTGTGTTCAATTTCTGGAAAATAATATTGCTGACTTTACAAAAATATTCCTCACACAAGTTTTCACTCAGTGGCACCGAGCAGTGCATCATAAATGTCGAGCATTTGTTATCCAATCAGTGGCTCCGTTTGCATTCCAGTTAACATTCTCAACCCCCTTTGGGAGTATACAACCCATGCTGCCTACCTGTTATTACTTTCTTGAGTTGTTCTACCTCGTCCTGGTAATCTTTATTCTTCTTGGTCAGCTTCACGATCCTCTCCTCCATCGTGCATATGGTGACCGCATGCTGTTTAACTTGTTCCTTGAACGATTCCGCCTCATCGTGCCCTCTCTGCCTCGTCTCCTCCTTCTCCTCCTCCAACCTGGCAGCCTGCTCCGTCTTCTCCTGGTCCAGCTTGGCGATCTGTTCCCGGAGCTCGGACTCCAGCGCCCTGAGGGAGGCCATCTCGGCCAGCGCCTGTGCCGCCTGTTCCAGTTTATCCTTGTCCTCTTCCTGTTTCGAGGTCAAAGACTGGGAACAAGAGTTGTTGTGGAATCAAAATGTGGAATAAATTGAATTCTAAAACAATTTACTTTTCTTCTTGAGGAGTCTGTTGAAATATTTCAGGTTGGTTGGTTTGTTGTTTAACGCCGCACTCAGCAATATTCCAGCTATATGACGGCGGTCTGTAAGTAATCGAGTCTGGACCAGACAATCCAGTGGTTAATATCATGAGCATCGATCCATGCAATTGGGATTGATGATATGCACCAAGATAAAAATGGACAACAACTAAATGCTGCTCCAAAAACTTCTAGGAAAGTGTTGCCATATAATGAGAATGTGGAATAAAAATTCTAAAACAAATTATATTTTTGAGTCCGATAACAGATTTAAGACAAATGAACAGCAACTACTAGTAGTGAGTGAGTGAGTGAGTGAGTTGGGTTTACTGCCACTTTTAACAGTATTCCAGTTATATCACACTGTGAGCTTAATGTGGCAGGTAAGCCCGAAGTGAATCAAGTCTTAGACATCTACCACTTCAATGAAACCCGCAAGCACGGGTATGGTGCTGACAAACATAATCAGGGTGAACTGGGATTTGAACCCATCAAGGGACGAATTGTGGCGCCTAAGACAACTCGGCCGACTGGGCCCACCCATCTACTAGGAAAGATCTTAAATGTTTTCAATGCCAAAATACCATGGTCTAGCTGCTGTCAGCTTAATGTGTGAGTAAAGCCTGAATCTTTTACTATAACATTCAGTTTTATAGAAACAGACCTTGTTTGAAAAGACATGACATAGTGGGTCCACATGCAGGAGCTGTTCCTACTATATACAGGTTGATGACGAGAGTTATCTCCCTTAATTAACTCTCCAACAATTGAACCAAGGAAATGAACTATTTGTTCAGCTCTGACATTTTGCATTGATTTTGTCGAATAAAGCTAGGAAATCAAAATTTTGTAGTGAGTATGAGTAAGTACGGTTTTACGCCACTTTTAGCAATATTCCAGCAATATCACGGCAGGGGACACCAGAAATGGGCTTCACACATTTTACCCATGTCGGGAACCGAACCCGGGTCTTCAGCATGACGAGCGAACGCTTTAACCACTAGGCTACCAGACCGCCCCCAGAATTTTGTAAGGTAAATGTTTTCATCATACTATTTATCATTAAATCACAGTAGTGTTACAAATAGCTGACAGAGTATTCAAATAACTCAATGACACCAAAAGTCCCGACTAGAAATGTCTTGGTACTTTACAAGCATACCAGTTATTACCTCATCAGACCGCCTCTCACCTGTCTCATGGACTCCAGGCTGGCCTCCAGCTCCTCCACCTTCTTCTTCTCCATGTCAGTAGCAATTTCTCTTTTCTCGGTTTCCACGGCAGTGATACTATCGATTGCACGGTTCAATTTCTCTTCCTCTGCAAAACGATGAAAATTTGCCAAATTATTCATGGATGTCTTGAGAAAAGTTGCAGTCCCGTCAGATCAAATATGATCATTTAAAGATTATGGGGGGTGTAGTATTGAAATTGATTTAAGACTTAAAAAAATAAAAGTATTGGTTCTCATGCAACTACTTTCGAAAATTAAGCAGACGGGGAGCCTTTTTTTTTCTCAGTTGTTCAAACTATTATCAACATAATAAACAGTTGTGTACAATTAACCTGGGAAAGGGCCTCCCTACATAAATGTATTTCTTGATGAGTAAAATACTGGAATACAGTATTCAACTACTGTTGGACTACCAGTGTTTGCATAACACTCACATACAATGAGCTTTGGTTTTATTTGACACTGCGAAAACGTTATCGTGGGCACACAACACCGGAAGAAGCATGTCAACAAATCCGAACTGTTTGTAAGCTATTTTATTACTTTTCTCCAAAATTTCATTCAATTTTGTTCACATTAATTTCAGAGAAATCGTGTGACCTATTTGGCAAATCGCATTAATTTACCATGAACGTGCCTTGAAATGAACATTAGTCATTAGAGATACAAAGTCTCGGTCGTCCTATCAATTCCTATGAAATTTCTTTTCAGTTATGATATTGGTCATAACATTAAGTTTTTTTAAACTAACTCACCCATCGATTGGGGAAAAAATGGGTAAAGAGCTGATTGCTTTTCCCGGGACAAATACACATGTAAATCTTAACCTCTGCGTATGAAACACTGTCCTGCATACAGTACACAAATACCATTGAATTTGTAAATCATCATGCAATGTGATGTTTCATCGTAAATTTCATGTTTTCATTGACAATATTTGCAACGCCAAAACAAGCACACAAATTTGGGTGATTTGTAAATGAACAGTTTTTACAGAAATATGCTCAAAATGAACTGTTTCTTGGCAGTGCTGAAAAATCTTAATAGTTTGTTTTGTGGAAAACATGGTGTGTAAATAGTAAAAATGAATAGATTGTTTGATGTTGCTCAGACAACTGGTCTACCTGTGCACCAGGTTTCATTTTAAACTTCACGACTGATGTATCACCATTCTTCCCCTCCTCACCCTCGAGTCTCGCCTTCTCCACGGCATCCACCAGCCTGTTGCCCATCTCCTCCTTGAGGGCGTCTAGCTTCTGCTTCATCTCCTCCTTGTGGCTCTGCTCCATCTCGGCCAGCTGCGTCCCAAGGCGCTCCTTCTCATCAATGGCCGACTCCCACTTGGCAAACAGCATCTGGATGTGTGATCCCGGGGCTGGACAGACATGTACGCGTCAAATAACCAAATTGATGTATTCCGTGAGTTTGGTTAATTACTGAACAGTATTTCAGTTATATCATGGCATCAAACAGGATCTCAGTTATATCACGGCTTCAAACAGTATTTCAGTTATATCACAGCATCAAACAGTATTTCAGTTATATCACGGCATCAAACAGTATTTCAGTTATATCACGGCATCAAACAGTTTTTCAGTAGTGTCATGGCATAAAACAGTATTTCAGTTATATCACAGCATCGAACAGTATTTCAGGTATATCACAGCATCAAACAGTATTTCAGGTATATCACAGCATCAAACAGTATTTCAGTTATATCATGGCATCAAACAGTATTTCAGTTATATCATGGCATGTCAGTTGGTGCCAAATACCAAACTTGATGTATTCTGTGAGTTTGGTTTATCACTGCTTTGAACATTTTTTTGCTATTGTTTGTTGGCTCAAGGATAATTATCCTTAGGAATTTAATGTTCATTCAGACAATGGTTGTCGTAAATCAGTCGCTGTGACAGTTTGCTGTTTAACGCAATCTCATTAAAATCAGATCTTAGTTTTCGCTACCGCTAAAAAAAATAATCTGAGGACATCCCATCGTCACGTCAGAACGACCTTTCGCGAATTTTGACCGACCAATGAAATGACTGACAAGAAATCAACATTGGCCAATCAGATGGCAGCTTTCTCGAACTTTACGACACTAGTTTCAAACTGGCGACAAGCTTCAAAACATATTTTGACATATTCTCGATTAAAAAGTTTAAAACTGATAAGAGGAACATGCTGGAATGGCTTTAGATGGCCTAGATTGTAGGGATATAATCATAAAACCCGTAACTGTCGTTCGGAATACCCCGTGTTAAATATAGTGTGGTTGCATGATTAGAAAACACATTTCGACTGTCACTTTCATGATCTGGTAAGCGACGCTCTGATTGGTTGGATGAAAGGTCGTTCTGACGTGACCCATAATGGGATGTCCTCAGATCCTTGTTTAGCGATAGCGTGAACTTAGATCTGATTTTAATGAGATTGCTGTTTAACGCCGCACTCAGTAATTTTTCCAGCAAAATGAAGGCGGCCTTTGAACAGTGTTTCTGTCATATCACAGTGTGTCAACTTCATGCAAGTCATAGATCTTCACATAGGATCATAATGATAGACATCCTTGGATTCGAACCCAAGAGCCCAAGTCATGGCTAAGGGCTGCAACTGCCACCATCTGGATATGACAAACAAGTGGTTGATAGCAAGAGCACAAACCACCTAATCGAGTTATAATAACATGCACCATTCATTGTCATCCACGGAAACAACCGATCCAGACAGGCTACTCTGACACAGGAACAAACTCTGTCCCCACCCAATTCAGGCTCCCTCAGTGTTACATAATCTTACCATCATTAGTCAGTTTGACGTTGGCTCCACACTTCTCCAGCGCCTCCTCTATGTCTGTCGCCCACGTCTGTTCGTCCGTCATGACACGGACAAGCAGATCACGGACCCAGAGAAGTGCCTCCTCGGTCGACAGAGACTGGATCACCGTCAGCTCCTGCCGTAACGACACGGACAGGCGGCCATCTGTCTTCAGGCGATCCTGAAAGACAGGAGTCAGTTAATTTCAGAAGCAGTGAGGCTATGTCAGCTATGTCAAGGCAGGGAGAGTGGGTGAGTATGGTTTTACGCCGCTTTTAGCAATATTCCAGCAATATCACGGCGAGGGACACCAGAAATGGGCTTCACACATTGTACCCATGTCGGGAATCGAACCTGTGTCTTCGGCGCGACGAGCGAATGCTTTAACCACTAGGCTACCCGACCGCCCCTCAAGGCAGGGAGAACCAGTAATGGGTTTCACATATTGAACACATGTGGGAATCAAACCTGATCTTTCAGTATTATTGTCAGAATTAAGTGCGACATCATACTAAAAGGTGAAGTGAGGTGAAATTGGTTTTTAACGTCGCATCCAAGATTATTGCACTTATATAGCGACGTTCATGCACGTGTGTGTGTGGCTGCTTGTACTAGACCGGACTGATGCCGATTTGAAGTGCTAGCACACTGAGATACCATGCCGCAGTTTAACATGAATACCCCACTCAAACACAGTATACTGACTCCGAGCTGACCAGTCCTTGTTTATTCCCCTTAATGCCAAGCGCCAGACAGGGTAACAACAAGTACCATCTTTTAACGTGTTTTGGTATGACGTTGCGGGGGATCGAACCCCGGACCTTCCGCTCTCCGGGCGGATGTTCTACCACTAGGCCATGGAGGCGGTCACATCATACAAATGAAAGTTGCTCCAGATATTAATGTGCATATAAAAACACTATTTTAAAATCTCACCCTGTGCGTGTTAGTGTGTATGCATTAGTGTGTGTGTGTTAGTGTGTTGGTGTGTTAGTGTGTGTGTGTGTGAATGTGTGTTTGTGTGGGGCTTCTGGTGTGTATGTGTGTGTGTGAGTGTGTGTTTGCCTGTGTGGGGCGAAACATTTCTACAAATACAACAACACATACCACTGAAGCCATCAACTTTTCCTTAAGCTTGTTGCCATTGGCGATCAGTTCACTTGAACCAATCCTCGCCACTCGAACCTGCTCCTTGAGATCTTTAATCTTATTGGTCAGACTTGTGCGTTCATCAATGAGTTTCTTCATCGTCTCGATCAGCTCATCGTCAGTGATCTCAGTTTCTGGCGCCTTGATTCCAGGTGTGGAGAACGTGACCTGTATCACACGGTTCCGGAACCTCTCCAACTAAAAGCGGAAACCCACATGTAGGCGATATAATTATCATGTTCAGTCACATAACCCAGTCGCAGAAGACGTTTCTTATTGGGAAGCTTGTATACTCCCCAGGGAGCTGAGAATTTGAACAGAATGTGCGCTGATCTGAAAGACTTAACTGTATTGCAAAGAGCATTGTGTGGACTATGACATGTGTATGCCTATTCTGTTCAACAGACAATCTATCCTTCTGACAGTCAGTGAGTAAGTGAGTGAGTTGGGGTTAAAACAGCTTTTAACAATATTCCAGTTATATCGCGGCGTGTCAGCTTAATGTGGGAGGAAAGCCCGAAGTGATGCAGGTCTCAGACGTTTACCACTTGGGTGAAACCCACGAGCATGGGTATGGTGCTGACAAAGCCAGAAACATAATCGGGGCGAACCGGGATTCGAACCCACAATCATAGGTTTCTGGCGTGCCCAAGGGACGCAACTCTGCACAGCGAATCGCTGCGCCTTAGACAACTGGGCCACCCGTGCCCCCTGCACTGATTAATTGTATTGCAAAGAGCATTGTGTGGACTTTGCACTGTACGGCTATACATATTTTGAATATTATTTGTTATTACAGGTTTTATCGCATTAGTGTTAGGATCAGGGGGCAGCTATTTTAGAGTAAAAATATCATTTACTCTTATCCTGAATCACACACATGAGCAATAAGCATGAGTCAGGATAAGACAGAATATATTATTTGCAAAGTCCATTCTGACAAGTGACCAATTTTCCAAAGTGGGAGCATGAAAAAGTGCAAGATGAAATTGGGGAAGGGGGAGGGTAGGCACAGTATGATACAGTCCTGGGACCATTCCCCACCAACACCCCCTTTAATACATGACCAGTCCCTTGTACTGCTCCTGCAGGACACTTGGACTTGTGTATACCTGTTCTGTTCAACACACAATCTATCCTTCTGACAGTGAGTGAGTGAGTAAGTTGGGGTTAACATGCTTTTAAAAATATTCCAGTTATATCATGGCGTGTCAACTTTTGGGGGAGGAAAGCCCGAAAGTGATGCAGGTCTCTAACGTTTACCACTTTGGTGAAACACACGAGCATGGGTATGGTGCTGACAAACCTAGAAACGGGCCGAACTGGGATTTGAACCCACAATCATAGGTTTCTGGTGTGCCCAAGGGATGCACGTCTTCATAGCCAGTTGCAGCACTTAGAAGGCTGGGTACCAAGTACCCAGAGAAGACATGTGATGGCAGAAACAAATCACCAGTGACTTTACAATCCTGTATATGTGAAAGAAGCAGAAACTCTAACAATTTTCCCGTCCCTTCTCAAGACATTCCTGTTCAGACCACACCAATTTATGTAGCTCTGTGTATGGAGTTATGCCCTTATTATTATTATTATTAATATTATTATTATATCTTAATTGATGTTACTGTGGGACTGACCCTCTTGGAAGACTGTTCCATGTCCACCCTGACCACTCTCTCCGTCCGCTGCATGTCAACAAACTGGGATTTAGCCGCGTCCACTTCCCCTTGAAGTTTACGATGGACGTCCTTGGACTCAAACAGCATCTGTTTCGTCTTGTCCAGCTCCTCTCGGAGAGAACCAATCAGGTTGAGTTGTTCTGACACCTTGTTCTCAGAAGCCTTGAATTTCTGGAGGAATAATACATTATTTGTACATTTAATGTGTTGTCATTTCAGTTGTTTTTTTCCAGCTCGATCCCAACTTGTATCCTTGAAGGTCCTTTTTTTGTACTTTGAATGTTATGAAATTAATTTCCTACATAAATCCAGTTGTCAGGGAACCAGTATGACGAAGCCATTATTGACTTACAGCATCAGTAGCAGAGGTGTTACGATACGGTGGGGTGGCGATACGAGACATATCCCGATACTATTGGTGCAATACGATCCCTATCGCATTACAGTACTTTTATGTCACAAGCTGATATTCTTTCTCAAAGCTGGTGATTAACATCCCTGAATCATTTGTTATTAAATTTCAAAGATCAAAGATACAGAAACATATTTCTAGAGGACATTGTGAACGTTATGTCATTTGTGTCCAACCATGAAAAACGACAGAATCTGCCATAGCTGCTGGTTGAACAGTTTCTGTTATCATTGGTTTTCACACCAATATAACTTGTAATGACAAGGTAGACACAATTTTATGGATAACAACTTCTTTAATACTGTAAAAAGCCTTGCTTGACAACGGTATAAGGATCTATACTGAAACGTCGCTTTTTACAGTATTAAAGAAGTTGTTATCCATAAAATTGTGTCTACCTTGTAATCCGTCAACTTCTAAGTAATGCCTATCAAACAAAATAACTTGTATTGTGATGTTTCATATGTATCACGGGTTGTAAATCGATATATTGTATCGTGGGCCTCGTATCACGATACAATACCGTATCGCTGTATCGTTACATCACTAATCAGTAACAGGAGGAGGTTCAGGTGTATCTTTTATTATTTGCTCAAAAGATCTACTGATAAAAGTTTTCACACAAGTCAAATGAAATTAACATTTTTTATTCCTCCCAAAGTCAATCACTGTTCGTAAGATTTAGTTTTTCCCTAATGGAGAGCTCTGTTATAAGGGAAGTTACTCTTGGACTTGTCATTCAAATATAAATTCCAGGCTGAATTTCATAATGTCATTCTGGAATTACCCAAGCACCTGTTATAGTAATTATCATTTTGAAAAGAGACAATGGTTTGGACAATAAATTTCCATAAACAAATTATTATTATTTTTATTATTATTATTATTATTGAGGAGGAGATGACACAGTGGTAACAACACTGACCTGTCTGAGGCTGACCAGCTCCTTCTCCCTGACATCTGATCTGTCCTCACCTGGCCGGCTGACCGGCGTCGATGTGTCCTTCAACTTGGACACCTACAACAAATGAAATATTCAAATTGATATGCTACATTGTTAGCGGAATATGTTTTCTAATCATGCAACCTCCAAAGCTTGACACAAAACAACTGTTACGACTGTATGACTTATTCAAAATACTTTAAAAAGCATAGTCTGAAATGGAAGTCACCAGTTTGAAATGGGTACGGCAAAGCTCAAGAAAGCAGCTTTCTTAGTGGCTAATGTCGACTTCCTGTTAGTCATTTCATTGGTCTGTCATAGTTCGCGAAAGGTCATTCTGACTTGACCTGTAATGGGATGTCCTCGGTGGTAGCGAGAACTTGTATCTGATTTTAATGAGATTGAGGTAATCTGAACAACTTTGTTTAGGCTATTTACACTTAGGATGTTTACACTTAGGATCGAAAGAAGAATGGGTGGGTAATAGGGCTGGGACAGGTAACTCGGGTACCCGGGTCAGGTGGGTACTGAGTAGGACCCGGGTACCCACAGGACTACCCGGACCCGTGGTTAGTCACGTGATATATTGTTTATTGACAAAAATTATCTAGAACTCTATGGTTACACTACAAGTCACTAATGCGCGCATTTCTCTCTGACTATGCACCAATTCTTTCTGATTTTCTTCCATATGGTTGAATGAAGATATAACTTAAGTCAACTTCAGTGTATGAATGACCAGATTGTTTAATACATGTGTCTAAATACGTTTTGCCTGGTCTATCCTAAAAATGTTCCCAATCGGACATTTTGAGACATCTCCTGAGACCTACAGTGGGTACCCGGGTAGGGTTGGGTAGTAGTGGGGTGGGCCCACGGGTAGTAAATTTGGACTCGTCCCAGCCCTAGTGGGTAAGTTGAAATTTAATGTTGCATCAGCATTAAATCAGTCATATAGCGTCGAGAACAAGTTGATCAAAACGCAAGTGAGTCGGAAGTGCATAGTGTGTGTTTGTGTGCTGCCGCCTACCCTGTTGTTCAGCGTGGTCACTTGGACGTCTCGGTCGCGGAGCTCCTTTTTCAGCATCTCAATTTCTCGGGTGAGTTTGCTGATCGATGAATCCTGCAATATGATGACATTATGATAACTCATCACGAACATATCAGTAATACCAGAGAGTGTGTCAAATATTACGAAACATCAACAGACATCATGGAACATCAACACACATTTCAGTAAGATCAGCCATCCTTGTTCTATGATCATACTGATTTTCAAGAAACAAATTTTTTAAAAAAATCTTTCATTTTGTAAAAGATTTTTTTTTAAGGAAGATAATTTATGGATGTCAACTGAGGAACACAACGTTTCGGAGTATATACTTACTCCTTCATCAGGTGAATTCTCTTCCTTAGATATTTTTTTACCTTTTAAAAATATTTTCACAATTAGAACGTAAAACCTTAGCATCCTTTTAGGGTATAATTTCACACTATGTCAGTGGACTTAATGATTGTGTTCACTCATGTTTTATGAACAGAAACAATATGCAAACTTTATCATATTTTTATCAATAACTAGAAACACTGATAAGGTAATGATATTCAAATTTTCGTAAAACATGCTTTTTCTCCTAATCTTACTTTTCTTCTAACATACCGTATTTGTAATAATAATTAGAAAAATATACCTAAATATAACTTAATATACATAAAAGGTTTTTTTCATGATCATGACATTTTTGTCATTTTCTTTCAGGAGAATGAAAAATTGATGTTTATCTTTTTCCTGTTTTTTAATCAATTTGACAAAAGTTTGAGTGAGTGAGTGAGTGAGTGAGTGAATGTTCTGTTACCCTGCAGTCAGCGATATTCCAGTTATATGTATATCATATAGGCCTGTACATAATCAAGTCTTGGCTTGGAAATCCAGTGGTTGAAAGCATAAGCAACGGTCCCTCCCGTCCTTGGACCTTTAATGCCTGAGTGCATGGCAGGGTAACAACAAGTACCATCTTTTAATGTCTTTTGGTATGACGCGGCCGGGTATCAAACCCACGACCTTCCTCTCTGTGGGCAGACGCTCTATCCACTAGACCATACCGGCAGTCCAACTCAGTGAGTGAGTTGGTTCTAACACCGCTTTGAACATCACGCTGGATGTGGGAGGAAATCCCCAAGTGATGCAGCTCTGAGACGTTTACCACTTTGGCGAAACCCCTGAGCACAACTACGTTGCTGACAAACCTAGAAACATAATCTCGGCGACACAGGATTTGAACCCACGATCATACGTGGTATGTAAACTTAAGGGACACAACTCTGCACAGCAAATTGTTGCACCGACTTGCTTGAAGAGCTGTAAGCTATTCATAGCACACGGACACACCCAGTCAGTCAGTGAGACAAATCAGCTGACAGTGAAATAGGCAAGTGACAGATAGTGAAATGTGCATGAAATTGACAAGAGTTCTCAAGCAGGTAGATATCTTGAATACGCATTCAGAGTGTAGCACACCAAATCTCATGTGAAATTATTTCTTCAAACTAACTCTATACATCAGTTATATAAACACACATGCCAATGACAGTATATCTTATATTGCACCAAGTTAAATTTGTGGGTTAATTAATACATTGTCATACTGATTGCGTTGTGAAAATTGCATGTTAACTATCACATATACAGGTGACGTGACAAAGATAAGAAGCTAGCACCAGGTTATATGTGATAAAAAGTTAAAAAAAACAAATCCAAAGAATAAAAAGAAGCTTGTCCACCAATATTTAATTCCTTCCAACACATCTAAAAATTCCCGCTCATGAAATATTGTTAGCATTTGAAACAACTCTTCATATTTTTATCAAAGTGAAATCGAAAAAATAATAATAAACTGTGGACATAAAATGTTTAAGGTAAACATGTTAAAAAAGACTTTTCCCTTCAAATATAATTCTGGGTAACAATACTTTTGAATATAATAAAATCATATGGATGTTTCTTCATATTTTAACATCAAGCATTATTTTTTTTAAATTGAGTGAGTGAGTATGGTTTTACGCCGCTTTTTAGCAATATTCCAGCAATATCACGGCGGGGGACACCAGAAATGGGCTTCACGCATTGTACCCATGTCGGGAATCGAACCCGGGTCTTCGGCGTGACAAGCGAACGCTTTAACCACTAGGCTACCAGACCGCCCCTTTATAATATTCATGTAAATAATTTCGCTCAATTTGAAAGATGATTAAATGTTAGAAAACCAACCACCCTTTTAATGCCATTTTACCTTCACAATTAATTCACATACCTATGTGTCTGAACTCATAACACAAAAAATCCTTCCATGTTACTATTTTCTAATTCTATTCCAAATAAATTGAAATTTTAACCAAATATTTTTTACATTTTTTTTAGCCTATTTCCAGGACAAACAAAAATGTTGGAAGTATAGCAAGACATATAACCAGGAATGTATGAAAGAATTAGATGTGAAAACCATTGCATGTGCCGCACAGACTCTCACACTTACCTCCTCCTCCTCATCCTCCTCTTGCTTTACAATAGAACAGAAACACATTAGCCCTACCACCACAGCACGCAGGCTAATCACAGGGGGGTCTACACTACTTGGGGGATTACAAGACAACTCGGACCATTAAAAACTGAAATATTGCACAAATTGTCTAGGTAACTCATTATTAATCTATCATGCAGAAAAGGTGAGGAATTTATATTAAAAAATTATATTTGGAACAAATTACTTATATTCATCTTTTTTACATTATAATACTACAAGCGAGCATGCATTTGCCATAAAGCATAGGCTGTGAGAATGATGAAAAATATTATTTGAAAAAAAAAAGAGAAAAATATAATGGCCTATCAGATATGCATATTCAAATGTGCTTGTACAGAATGGAGAAATGGCTGAAGCTGTGAGGAGATTCATTAATGCAAGCTGTGTAGTCTGACGTCACTCTTACGTTACACTTCGAGTATATGTCTATATTTCTAAAGAATAATCACGAGACCTGTCTTAGTCTTTAATCTATGATTTTAAGTCAATTATTTTTTGGTTCAAGTTCTCAGTTTTGTCGTCAGCAGGCTTTTTCTCAGAAAGAGTAATTAGAAGTTAACAAGAACTTACACAAAAGACTCTCTGTAGTGAATAAAGAAAACAAATTAACAACAAATGTATTAAATGTTTACTGGTATTCTGAACAGACTTAACTCCGACAGAATAACACAACTGAAAACTTATGCGCACATGTAACCACAGCAACAAACAGTTAAAAATCTTTTTACAAAAAGTAATGAAGCAGTAGGTAGGTAACAAACGAAAAACAATTAAAAAATCAAAACGACAAAAATCATTAAGCAGTAGGTGGGTAAATAATAAATGGGATGTTCGAATGACAGACAATGACGGGTTAGTCATAGACAGGAACATGCTATTCTGTTAGTGTAATAAACATGGTTGTTAGGGTAACATTGTGACTTCACTTACTTTACTCGACATGTCGCGTTGCATCTGTGTAACTAAACCCGAAGTGATGTTTTTGTCTTTCTTAACCCTCTCCAACTCATTGCGGACATTGTTCAGTTCCCGCACCTTCTCGTTGAGCTCTTGTCTAAGATGGTAGTGACTATCACCGGAATCGCCTTTCATGTTATTTAGCTACAAATGCAAACAGTCGCCTTGTCAGTGGATTTCAATTTCATTTTGGACATATCCTTCAGAGAGATTGCTATCTCATTAAAATCAGATCTAAGTTCTCGCTGCCGCTTAACAAAGATCGGAGGACATCTCATTACGAGTCTCGTCAGACAACCTTTCGCGAGCTTTGACCGATCACTGAAACAACTAACAAGATATCGACACCAGCTTTACTGCACTCGTTTCAACCTGGCGACTTCCATATCAGACGCTTGAAAAATATGTTGACACAGTTCTCTATTAAAATTTATAAAACTGAACATACGAACATTCCAGAATGTCTAATATATGGTTGCGATTGTATGGCAGTGTTTCCCACGTACTGTGCAACGGCTCCTCCATTTAAATGTTTATCCAACGGAAGCGAGGGATAGAAGATTATTTTGCCGAAATTAGTCGTATAGGCCATAACTGTCGTTCGGAATACAGCGTATTAACGTTTTCAAGGTTGCATGATTAGAAAACACATTCCGACTGTCATTTTCATGATCTGGTAAGTAACGCTCTGATTGGTCGGATGAAAGGTCGTTCTGACGTGACCCCTATTTGGATGTCCTTAGATCTTTATTTAGCGATAGCGAGAACTAAGATCTGATTTTAATGAGATTGGAGAGATTGATGCTTTTTGGTGTTAGAAAAGTGAGTATGGTTTTACACCATCTTAGCAATATTCCAGGAACACATGGAAAAGGACACCAGAAATTAGCCTCACACATTGTAACCATGTTGGAAATCAAACCCAGACCTTCAGCCAACAAGCAAACACTTTAACCACTGGGCTACCCAACACGCCGTTATCCGAAAGAGGTTCACGGATAAAGATTTGTTGCCATGAAATTAGGAATGATTTATCCTTGTGAAATATCCTAACTGATCACACTAGTGTCTTTCCAAAAGTATAGACAACTAGACGCAGATCACTGACTTCCAAAATTTGATTAGGCAACAATAAATATATTGTTGGATGTTAGATCAAATTTATCAAAAATGTGAGAAGAGAGGTGCACTATTTCTTCTATATTCTTATTTCTTTTAGAAATAAACTATGTTTTCTTTTGTGTTCATTCCCTTAGGGGAATTCAAATAAATACATAAATATACCCAGTCAAGTTTTCGGCCTCCCGGCCTTCAACAGACACACTTTGTTGGTTTTGTAACCATATTACTAGAGATCCTTTTTTAACCATTGCTGTAACTGACTTGGGCTACAACGTCATGCACAATTAGTAATAATGTCCTAGCTCAAGTCAGTTACAGCAATGGTTGAAAAAGGATCTCGAGAGTTGTAGTTTAAAACCAACAGAGTGTCTGATGAAGGCCAGGGACCACTTGCAGAAAGTGATCTTAGCGCTAAGATGATCATAACTCCCATACTTAAACATAGGCTTACGATAGTCTTAGCACTAAGATCGCTTTGTGCAACAGGGCCCAGGAGTCTAAAAGCTTGACTGTATACTGTAAATCGTGAAAGTAATGCGTCTCCATAAGAATGCTACCGCTGGCCCCTAGCCAAAAATGCAACTCAATATGAATGCGACACCCCCTCCTCTCAAGCATCAGTGGATTTATATAAAGGAAATGTCTTCTGTCAGAATCCTCACCTTAATCCAACCTTACATTAATCCAATAACATGCCAAATAGCACCGCTTATTAGCGCTGAGTAGAGTACTTCCGCTAAAACAATACATGCGTGCTGGCTCGTGTCGGCCAAGAACAAAGACACTATGTCTGTCTGGACTTGCATGTCATATACAGTATGTATTCTTGATGGAACGTTTGAAAGTAATGACAAGAATGGTTTCAAATATATGGGACATATTCATTGGAGTGAGTGAGTGAGTTGGGTTTAACGCCGCTTTTAACAGTATTCCAGTTATATCGCGGCGTGTCAGCTTAGTGTGGGAGGAAAGCCCGAAGTGATGCAGGTCTTAGACGTTTACCACTTCGGTGAAACCCATGAGCACGGGTATGGTGCTGACAAACCTAGAAACATAATCGGGGCGAACCGGGATTCGAACCCACAATCATAGGTTTCTGGCATGCCCAAGGGACGCAACTCTACACAGCGAATCGCGGCGCCTTAGACGACTGGGCCACCCGTGCCCCCTCATATTTATTGGAACAATAGACTACTACTGTTAATGTAGTTCATCTCCATCTCAGAAAAACTAATCAAGTCTTTGAATGGCATTTAGAAGTGATGCACGCACATAAGGAAGCAAATTTATGGACGTCAACTTCTTTATTATGAAGAACACAACGTTTCATCAGCTGATGATGGAGTAAGCGTTTACTCCGAAACGTTGTGTTTCCTCATAATATAGAAGTTGACATCCATTAATTCTCTTCCTTAGAAAAAATAATGTAACTATAGACTGTCTTGTGGTGTATAACTCACATATATTAATTCATACATGATATATGCATCTACAACTATCTGCCAAAACACATGCTATATATGCAGCACAAACACACTTCTGATTCTAAACTCTTTGGATCATATCTCTTACACCCCAACATGTGGTTGATTAAAACACCAATCTCTCCAAACAGGACATGGTAAAGGCAACATGTTTCCCTGAAGACCAATTCAAATATTACGATTTTATTGCGGGCGTCACAATATATCATAGAATTGATGCATTGCGATATTAGTGGTCAGAAATCAAGGCAAGATATTTCCCAATATTCATAATAGAAACCGGAAATTATTTAAGGAATAAGTACACAGAATAAAGGAATTTTGTGTTACTTTATTTACCTCCAAAATTTCTTAAAAGTGTCCCCAATATTTTTCTAATCGGGACAATAAATCCCTTATACCCCACCATGAAGAAAACAAGCTACACATGGATTTCTGAGCAGGACAATAAATCCCTTATACCCCACCATGAAGAAAACAAGCTGCACATGGATTTCTGAGTGGGACAATAAATCCCTTATACCCAACCATGAAGAAAACAAGCTACACATGGATTTCTGAGTACTACAAAGCAAAAAGTTGCATGTTGTTTACGATCAATAGCGATGATGGATATCGATGATGCCTGGGTATGTATTATGTTGTCCTGCTACCATCAAAATATATGTCATTTTATGAGGTAAGTGAACTGTGACAGCCTGTTTCCATGACAATTTAGTGATGTAGAAACAAAACAACAAAATTAGTATCCGACACATTCCACCACACCACACTAAATAATACCCTCTACAAATCATTAGTACATGCTAAACAATCAGTTGTCGCTGTGCTCATAACAAATTATACATTAAATAACCACATGCTATCCATGTTAGGCCAGGCAAATCATTTTCTTGTTTAATGGATTTTATTGATGAAATATGCCAAATAGGTTACAGTAGATGATAATTAGCCTCAATCATTTTCATATTCCAGTCACAAAAAAATAGTATTTACAAAAATAGACGAGCAAATTTTCAATCATTTTTTTCTTACTGTTTAACATGTTTAAGGAAAACTTGTATGAAAAACAAAAAAATATACTGGACTGGCATCAATAACATTTATTTTTAACTTTATTAACTTAAAAACCTCTTCGACAATATACAAACTAACCATAATACCCTTTCTACTTTGTATTTCTTGCAAATTAATACCCAAACCACAGACAAATATGTAGTAAGATATATGAAACACACATATGGAACCTGGACAACAGCTAAGCACCAACTACTGTATATCTCCATAAAAAATAATCAGTTTTTTAATTGAACCCTTTTCTTATTAAATGACAAAACAAAACCTCGTTTACAAAGTTTCATACTCATATTGAAATACAGAAACCGAATTGATTATCTAATGATATGTTTTGTAAATGCTTTCAGTTGCTAACCTTTTAGGTAAGAATAAGAATTTATGGATGAACAACTTCTTTATTACAATTAAGAGCGACGTTTCAGTGTAGGTTCTAGCACCGTTATCAAGCAAGTGCTACCCTTTTAGTTGCTATAGTTACCCATATACACGGAAGTTTGAAAAATATGGAAATATGAAGGGGCGGTGCTTAATAATTTTCCAGGGGTATATACTGAACATAATATGAAAGAACACCCGTGACACCTACCTGTTCCTTGAGTGACGCGACCTCGTCCTTCCGGGCGTTCACCTCCGCCTCTAGCACCAGTAGCTTCGAAGTGACATCTACGTCTCCGCCCATGATGACGGACGGCTCTTGATGAAGTTTATTCTGCAGCTGTCCATTCTCCTGTTGCAGCTGTTGAATCAGCTGTTCTTTACGGTAGGCGTCAAATTCACCTACACGCAGTCGGCTGTTTTCTTCTGTCAACTGTAGAATTTTTTGCTCCTGGAAGAAAGTATGAAACAGAATTTGGTTAGAGTTAGTGGACAGTTGATAGGATATGTGTCATGGTTTGGGGACATCAAGCTTGGGAATCAAACCCAGACCTCCTCCATGACAAGTGAACACACTAACCAACTGGACCACCAAACATAGGATGTGTCCACTTAGTAGACACGAGTGAGTGAATGAGTGAGTGAGTGAGGTTTTACGCCGCTTTGAGCAATATTCGAGCAATATCACAGCAGGGGACACCAGAAATGGGCTTCACACATTGTACCCATGTCGGGAATCTAACCCAGGTCTTCAGCGTGACGAGTGAACGCTTTAACAACAATGCTACCCTACCGCCCCTGGTAGACACGAACAACCATAAAGTTTGTAATAGTGTATCAATGTTGGGAATCAAACCTAGACGTTCAGCTCATATCGCTTTTATAGCGATGTGCATGCACGTGTGTGTCTTTGTGTGTGTGCCAGTGCTTGTTTTAGTCCATACTACTGCTGTTCTTACGGTGCTTACCCACTGAGATACCAAGCCTAATTTTTAACGTGGATACCCCACTCAGATACAATGCAGTGACTCTCAGCCGACCAGTCCTTGGTTCATCCCCTAATGCTGAACGCCAGGCAGGGAAACAACAAGTACCAGCTTTTAACATTTTTTGGTACGATGAGGCCAGGGATCGAACAACCGACCATCCTCTATCAAGGCAGAGGCTCTCGCTCCATCCACTGGGCTACAGAGGCGGGCTCAAATACTGGTGTTATCGTAATTTTTTTAATCGTGAGAGATTAGCTATCATTAGCATTATGCCATTCAAACAATACTCAAAATGAGGCTATGGTTTCGAAAGGGTCAAGCGTATTTATTAGGGCTGGGATGAGTCTAAATTTACTACCCGGGTACCCTACCACTTAATTCCCTACCCCACTACTGGCCTCAAGAGATGGGTACAAAATGTCAGATGGGGAATAGTTTGACCGTAGACTTAGCAAAACGTATTTACATACACATTTGAAATGATCTGGTCATGCATACACTGAAATTGACTGAAGCTTTATCTTTATTCAAACATATGAAAGTCAGAAGGAATGGGTGCATAGTCTGAAAGAAATGCGAACATTAGTGACTTGTAGTGTAACCATAGAGTTCTAATTAATTTTAGTCATTAAATAATATATCAAGTGACTAACCACGGGTCCGGGTAGTCCTGTGGGTACCCTGGTCCTACTCAGTACCCACCCGACCCCAGTAGCCGAGTGAGCTATCACAGCCCTAGTAACAAAATACTGGCTCATCAAGGATGCTTGTAACCATGGCGAACCAATAGTGAGTGAGTGAGTGAGTGAGTTTGGTTTTACGCTGCTTTTAGCAATATTCCAGCAATATCACGGCGGGGGACACCAGAAATGGGCTTCACACATTGAACCCATGTCGGGATTCGAACCCGGGTCTTTGACGTGTCGAGCGAACACTTTAACCACTAGGCTACCCGACCGCCCCTCGAACCAATAGAACCTGGAACCTAAGTGTCATGTGACCTACCTTCTCCTGCATCAGCTGTAGCAGATCAGGACAGGGTGCTTGCTGCGGTGTTGGTGGCGGCGCTTGCTGCATCCTCTGTGTGTTGATAGATGACTGTGTGGACCCCATCCATCCCACTGTGTCACAGATAAAAACACTAACACTGAACACTGGCCAGCATGGCGCACAGAGAAATCTCCTCATGGAGAAACCTCTTCCCAGAGAAACACCCTCACAGAGAAACACCCTCACAGAGAAACCTCCTCCCGGAGAAACCTCCTCACAGAGAAACCACCTCCCGGAGAAACCTCCTCACAGAGAAACCTCCTCACAGAGAAACCTCCTCCCGGAGAAACCTCCTCACAGAGAAACCTCCTCCCGGAGAAACCTCCTCCTGGAGAAACCTCCTCACAGAGAAACCTCCTCACAGAGAAACACCCTCACAGAGAAACATCCTCACGGAGAAACATCCTCCCGGAGAAACATCCTCACAGAGAAACATCCTCACAGAGAAACATCCTCACAGAGAAACATCCTCACAGAGAAACCTCCTCACAGAGAAACATCCTAACAGAGAAACATCCTCCCGGAGAAACATCCTCACAGAGAAACCTCCTCACAGAGAAACATCCTAACAGAGAAACATCCTAACAGAGAAACATCCTCACAGAGAAACCTCCTCACAGAGAAACATCCTAACAGAGAAACATCCTAACAGAGAAACATCCTCACAGAGAAACATCCTCACAGAGAAACATCCTCCCGGAGAAACATCCTCACAGAGAAACCTCCTCACAGAGAAACATCCTCACGGAGAAACATCCTCCCGGAGAAACATCCTCACAGAGAAACCTCCTCACAGAGAAACATCCTAACAGAGAAACATCCTCCCGGAGAAACATCCTCACAGAGAAACATCCTCCCGGAGAAACATCCTCACAGAGAAACCTCCTCACAGAGAAACATCCTCACGGAGAAACATCCTCCCGGAGAAACATCCTCACAGAGAAACCTCCTCACAGAGAAACATCCTAACAGAGAAACATCCTCACAGAGAAACATCCTCACAGAGAAACATCCTCACAGAGAAACATCCTCACAGAGAAACCTCCTCACAGAGAAACATCCTAACAGAGAAACATCCTCACAGAGAAACCTCCTCACAGAGAAACCTCCTCACAGAGAAACACCCTCACAGAGAAACATCCTCACGGAGAAACATCCTCCCGGAGAAACATCCTCACAGAGAAACCTCCTCACAGAGAAACATCCTAACAGAGAAACATCCTCACAGAGAAACATCCTCACGGAGAAACATCCTCCCGGAGAAACATCCTCACAGAGAAACCTCCTCACAGAGAAACATCCTAACAGAGAAACATCCTAACAGAGAAACATCCTCACAGAGAAACATCCTCACAGAGAAACCTCCTAACAGAGAAACACCCTCACAGAGAAACATCCTCACAGAGAAACCTCCTAACAGAGAAACATCCTAACAGAGAAACACCCTCACAGAGAAACATCCTCACAGAGAAACATCCTAACAGAGAAACATCCTAACAGAGAAACACCCTCACAGAGAAACATCCTCACAGAGAAACATCCTAACAGAGAAACACCCTCACAGAGAAACACCCTCACAGAGAAACATCCTCACAGAGAAACACCCTCACAGAGAAACATCCTAACAGAGAAACACCCTCACAGAGAAACATCCTCACAGAGAAACATCCTAACAGAGAAACATCCTAACAGAGAAACACCCTCACAGAGAAACATCCTCACAGAGAAACATCCTAACAGAGAAACATCCTCACAGAGAAACATCCTAACAGAGAAACACCCTCACAGAGAAACATCCTCACAGAGAAACATCCTAACAGAGAAACATCCTAACAGAGAAACATCCTCACAGAGAAACCTCCTAACAGAGAAACATCCTAACAGAGAAACACCCTCACAGAGAAACATCCTCACAGAGAAACCTCCTAACAGAGAAACATCCTAACAGAGAAACATCCTCACAGAGAAACATCCTAACAGAGAAACATCCTAACAGAGAAACACCCTCACAGAGAAACATCCTCACAGAGAAACACCCTCAAAGAGAAACATCCTCACAGAGAAACATCCTAACAGAGAAACATCCTCACAGAGAAACATCCTCACAGAGAAACCTCCTCACAGAGAAACATCCTAACAGAGAAACATCCTAACAGAGAAACATCCTCACAGAGAAACATCCTCACAGAGAAACCTCCTAACAGAGAAACACCCTCACAGAGAAACATCCTCACAGAGAAACCTCCTAACAGAGAAACATCCTAACAGAGAAACACCCTCACAGAGAAACATCCTCACAGAGAAACATCCTAACAGAGAAACATCCTAACAGAGAAACACCCTCACAGAGAAACATCCTCACAGAGAAACATCCTAACAGAGAAACACCCTCACAGAGAAACACCCTCACAGAGAAACATCCTCACAGAGAAACACCCTCACAGAGAAACATCCTAACAGAGAAACACCCTCACAGAGAAACATCCTCACAGAGAAACATCCTAACAGAGAAACATCCTAACAGAGAAACACCCTCACAGAGAAACATCCTCACAGAGAAACATCCTAACAGAGAAACATCCTCACAGAGAAACATCCTAACAGAGAAACACCCTCACAGAGAAACATCCTCACAGAGAAACATCCTAACAGAGAAACATCCTAACAGAGAAACATCCTCACAGAGAAACCTCCTAACAGAGAAACATCCTAACAGAGAAACACCCTCACAGAGAAACATCCTCACAGAGAAACCTCCTAACAGAGAAACATCCTAACAGAGAAACATCCTCACAGAGAAACATCCTAACAGAGAAACATCCTAACAGAGAAACACCCTCACAGAGAAACATCCTCACAGAGAAACACCCTCAAAGAGAAACATCCTCACAGAGAAACATCCTAACAGAGAAACATCCTCACAGAGAAACACCCTCACAGAGAAACATCCTAACAGAGAAACAT
Source organism: Haliotis rufescens (assembly GCF_023055435.1). Classification (NCBI taxonomy): domain Eukaryota; kingdom Metazoa; phylum Mollusca; class Gastropoda; order Lepetellida; family Haliotidae; genus Haliotis; species Haliotis rufescens. The sequence continues at coordinate 253,124 of NW_025964388.1, forward strand.
CCTCACAGAGAAACATCCTAACAGAGAAACATCCTCACAGAGAAACACCCTCACAGAGAAACATCCTCACAGAGAAACACCCTCACAGAGAAACATCCTAACAGAGAAACCTCCTCACAGAGAAACACCCTCACAGAGAAACATCCTCACAGAGAAACACCCTCACAGAGAAACATCCTAACAGAGAAACATCCTCACAAGACACATCACATTCAAAATCATGAAAGACTTAAAAGACGTAATAATTGCAATTACTTTTGAAATAAAAAGCACTATTCATGAACTTATAATAAAACACGCCCGAGGGCCTTTTCCCTCGCACGCAGTTTTACAGTTTCAACCCAAACCATGGAGGCATGTTTTATCCTGGACATATCCTATAGTTTACAGTGTGTGGCTCAGCTGTCAGAGGTACACACAGAGGTCGTATCTACTTGTTTGGAGCTCATTTCAGACCAGTGGATAATGCAAAATAGCTAGATTTTGTTACAAACAACCAGTCCCTCTGGATTTTCACTAGTCTCAGACTAACTGACCAGTGGTCGTATCTAACCCTGGCTGTACAGCAGTCGAGGCCGGAGGGCCGCAATTAGCCACGTGTTTGTACAGCCACTTCCTGTCTAGCTGTCTGACAGATGATTGTTTGTTTGTTTGTTGTTTACCGCCGCACTTAGCAATATTCCAGCTATATGATGGCGATCTGTAAATAATCCAGTCTGGACCAGACAATCCAGTGATTAACATCATGAGCATCGATCCACGCAATTGGGATACGATGACATGCATCAATAAAGTCAGCGAGCCTGACCACCCGATCCCGTTTATCGCCTTTCACGGCAAGCATAGTCACCTTTTACGGCAAGTATGGGTTGCTGAAGACCTGACAGAGAAGGAAATTACAATGTTGTCTGCCAAGATTCATTTTTTTAGGAAACAACAGTGACTTTTTTCATCATATGTACCACAGGGTACTTAAGACTCATAAACATTGCCTTTGGAATTGTGTGCCAAGAAGACAATATGTTTGATCCATCTTCAAACTTGACACCATGGGCCAGAAAATAATAAGGCACTTGTAAAATTGAGATAGAGTCAGCTGCCTTCCTTTTCATTGTACCCTTTTAAACCCTGGGCAGTCAGATCCTGGGCAGTTGGATCCTGAGGCATTTAGACCCTGAGGCAGTTAGATCCTGAGGCAGTTAGACCCTGAGGCAGTCAGATCCTGGGCAGTTGGATCCTGAGGCATTTAGACCCTGAGGCAATTAGATCCTGGGCAGTTGGGTCATGAGGCAGTTAGATCCTGTGTCAGTTAGACCCTGAGGCAGTTAGATCCTGAGGCAGTTAGAACCTGAGGCAGTTGGACCCTGAGGCAGTTAGACCCTGAGGCAGTTAGATCCTGTGGCAGTTAGACCCTGAGGCAGTTAGATCCTGAGGCAGTTAGACCCTGAGGCAGTTAGACCCTGAGGCAGTTAGATCCTGGGCAGTTAGATCTGATTATGACAGTTCAGTATGAGAGTAGGAACACTTAAGAAATAAATTGTGAAATGTGTGTCTTTTATGTGTCTTCAACAATTAACCAATCAAATCTTACCCCCTGAAGTGCTCCTTGGCAACGGACCCCCAACAGGTGGCCCGGTCACGCCCGCGAACCTCATGTCACATGGTCCTCGTCTTACAGCCGACGCCCCCGCTGACAGTGGGCGTGACCTGAGTGGGGGGCGGGGCAGTGGCACCTGGGTCGTCCCTGTCCAGGTGACCGAGGCTGGAGGTGCTGTGGATGTTGCAAGGTACGGCAGGTTGGTGGTGCTGTGCAGCTGTTGCTGATGTTGCTGCTGCTGGTCGTAGATGGTGATTGGCTGGGGCCAGGCCGACCCTGGGCGGGGCTGCACGGGGGGATACAGCACCTGGAAGGGGGGAGACAAGGACATGAGGTTGACCAGGAAACAATATACTACTCCAGGGCCCCAAAACTCCACTCGTCCGCTCGTCAATGTGCAGCGTGAATACAAATATTTCAATCGTATCAATTAATCTCTTATTGTTTTAAGATCTATTTGAACGTAAATTTTGTTTTCATCTCTCACATAATCTAAGTTAAATAACAACTAAATACTTGTCACTCATATCACAAAGAGTGAGTGAGTATGGTTTTACGCCACTTATAGCAATATTCCAGCAATATCACGGCGGGGGACACCAGAAATGGGCTTCTCGCATTGTACCAATGTCAGGAACATATCACAAATAGATGACACACTTGACAACTGCCTGTTACAGAAACAGGAAGAAGTGTGTTAGCGCAACAGGTAGCGAAACTAGTTTTTAAAGGGAGATAATTAGTTTTGAATTATTTTTTTTTGTGACTCGTTACTGACGCTCAAATGTCAAAGCGAAAGCGAACAGCTGATGATTGATTTGTGAGGGAAAGGCTGATATATGGAAGTTTCTGACTGCGGATGGTGGATCTAAAAGCGAAAAACATGATCTAATTAACAAACAGGCCAAAAAAAAGGAACATTTCTTTAAAAATCTGCCAAACTGGCGAATATGCTTCGAAACATATTTTGACGTATTCTCGATTAAAAAAATTAAAACTGACAAGAACATTCTGGAATGACTTCTAGATGGCCTAGAGTGTATGGATATAATCGTAAAACCCGTAACTGTCGTTCGGAATACCCCATGTTAAGTATTTCATGGTTGCATGATTAGAAAACACATTCCAACTGTCACTTTCATGCTCTGGTAAGCGACGCTCTGATTGGTTGGATGAAAGGTCGTTCTGACGTGACCCTTAATGGGATGTCCTCAGATCTTTGTTTAGCATAGTGAGAACTAAGATCTGATTTTAAGAGATGAGATGAGTTGAGAGGTTTTTTGCTGAAGGACTACAATCGAAAGACTCCTAAATCTTTAATTGTATTATTAGGGTAATGCCAAGGGTACATTGACATTCAAGCTTATTTTAAAACATTGTACATGTATAGCTATTTTCCAGTACCACAGCTCAAAATCAAAATATCTTCTGAGCGAGAGGACTCTACAGTAAACAACATGCCAGCCCAAGGAGTATTTCAATCTTTCAAAGCCTTGTATCAGGTGCTAGACAGAATCCCTGAATAAAGGATAACGGAGATTTGTATCTCAGCTTCAGATAAAACGCTCCCAATGCATCATTTGTTAATCTCCTTCAAATTAAAAGCAAAAGATTCTCTTAGAGTTACAAGTATGCTTCAGTCTACCGGCTGTTGTACAGGGCAGTTTTATGTTGAATATATATTGAAAAATAAGAGATATCTAATCTGCAGTGAGACTACCTCAAATTTCATAACACACGTTATCTTCCAAAACTGGCTCCCACAGGATATGGCTTGGGTGAGATCAAGTGATATCTACATTGTAGAACTTCACAAGTTTCAAAACAATTGTATTGCAATATGTTACGATATCTACTTCAATATACCCATCTTCCCAAGGCACAGGAGCAATCTCATTAAAATCAGACCTCAGTTCTTGCTACCGCTAAACAAAGATCTGAGGACATCCCATTAGGCGTCATGTCAGAACGACCTTTCATCCGACCAATCAAAGCATCGCTTACCAGATTATGAAAGTGACAGTCAGAATGTGATTTCTAATCATGCAACCACGAAAGAATGTTCTTTTGTTTAGGTTTCAAATTTGTAATCGAGAATTTGTCAAAATATGTTTCGAAGCGTAGTCGCCATTTTGAAATTAGTGCCATAAAGCACGAGAAAGCTGCCTTCTGATTGGTCATTCCATTGGTCGGTCAAAGTTCGCACAAGGTTGGTCTGACGTGACCCCTAATGGGATGTCCTCAGACCTTTGTTTAGCGGTAGCAAGAACTAAGATCTGATTTTAATGAGATTGGGCAAAGGCGTTAACTGACTATGAAAGTCCAGTTTCCACCCTTGCCAAACTAGGCTGGAATTTCCAACGTTATTGTGCCCACTGTTCATAAACTTAACATTCAAAAGGATACAAATTGTTTCAGATTTAATACAGATTTAATACAAATTAAATACTCAATTAAATACTCAAATGAATTTCATCTAAATAATATAAAAATATTTTAAATTTCAAACAATGAAAACATCAACAGAAAGTATCTGTCTTTACCTTTCGCCATTAAACACGAGTCCATGAATAACAAACAACATCCAGCATTAAACCATGCCAGGGAGACCATGTCAGTCTGAGACCTACAGGCTAATTAGATATAGCCCCTATGTTTTTTTCATGGGATCTGTCAGGTGTATCACGTCGCTCCCTCGTCAAACAGACAGGTGAGTAATTAGTTCATGTTCATGTCACTGGCCAGTACTCTATTGCATGTCTGTCGACAACAGCTGCAGCCAACACAACGATTGTACAATAGCCATGATGAGGCACAACACACAACTTCACTGATTGCAGTTATTACAAAAAATATCTTCTGTATTCTACATCATCATGACCATTACAACTGACGACTACTTCATCGTGTGATTTATTTTTAATGTTTGTTTGTTTGTTGGTTGTTTATCGCCGCACTCAGCAATATTCCAGCTATATGACGGCGGTCTGTAGATAATCGAGTCTGGACCAGACAATCCAGTGATTGACATCATGAGCACTGATCTACGCAATTGGGATACGATGACATGCATCAACCAATTCAGCAAGTCTGACCACCCGATCCCGTTAGTCGCCTCTTACGACAAGCATAGTCGCCTTTTACGGCAAGCATGGGTTGCTGAAGATCTATTCTACCCGGATCTTCATGGGTCTTATTTTTAATGAAGCATAGATTCATAAACATCCCTATCACCTCTACAAATGCAAATACAACAGACTAAAAATAAACTGGATGTAATCTTTGTTTTTTCATTTAGACCACCGATCAAACATTTTAAAGACGACAGATAACAGTTAACATTAAATAAGTTAAAAAATGAATATCATATTGCGAAAACAAAAGACATCAAACGCTGTTACAGAAAAGTGTGTGGAAAGGCTGTTAGTTGAGACCATACGATACGACATGCATATTCCTCTATGCTACATATAACTGTTTATAGTTGAATATAACGTCATAATGGGATTATAGAGAGAATGATACACATGTAGTGTTAAATGTTATATCAGAGGTTATATCAAAAGGGGATATATCATTATATCAGATAGGGATATATCATGATATACAAGAGGTAGATATATCAAAATATCAGAGGTAAATACATGATTATCAACATGAGAGGAAATATATAAATCAGAAGTAGTTAAATCATGATATATCAGAAGATGTCTCATATCAGAGGTAGATATATCATATATATCAGAAGTAGATATATCATGATATACTGGAAGATGGCATATCAAAACAGAGGTAGAACTATATATCAGATATATGTCAGATCCTGGGTCGGTCTCATATCCATGTTGTATTCTCCTATATGTTGTATATATCCCATGTAAATCTTACACTAGCAAGTTCACAAATTTAAGGAATAAAGATGTTAGATCTTGTATTAGTATTACCTCATTAACAATAAAAATAAAATTTCCTAAAGGGGTCGTCAGTACTTCACAATTTTGGATACACTATTTTCCTCCAAGATATGGATAACATCATGTGTCATACACAAAGGTGACATAATAACGTCATGTGTATGCGATTCTCGTGATGTTTAATAACGTCATGTGTACGTGATTCTCATCGTGATGTATAATAACGTCATGTGTATGTCATTCTCATTGTGATGTATAATAACGTCATGTGTATGTGATTCTCATCGTGATGTATAATAATGTCATGTGCATGTGATTCTCATCGTGATGTATAATAACATCATGTGTATGTCATTCTCATCGTGATGTATAATAACGTCATGTGTCTGTCATTCTCATCGTGATGTATAATAACGTCATGTGTATGTGATTCTCATCGTGATATATAATAACATCATGTGTATGTGATTCTCATCGTGATGTATAATAACGTCATGTGCATGTCATTTTCATCATGATGTATAATAACGTCATGTGTAATGTCATTGGAGACTTGATTCATCCTTTCTGCAAGTAACTCTTCAATATGCCACAGATGAGAGACCTCAGTGTATAATACAGGTGTATATGATGTTATATGTTATATATCACACAGCATGTCATGTGACCTCACACAATCTCACCCCAGCAAAATGTTGCACTGGATCAGATTTTAAATCTGGACATTCCTGCAAATTGTGAACAAAAGGGTCATTTTGAGAGAAATGTTAATTAGCCGAATTCTGAAAGAAATATGTATCTTAAGGAGCATGGCTCTATCTTCTGATCTGCCTGGAACAAAATAACAAAATTAACTTTGATCATATATGTTCCTATTTACCCTGTCTACAGCTCATAAATCAAAACTCCTTACTAAATTACGTTTGGAGATTTAAAATGCACTTGTATAGAAGTTGCCGCCATAGCATCTCTAATGATTCTTACTTTCATTAAAACTGCCAAGCAATGTGAGTGATCTTTTGATGACTTTACACTGGTTAATACAAAATGTCGGTATATCATTCACCATTAGAGACATAGCAGATTAAAATAAAACAGTGAGTTAAGTTTTACATTGCTTTGAACAGTATTTCAGCTATGTGAGTTGACAACGTCTTAGAACTTTGTTGAAACCCACGAGTACAAGTATAATACTGATAAAGCAATCCTGGTGGACCAGGAATCGAACACACAATAATACATTCCTGGCAAACCTTAGAGACGCAACATACTTGGCCACCCATGACACCATAGATGGTTGGTGATTCCGTTTAGGAATATACATCCCCAGCAATCCCCAATTGTTGTCAGATTTGTTTGTTGGTTTGTTGTTTAATGCCGCACTCAGCAATATTCCAGCTATATGACGGTGGTCTGTAAATAATCGAGTCTGGACCAGACAATCCAGCGATTGACATCATGAACATTGATCCATGCAATTGGGATACGATGACATGAATCAGTCAAGTCAGCGAGCTGTTAGTCGCCTCTTACGACAAGCATAGTCGCCTTTTACGGCAAGCATGGGTTACTGAGACCTATTTTACCCCCGATCTTCACGGGTCAATTGTTGTAAGAGGTCAGTATATTGATCGGGTGGTCAGGCTCAGTGACTTGGTTGATGCATGTCATCGTATCCCAATTGTGTGGACTGACGTCCATGATGTCAAACACAGGATTATCTGGCCCAGACTTTATTTGTTACAGACTGCTGTCATATAGCTGGAATAATGCTGAGAGCGGCGTTAAACAACAAACAAACAAACACAAATAGAAACTAACTCAATTTTATATTGTAATATCAACTTCAGTTTCTTCCAGTGTGATAAATATAATCAGCAAAACAAAAATCTGAGCCAAAATATATCATTCTACAAATGAATGATTGAGGACACTGACATATTGATAACTATGAGGAATATTGTCGAAATAGAAAGATTTCAGATGAGAAACTTTTAAGATTCCATGCAAAGTTTAATGACACTGAAAAGGGTATATAACATCTAAAGGAGAAGCTAAGAGATTTACGCAGTAAAAGTTTGACTATATTCATAATCATACCAAAGGGCCTCTCATTCGATAAAGCAACTAAAACAAAGCAAAATGAAAAATGAAAAATGAAAACATGTAAAACTTTAAGTTTTAATTCATATAAGTCAATTCAAATCAACATTATTTACATAAGTGAAAGAAATATAAACTACCAATGATGTCATTCTCAACCTATTTCAATCATTCACATAAGTGAAACACTGCTGAGTGCAGAGTTAAACAAACAAACAAACAAACAACATGAACAAACATACCATATTCATCGTAATAAGCGCCCAGGGCGCTCTTAAAATTAGAAATAGGGGGCTCTAATTAGAATATTATTTTGTGAAAAAAACAGTTGAAAGAAAAATTTTGTGGTTTATGCACACAGCCTGAAATGTTTATATACGACAGACATATTTTTCCAGATTTTAATTGCCCATAATAAGGGTGCATATAACACACGAGTGCATATTATAAGCAAATAAATAAGTCTTTTGTACATTGTCAATCGGAAGGGTGCTAATTGGGATTGTTCACTAGCAAATATATTAGCAAATATCGCCATGGGCGCTTATTGGAGCGGGGCGCTTATTACGTTGAATACGGTAAGTGAAATAATTATCCCATTTGCATCACTGTTGTCATCGTCAAGTTTATCATCAATGTCATATTTCTTACACTTTCTACGATACTTGTTCAAACATGTCATACAACTTGCACCAAGATTTTATAACCTCGGTGTCCTCGGGTATGTTTGGTGATAAATTCCTGCACCTGGGTAAACCTGGTAAAGTTTAAACGATAACACAAAGCCTGGCATCAAATCCTACAGAACAACATTTACAATGGATTGCAATAGATCTCTATCATGAACATTCTCAGTTGTAATATAGAATGTGCAAATATTGACAGGGAAAGCCAGAGCTCCCGATAACTTTTTGAGCAATTGAGTTTTTACTCTAGGATTTCTATTTTAATTGGGTTATTACATTTTTCATTGGGTAACCAATATTTTTTCACCCATCCATTCATCACTCTATTGGATTTTTAACAAAATAAGTGAAATTTCTAAGACTTAAAAAAAATGAAATAATGTTTTAAATGTATAAAACTGTTCTAAATATATAGGCTTGACTCAGAAAGTAAATTAGTTTATAATTGTATTTTAGAAATTACCTCCGTTGTACGCATGCTGAAAAAGCTTCATTGGGTGTTTACGTGTGCTGTTTTTTGAGTTTTTCATTTAATACATGCGTTTCAGTACGTAAGATAATTGAAAGAAATTGGGTTTTGAATATTTTTGGGGAGTATTTTACTCAAATACACAGCTTATCTGTAGCTCTGTAGCGCCTCATTGTCTTTATTTGGTTTCTCAGTTTAAATCTGACATGATATTATCCTTTATTCCCTAGTACTGCGAATGGCAGCTGGGGTTTAACACCAGGCCTTTTTTGGAGGGGGATATAGATTTTTGACCCAAAAATAAATTTGGTAGGTTAAAAAATAAAAAATAATAATTCTGTTTTCAAATATTACATTTTATTACTACAAAATGTTAAGTAGATAGAAGGCGTAGAGAAACAACAAATGTTTAGGCTGAATCGGCTTTTTCATGCAATAGATCATTGAATCTATACTTTCCGATCTGTCGCAATGAATTATCATTCACTGTGTTTTGAACATTTTAAGTTTTATGTTCAACAGGTTTTAATTATAGTGTCTTAAATCATTTCTTTTTATTGATAGCGACAGTATATGAATTTTTTAAAACATTTTACATAGTTCTGATCTAGCCCACATTCCAATTTTTTTGTCAGCAGACTTGTAAACCAAGTTTTATATAAAGGTTTGTTTGTTATCATCAATAGATGTACTTTGTAACTTGCATGTATTTAAGATTGTATGTGAACTATATTCTGTAAACTTATTGTTTGTGTACTACAAAAGAAAAGAAAATAAATCTAAAAAAGTTTTTTAAAAAAAAGTCTAGCCTAATGCTATTTTGAATGCTATCAAAGGTGAGATGAAATTATCACGGGACTCCAAAAGTTATGATTATAATTATGGAAGTTTGCGTCTTTTTAATTCCACACACCCCACACCATAAGCATAAAAATACCAGGAGTGGTACGACCACAAAAAAGTATGCAGCCAACTCGCATCTATTGTATCGTATTTCAAAGAAAAAATCAATGCCAGCTGGTACCACACTTTCAGGCAGTCTTGGTGTGAGTGTCGCTTAGCAACCGCGACTGTAACCACACTCCATCATTGTCCTTTTCTTCTACGTCTTTATAGCACAACGTCATTTTGATGTATGTTTATAGCAGTGTCAAGACAAAATAAGTTAAAAAAAAGCTTTGGTGAAGTGTCTATTTACTTTCCTTCACCATAATGGAAAGTGGTGACTGCTTAAAAAAATATTATTTAAATGTCAATTAAAACAGTCGCAGCTTTGAGGCCTGAATGTAGTGTTGCCATGGAGACTGTTGTTAAGTGTGTTGGCTTTTGTGCCTTTCACGGTATTCCAGCCATAATATAGCAAGGGTATATATTGTACCAAGGTGGAAAATCAAACTCGGCTTTTAGGCATGGTGGGCGAACGCTTTCACCACTACACTGCCCCTGTTGTTAAGAGAAAGTTTAGTGTATCCAAGCTTGTCTCTCCGACAACACCTCTGTACACACTTGACACGGCTTAATCCCCGCTACATGACACAACCCGGCTTCTATGTTATGTGTTCAATGTCTGCCTTTGTCCAGGCCTGATAAGCACAATCAATACTTTCATAACTGTCTAAATGCCTACAATGTAAACCATTGTAAGTGTAGCAATACCTCCAAGCTATAAAAACTACAGCGTTTCTAAAGGGGGTCTACACCGGGACAAACTGGCAGGCCCAGGAGGTTGTACTCCGCCTCCTACGCCAGGCATTCCAGTTTGTTTGCATGGCCAAATTTTCTTCTAATATTCCACAGTAACCCTGACGATGTATTAGTGGTACAGTCTTTGTTTGTTTGTTTGTTTGTTTTAAACAGGGTTGTTTTTTAACATGTTACATGGCTGGTTTATTTACAGAAAAGTGCAACAAATGGTGGCTTGTTCTTTTACGCCGCAATAAGCAATATTCCAGTTTTATGACAGTGGTCTGTGAATAATCAAGCCTGGACCAGACAATCCAGTGATTGATATCATGAACATCGATCCACGCAGTTGGGATACAATGACATGCATCAACCAAGTCAGCGAGCCTGACCAACCGATCCCGTTTCTCGTCTCTTAAGACAAGCAAAATCGGCTTTTACGGCAAGCATGGGTTGCTGAAGACCTATTCTATCCCAGATCTTCACGGGTCACAACAAATGTATGCTAGTGGCATAATATACGGACAATACACTGTTGATGATAACGGCTATGGTGCTAGGATCAGTGGCTTCAGGTTATAGTCTGTTAATCTTCTAAATCACTAGTAATAAGTTGTTCCATTGAAATAATACGCATCTTCGAATCCTATTTAACATTTTAATGAAATGCTCATTTAGCATTATGGTGAAATATAACAAAAAGCCATAGAAGCACTAGGCATTGAAACGCTAACAATCTCATTAATTGCTTGTTTTTACAAATTTCACTCAAAAAGACAATAATAAATACATGAAATTAGTAAAATTTACTGAATTGTGCTGTGAATATTTAAATTACATAAATTTGAATTTTTTTCCTTTGTAATTGATGATTTATTTTAATTTTTTTATAAGCATTTCTTAGAAGTTTACCGAGGACAAAGTAGACAAAAATGATGAATTGTGTGCCTACTTTGAAATTTAAGTCTTGGGAAAATAATGGTATTAAGTGAGTGAGTGAGTGAGTGAGTATGGTTTTACGCCCCTTTTAGCAATATTCCAGCAATATCACGGCGGGGGACACCAGAAATGGGTTTGACACATTGTACCCATGTCGGGAATCGAACCCGGGTCTTCGGCGTGACGAGCGAACGCTTTAACCACTAGGCTACCCGACCACCCCTGGTATTGGGTGAGACAACAGAGTACACATGCTAATGAATTATATTTTTTACCCCTCCACTGAGAAGAATCAGAAGGATATGTATTACCATGGCAACTTTAAGGGCATGACACAACAGCTCCATGACAGTCACACAATAAAGGATAAATCACCAGTCCTGCACCTGACATAGTCAATACAACACTGTCTTTAATTTCAGCCCTAACAATGTGTACATTGTGCCAGGGTCGTTACTGACCCAGCCGTGTGCTGGAATGGCTTGGCATGGATATCCTATACAACTTGTCGAGGTCGTTTACTCTGTACTTAAAGATATACAATGAGAACATTGGGAAAATAGGATACAGAATAAAATTGTAAAAGGGAGTACGGTCTTTTCCCCCGTTACTTAAAGTGCAAAATATGACCTGCATATGCAGCATTATAGCCCATATTTTTCTTCATATTCTAAAAATATTTAGTCAACATAAATCTAAATGTTTGCAGTGATATATCAATCATTCTTTCAGGGGTATGAGTGAGTGAGTGAGTGAGTACGGTTTTATGCAATATTCCAGCAATATCACGGCGGGGGGACACCAGAAATGGGCTTCACACATTGTACCCATGTCGGGAATCGAACCCGGGTCTTCTGCCTGACGAGCGAACGCTTTAACCACTAGGCTACCCGACTGCTCCCTCAGGGGTATGAAAAATGTGTCATTTACTGCAACAAAGTCCTACGAGATGAGGTGAAATGGGGTTTAACGTCACCTCCAAGATTATTGCATTTATATAGTGACTTGCATGCACATGTGTGTGTGGCTGCTTGTACTACTCCGGACTAATGCCGATTTATAGTGCTAGCCCACCGAGCTACCATGCTGCAGTTTAACATGAATACTCCACTCAGACACAGTATACTGACTCCGAGCCGACCAGTCCTTGTTTTAGCCCCTTAATGCTAAGCACCAGACAGGGTAACAACAAGTATGCAGCCCCGGACCTTCCGCTCTCCGGGCAGACTCTCTACCATTAGAAGGCGACTGTGCTTGTCGTAAGAGGCGACTAACGGGATAGGGTGGTCAGGCTCGCTGACTTGGTTGATGCATGTCATCGATCCCAACTGTGTGGATCGATGCTCACGATATTAATCACTGGATTGTCTGGTCCAGACTCGATTATTTACAGATCGCATATAGCTGGAATATTGCTGAGTGCGGCGTTAAACGACAAACCAACCAACCAAACAACTCTACCACTAGTCCACAGAGGCGGTCTCAAAGCCCTATGAATACAGACTCGTTAATGACAGTCTTTGTGCTGTGTCAACTTGTAATGTATGTGTCCTTAACCATGGTAACATTAGTGAATACATATTGAGTTGAGAGTACACTTTGGTTTAGCTTTTGTTTAAATCCAGTATGTTTGCTGAATGAAATACTTTGTTTAGCAAATAGATGAAACATCACTGAGGTTTCCTAAATCACTTTTCACAATGAGCATTCTTCAGCTAGACATGCTAAAGCCGTCAGGTAAATTATTCAGATTTTGCAAAAAACATATTTCAGACCAGATCATTATCTTTTTCACCATTCTAGAATCTACCCCACTGTTTGCAAATGTTTCATTTAATATATCAGTTACAGCCTCATTCTTCATCTATTTAACAAGAAAATATGTAGAAAGAAAGCATCTAATAAACAAATAAAAATAAAACGGAAGATAAATTAATTCAATCTTTATCTATATCTTTTAGGACTGACTGTGTGATGTATTTATCATATTTTTTTACGAGGTAAAGAACATATAAATTTGTGGTTTACATATACCATGACAACAGTATAAAATCTCTCCATGAAATAATTCATTAATGTTTTAGCAAACACACACACAAAAAAGAAGTCAAGTCTGATTCTAGTATTCGAGTGTTCACACAGAAAATACATAATTCAATATTTTTCAAGTCACTGCTGAAAAAACAAACATATTTGATGTTTGAGTCTAAAGGTGACTTAAAGAACAAATGACTGCAATATAGTTAACAGCATATTGCTGCTGTTAATGATTAATAAAATGATGATACTGATATTCAGAAGTACTTACTGTATTCGTGTTTTCATGCTGAAATTCATATGGAGTGCCATTGTAACCGAATCTGATAATATCGCCGGTCTGTACCCGCACCGTGGCGTTCTGTATCCGACAGTCATTCACATATGTACCCTGTGCCGTGTTTAAGTCCTGGATTACCCAGCAATCCTCCTGATCGTGAAATTCTATAACAGCATGCTGAGCGTCCACTCCGGGCATCTGGAAATATGAACATGTTGCGTCAGAGCAGCGAAAAATGCTTGGAATCGGAGCGAGGAGGTTATAACGCCACTTTGAACTGTATTTCAGATATACCACGACATAGTTTAATGTGGAAGTTAAATACTGTAAAACCAAACTTGTATCAGGGTTTGGTGGAGACACACCAATAATCATTATCAAGGGGAATCGGGGATTCGAACCCATGACCAGCACATATGACAGTTTCACGTAAGCAACTCTGTATGGTGACTCTTTATGATCTTATAATAATAATCGTCATCATCATCTTTGAAAAATGAGAGCTGGATAAAAGATGAAAATGGTGTAAGACTAGCAGTATCCTATGTTTAACGGGGCACGTCTAAGGCACTGCAATTTGCTCTGCAGAGTTGCGTCCCTTGGGCATGCCAGAAACCTATGATTGTGGCTTTGAATCCTGGTTCGCCCCGATTATGTTTCTAGGTTTGTCAGCACCATACCCGTGCTCGTGGGTTTCACTGAAGTGGTAAACGTCTAAGACCTGCATCGCTTGGGGCTTTCCTTCCACATTATGCTGCCACACCGTGATATAAGTGGAATACTGTTAAAAGCAGCTTTAAACCCAGTACAATAAATTCAAGTAATGATTTATATATACCACAAAATATTAAAAAAGTATCACAATTGTTTGCATTCAGGGATGACCATAACATTAGAATTTATAAGATTTTGAACAGATATTGTCACTTTGTGGCAGAAACCAAACAAATATTTTGACATATGACAGATAATGCTCTAAACATTAGCAGTATTGACATGATATGATATATCGGCATTGTGTATGAGGAATAAATTCAAATTATTGAGTAAGGAATTCAAATCATGGGGGAATTTCAATAACAATTATGCATATAATGCATTGTTTACATAAATTATCAGCTGATTACTATAGCATAAGAATTGGTTTACATTAATGACACTGTTTAAACTGATATCAAGGATTCGAAGAGGTAAATATATTAAATATAGCATATTAGTTTTAACCTAGAAAACTCTCTCCACCCTGATTGTTAATGTTTGTTTACCCGGTCACTATGATCAATTTCACATTATCAAACCTGTTGAGCTATATCTTGTCAGTGAACCTACACCAGTTAAATACCATATCATGATAATAATCACACAGGTATGAAATAATATTTCAACACAATATCGATATTAGAGTTATGATAAACATAATCTAAACGATAACTAATTGTCACAGTGTTGTATGAATTGTACAAAATTATCAATTTGTCCGATATGTTGTACATGTTTACACAAGCATATATTCAATATTACACGAAACGTTGACAAGCTGTGAGATCTCATATCCATTATGAACACACCTGAATGATAATATCACATCCTTCTCTTCCTATAGTTGTCACTTTAGGTCCCATTGGGCATAACATGCCCTCACCTCCTTTTAAAAATGCTTTCATTTTCGGCGATTTCCAACACAGTAATGCCGATATTTGGTCCCTTGCAAACTGAGGGCGTGTTTAGTCAGCAGGTGCCCGTGCGGTGATATGATTCCAAGAGTGCAAGGTTGCGGTCTGACTTTCTTCTTTTCCGCTGATTAATTATCTATTGTTTTGTCCGACCCATCCTCTATAATTCATCGCCTCTCAGCGTCCATTTATTTAGAAGATATATCTCCCTCCATCAACTTGAAATCAACACGCATGTCATTCATTGCCATCGTGACAACCAAACAGTTTTACTCTCGAACCTAGAAACTGTAAACAACTTTACATAGAGACGTATTTTTTTGTCTTAGAAAGTAGCTTTCTCAAAACAAAGTTATGTACTTATGTATGTTTAGTGTTGTAACGTTAGGAGCGTTGTTAATTAGGTATGTTAAACGAATTCTCTTTATATTTGGTTAAAAATATAACACTATGGTTTGAGGTTATTTTAAGCAAATTTACTCGCGTGGTACAGGACCGGTATTCGGATACTATTTGGCAAACGACTTATTCAGTCAAGTGCTTATTGAGAAGCCGTTACCGTTTTTTATTAATCAGAAGACGCAAAAATAATAATATTAGAGCACATTTACAATTTATTTTAACCTCGATAAACAATTTATTGCTATCATATTAAGAATGTTCAACATTCTAATGGGTTTCAAACACGAGAACAAGAAAAATGTATAAAATAATTATTTTTAGGGAATAAATAAATGTGTGCCTACATACGTTTCAATATGTGCTAAGTTTGTCAGATTCAATTGTACAAAGGCCAATTGACCAATTGTACTACATTTGCATCAGACATATTTATGTAGGAGTTACCTAATTAATACTTTCTTTTGTTGTCAACACGTACGCATATGAAATGTTGCAAACTTTATCATGGTATCATTTTTTTATAAGTGACAGAGCCTTTCTATACAAAATTAATGATGGTTAACTGTCTTTGGGAATAACATTCCCCGCATGAAGAGAACAAATATAACACATAACTTTCATCCTCAATTATAAGACAGTATTATCCTCAATATTAGCAACACCCATACGGTCAAGTTGAAGACCAAGAGTATTTTGTCCACATCTAAATATATTTATTTATTTATTTTCTGTTTTGACTCATTTGCATTGTCACGTAAGCCAATATTTAATGCATTTCACATGGTAAATGTTATGAAGTGGATGGATACCTGCCACATTCACCTTTGGCCACTGCATATACAGTTCTGTAGCCTGTGTGAAGTGCAAAATATACAAAGTCTGCGATGTTCTATTTCAATACCATTCTATGTTTTGGTATTCCCAGATCTTAGCTCCATACATTAGTATCGGAATAATTTTCTTTTCAAATATAAGAAATGCTTCCTCAA
This sequence comes from Haliotis rufescens, assembly GCF_023055435.1. Lineage (NCBI taxonomy): Eukaryota > Metazoa > Mollusca > Gastropoda > Lepetellida > Haliotidae > Haliotis > Haliotis rufescens. Next base: position 269,896 of record NW_025964388.1, read on the forward strand.
TTAAATTACGTCTTATCAACGATTTAACTGACCTAAGTGCTTTGCTTTGCTTTGCTTTGCTTTGCTTTGTTTTGCTCGCTTGCTTGCTCGCTTTGCTTGCTTTGCTTGCTTGCTCTGCTCGCTTGCTTTGCTCGCTTGCTTGCTTGCTTTGCTTTGCTTTGCTTTGCTTTGCTCGGTTGCTTGCTTGCTTGCTTGCTTGCTTGCTTGCTTGCTTTGCTCTCTTGCTTGCTTTGCTTGCTTTGCTCGCTTGCTTGCTCGCTTGCTTTGCTCGCTTGCTTGCTTGCTCGCATGCTTGCTCGCTTGCTTGCTCGCTTTGCTTGCTTTGCTTGCTTTGCTTGCTTTGCTTGCTTTGCTCGCTTGCTTGCTCGCTTGCTTTGCTTGCTGGCTTGCTCGCTTGCTTGCTTGCTTGCTTGCTCACGTTTTACAGGCCTTAGTTCTAATTAATGTGGGAGTGAAAAATAGTCACAAATGTTTATAGACTTTAACTGTTTCCATACGCTCGCCATTACAAAACCCCTTCTCGTGTTTTGATAAAGGGCCTGTCGTTTTAAAGACAATCAGTTTACTCTCCTCAGTATTAATATCCATCCCCCACTTGTGTGAGTATAAATATACTAGTAATTCATCAAGACGTTGTTGTTGTTTTTTCGTAATTTTAAAACACTATCTGCAACAAGTATCAATTCGTCGGTAAACGATAAGGCAATTATATTCAACATTTCTTCTGAAATAAAAACACCATCATTAAATTTATTTTCCAAAGGTATAACTATTTCGTTAATAAACAAAGGAAAAAGTGCATGAGTAAGAGTACAACCTTGTCTTACCCCAAATGAACTATTAAAATACTCAGTCAAATTCGTACCACAATCGTATGTTACCGTAGCTTTAACATCGTTATACATAATCTCGATAATGCAAATGAACCTGCTGCACTAAAATATACATTAACATACACCTATTAATCCTTTCAAATGCCTTTCAAAAATCAATAAAAGCACATTTTTTTTACGAGTGATATACTTTTGCATAATAGTTTGTAAAATGAAAATGCTTTCAATAGTGCAGGGATCTTTCTCAAGATTTCTTTGAGACTTGTACTCTAAAAAAATGTTGCATTTAAAATGATACTATTTATGAATTATATTTTTAGGGGGTCATCGTTTGGCCTATTTGAGTTCTCTATTGATGGTGATGTAAATTAGTTCTGACATGATTATAACAATTTACATCACATATGTAAATGTGACTAAGACTACTTTCTTTGGGACATTCATATATTTGTTTTGTCTTTTTGGCTCTGACACCCATGAATGTTTTGAGCCATGACCATTCTGTACTCTGTATGTCGTTGGTGCTGCTGTGCACGTAGTAACGAGTTGTTACAGTTATATTTAATAATCCTAGACTTCAGGGAGTTTCAGTGTCAGAATAGGTCCCCAGCTCACAGATCTTTTCATAAGAGCTGACTCACATGTGGAGTGGGCGTGGCCACAAGAATGACGTCGCAATGAGAGATTATCTCATCATAAAAGCACATCTTGTAAAAAGGTGACCATTTTGATGAAATACTCAGATATGCGTAGTATGTTTCTACTTGGAATGAATTGCCAAAAATGATACAGGATAATGGCGTGACAGAATTTGTTTTGTCATTGCTTGTATCACATCTTTAATCAAATCTTAAAATGGTATTACGAAGTGGTGATACACATAAGGGATGCCAAGTTCTTCACGCATGCACGCACGCACGCACACACATCTTTACTATTTTCTGCTTCCACCATCAGACGCCCGATTCTTTCGTAGAAATAGTTGTGGGGGAAATCATATTCGCTCCACACACGCTACAACAGCGACCCTTCCGTTATACAGAAACGTGAACGAGTCAACATTAACGTCATATATAGACGTCAATTGCAGCCTTACAAACATGCCGTCAGCAATTGTACTGTTAGCCGAAGGAGCAGAGGAGATGGAGACTGTCATCACGGTGGACGTCTTGCGCAGGGGCGGGGTAAAATTGGCTGTCACTTTGTGTTTGCATTAATGTAACTTTAAAACTTCCAACATTATAGACCTAGTGTTGCAGTACAATAAAAATACAAACATGGTCTCTATTTTAATAAATCTGTATATGTATAAGGCTCCATGGAAAAACAAACAATACATTGGGATTTGATTTTTTAATATTTTTTTTATTTTTTAAACTGGCAGTTTGGTGGAAGCATATAGGTTATCACGCCAGTGTGTTCGGGGATGGTAAATATCCTGTATTAGGAATACAGGATATTTACCATCCCCAAACTCACAAGCGAGATAACCTCTTTATCATATACATATAATGTCATTCTTTGGAGCACCTTTAGAATACAGTACCACAACTTCTCGTGAGGACGGTCTCTGTCTTAGGTCACATGTCTCAAAGACAAGCAACCAGTTTTTGTGAGAATCCGTCGGAAGCGAACTTGCGACCTTCGGATTGTTAGCCCAACAGCTAACCGACTGAGCTACGTCCACACTGTGAAACAAAGTGCAAATTTACCTAGTCATGCCTACGACGTTACGGAACTGAACGAAAAGGGTCGAATAAGTGACGGACCCATACGAAGGTTACGGGTAGGCATCGTGTCTCATGACTTTAGTCTATCGACACTTACGAATTATACCGATGCCATTTGGCACACTCGTCCCATTCCGTAATCTACAAGATACCGAGTGGCGAGGAATGAGCCGATATGGCGTGAACTGAAAACGGCTCAAGGCGTCAGACGTTGAACTCGCGAGTATGCATGAATGACTTGTTATTTAATAATTCGTCGGGTGATTTTGTGACAGAAAAGTGTGGTAGGGAACACTGTAAGGATGATGTGGATAATAGTAAGGAACGAGGGAGGCATGTGCATGGCTAGTGAAGACACAACGGTGAGTTCGCTTTTGAATCAGTACTGAAAAAATGTAGCTGGTGAAAGTGGCTTGTGTGAATGTTCCAGGACAGTTTCCAGTAGCCAAAGTATTCGACACAAAACCATTTCATTCTTTTTACTCGATGTTTTTGTGTGAAGAATATTAGGAGAAACTAAACGGGTAGATTTACCGAACCCTAATGATCGTAAAGGGATGATTGATCGTAAAGGGGATCCAAGGGCTAAGGACAGAATTCGGGGTAATCTAATAGCCACTAAACGGGTATCTAACCCTAATGATAGAAAATGGGTGATTGATCGTAAAGGGGATCCAAGGGCTAAGGATAGAGTTCAGGGTAACCTATCCTAACACTAGCTATATGTGGATGTGTTCAGCTCCAATATAATATCCCTAATAAACTACATTCTTGTGCATAATAATGAAAATTAATGCACCGAAAAAATAATATATGCATATTAGTTCCCATTTATAACCCTTTTAGCCACTTGAATTACGAGAAAAACGAAATAAAAAATATATAAAAAATAAAAGTGCTTTCATAAACTAGCGCTTGCTATAAAATGCACCGCCGCAGGCTATATTCAGTAAACAAATATTCAAAACTCTCCACAGCGCTTGGCGTATTCAATGACATTTCGTGTAGAGATGATAGATCACTGGGAGGAGCTTATGCACACTCGATGACCCCTGACGTCACAGGGCATTGTTTCGCCGGTGTGACTGGCAACAAAATACTACAAATTACGTCATAGGGTATTGTCACGTGTTTGAAAAGTTTGTGGTACTGTATTCTAAAGGTAGGCCCATTCTTTAATTCTGTGCTTGAAAATCGCTTTCCTTCTCTCACGAACATTACCTGAACATTGCGAGTTTTCCTGGAATGCACGCATTAATATTTATTACATTGTAGGGTAAGTGATGTGTCATTTGGACAGTGACAGTAGCCAATATAGTCCCAACTGAAATCTTTTTCTTATACAGTGGCGAAGCAACATATACGCAAAACAACAATTGGTCTTACTTGCATTTTGCTGCAATACATCGGTCTGTCCGCTAGAGTAACTGCCCTTTGTCAAAGGGAAGCTACTCTAACCCTAATCTATGAGACGTCATGGCCATGTTCAGACGTTATTGACAGTCGGCCTGTCCTGTCAAAAAGTTAAGAAGTGCAATCAGATGTACACACACCGACAAAACGAAACAAGGTAACAATTCAAACATATTTCGGTCAATCCAACTATTTTAATTTGTGGAAAAGGTTTCAAGCCACAGCTAGGGGTCTACAAGCACAGATATGGCTACTGATTCCGCTTGGCTAGGCGTAGGGCCCCCACAAAATTGTTTCAAAATATATATCTCCAAAGTTGCCAAAACTTATAAAATGCCTTAGCGACGTCACAGTTCCACACTGACTTTTAAGTATATTAGACTGTTCTTTTGATAATGATAGCAGTTATCCCTGTAGTTTATCCAGATTCCTGATGGTTAATTCTGACTCGATTGCCGAATGACAAGGACGACGCCATGTTTGTTTATAAACACTGAAAGTAGTCCCTACTTGACCTTTGATATTTGCATCTCTATCCGCATATGACCCAACAGATATCAATTTGATCCGTTGGCTTTATCCTGCCGAGAAACCTACCCATTATATGATAAACAGTTTTTTTTGATAGTTGGATCAATTGGTAAACAATGTTTGACAGACATTTTAGATTTGAAAATGAAAGAATGGTATAAAATGAAGTTACTCTTGAATAAAAAATATTAAGAGTGTTTCCACAGTTCACGTGTTGGAGTCTGGAATACATATTTGACAAAACAGTGGGAAGTTATTAATTGTCACCTCCCTGATAATACCTGACTGCACAGGTGAGCTACAGAGATCTTGGGGCGGTATTTGTATTTCCAGATGAAATACAAACAAAATGATCTCAGGAATTGGAAGTTCTGATTAGGGCTGGTGGGGTAGCCTAGTGGTTACAGCGTTTGCTTGTCACGCTGAAGGGCTGGTTTCCATTTTCCCACATGGGTACAATGTGTGAAGCCCATTTTGATGTCCCCAGCCCTGATATTGCTGAAACATTGCGAAAAGCGGAAAAAAACAACTCATTCACTCTCTCACCCAGGGGGCGTGGGTGGCCCAGTCGTCTAAGCTGCTGCGATTTGCTGTGCAGTGTTGCGTCCCTTGGGCACGCCAGAAACCTATGATTGTGGGTTCGAATCCCGGTTCGCCCCGATTATGTTTCTAGGTTTGTCAGCACCATATTAAGCTGACACGCCGCGATAAAACTGTAATACTGTTAAAAGCGGCGTTAAACCAAACTCACTCACTCACTCACTCCTTTAATTCGTGAGAAGTCAATTAACGAAGTGACACTGAGTTGTGTCTTCAAACTGTGAGTATGGCCTGTCAACCAGCGAAACGTAAGCGACACGCAGTTACAGCACGCAAAAAAAGGGAAATTTGTCTGTTTAAGGAAAAACACCCGTCAGCAAGTTTGGAAACGTGGTAAAGTTCAAACTTCCATGACAGATTTTTTTAAACGTGTATGTCTTGAATAAAGGTTGAGTGGATGTATCTGTTTGCTCTGTCATTTGTCATGAGTTGCATAATTGAAGGGAAGTAACTCTTCCAGTAAGAAGCTGGTTTCAGTTATACGGAAATTAGTTTATACGGTCGAATTGTGAAATGACGCAAGTGTCCGTATAAACGAGGCACGACTGTAATATGCTTGTGATACAGCTGGCTGCAACATGAGACATCAATCATTCACTCCCCAATTTCAGATTGACGTGACGGTAGCTGGGCTGACTGGCTCGGACCCTGTATTGTGTAGTCGCCAGGTCAAGGTCGTGCCTGACAAAAGTCTTGATGACGCCTTGAAGTCGGCGCCATATGATGTTGTTGTTTTGCCAGGAGGCGGCACTGGTGCCAAGAATCTCTGTGAGGTAAGCACCCGATGGGGATTCAGGGTTAGAGGTGACTTAATAGATCAGGCCTCCATGGGAATTCCTGGTTAGAATAGGTCTCCAGCAACCCATGCTGGTCGTAAGAGGTGACTTATAGATCAGGCCTCCATGGGAATTCCTTGTTAGAATAGGTCCCCATCAACCGATGCTGGTCGTAAGAGGTGACTTAATAGATCGGGCCTCCATGGGAATTCCTTGTTAGAATAGGTCCCCAGCAACCCATGCTGGTCGTAAGAGGTGACTTATAGATCAGGTCTCTATGGGAATTCCTTGTTAGAATAGGTCCCCATCAACCGATGCTGGTCGTAAGAGGTGACTCAATAGATCGGGCCTCCATGGGAATTCCTTGTTAGAATAGGTCCCCATCAACCGATGCTGGTCGTAAGAGGTGACTCAATAGATCGGGCCTCCATGGGAATTCCTGGTTAGAATAGGTCCCCAGCAACCGATGCTGGTCGTAAGAGGTGACTTAATAGATCGGGCCTCCATGGGAATTCCTGGTTGGAATAGGTCGCCAGCAACCAATGCTGGTCGTAAGAGAAAACTTATGGATCGGGTGGTTAAGCTCAGTGACTTGTTGATGGCGCTTAATTTCGATCACTGGATTGTCTGTGAGTTTAACACCTATGAAGTGAGTTTAACAACTATGTATTGAGTTTAACATCCATGTAGCGAGTTTATCATTAACGTAATGAGTTTATCATCTATGTAACGAGTTTATCATCTATGTAACGAGTTTATCGTCTATGTAACAAGTTTATCATCTATGTAACGAGTTTATCGTCTATGTAACTAGTTTATCATCTATGTAACGAGTTTATCACCTATTTAGCAAGCTCATCATCTTTGTAGTGAGTTTAACATCAATGTAGCAAGGTTATCATCTATATAGGAAGCCTGTCATCTTTGTAGCGAGGTTTAAACATATATGTAGCAAGCTTAACATCAATGTAGCGAGTTTATCATTATGTTTAACACCTATGTTACGAGTTTATCATCTGTGTAGGAAGCTTGTCATCTTTGTAGCGAGGTTTAAACATATATGTATCGAGCATAACATCAATGTAGGGAGTTTATCATTATGTTTAACAGCTATGTAGTGAGATTATCATCTACTTAACGGTTTTGTTATCTACATAATGAGTTTATCACCTACGTAGTGAGTTTAACACCTATGAAGTGAGTTTAACAACTCTGTATTGAGTTAACATCTTTGTAGCAAGTTTATCATTAATGTAACGAGTTTATCATCTATGAAACAAGTTTATCATCTGTGTAGCAAGTTTATCATCTATGTAACAAGTTTGTCATCTATGTAGCAAGTTTGTCATCTATGAAACGAGTTTATCATCTATGTAGCAAGTTTATCATCTATGTAACAAGTTTGTCATCTATGTAACGAGTTTATCATCTATGAAACGAGTTTATCATCTATGTAGCAAGTTTATCATCTATGTAACAAGTTTATCATCTATGTAGCAAGTTTGTCATCTATGTAACGAGTTTATAATCTATGTAACGAGTTTATCATCTATGTAGCAAGTTTATCATCTATGTAACAAGTTTATCACCTATGTAGAGAGTTTATCATCTATGTAGCAAGTTTAACATCTACGTAACAAGTTTATCACCTATGTAGAGAGTTTATCACCCATGTAGAGAGTTATATCACCTTTGTATCAAGTTTATCACCTGTATGTTTGTCCAGTCTGCTGCTGTGGGCAAGCTGCTGCAGGAACAGGAAGGACGGGATGCCCTGGTGGCTGCTGTGTGTGCAGGTAATGGCTCCACCATGTAGAGCTGTACGTTTAACCATGTTAACTGAATTTGGGGAGGTTGCCATCAAACCAGCTGTTTCGAATCAGAGATGTGTGATTGTGGTTTGAAACCTCCCATTGACCAATCAGAATTGAATATTTTCCCATATTCATGGTAGAATATGCAAAGTTACTGGTAAAAGGAAGACCATCTGGATTATCGCTCATCTTAGGACTAATTGACTGATGGCTGTGTCTGAACCCTGCAAAGCAGAATTTTGACACCAAACGTCCGCCTCGTGTACACGTGGTTGACAGAATGCTGTTTTAATCAGCATTTGGAGTTGAGTAAAAGTACATTTGTATCTCAGGTGTAATTTGTTTTTGATGATATGTGTAGGATAACCTTTGTGCAGAGTTATTTCCCTTTTTCATCCAGCACCGACAGCGCTGCTGGCACATGGCGTCGGTAAGGGGAAGTCTGTGACGTCACATCCTGGAGTTGCTGACAAGATTAAGGAAGGTACAATCAGACATGGAGTTTATTTAGGTGTATACACCACTTGTAAGTGACTAACACTCCCACACTGAACTGAGAAGCCAATGAGATCTGTTACTCTGCTATGATTCTCCTCTGTATGAGATCTAGTGGTAAAGCGTCTGCCCGGAGAGCGGAAGGTCCAGGGTTCGATCCCCGGCCGCATCATACATAAAGACGTTAAAAGATGGTACTTGTTGTTACCCTGTCTGGTGCTCGGCATTAAGGGGCTAAAACAAGGACTGGTCGGCTCGGAGTCAGTATACTGTGTCTGAGTGGGGGTATTCATGTTAAACTGCGGCATGGTATCTCAGTGTGCTAGCACTATAAATCGGCATCAGTCCGGCCAGTACAAGCATGCACGCACGCACCTAGCAGTATAAGTGCAATAATCTTGGATGCGATGTTATAGCCCATATCACCTTACGTCCTCTGTATGAAGCTTGGACAAGCTCTCTGCAGAAGGTCCGATCAGGTCCCCCTTGAGTGCAATTTGACCACCCAATCTAAGGCCACACATTTTTTATTTTTTGTTTCTTGGGCCTGCTGCCCAAATGAGTGGCCAAAATGAGGGATGTACGATTCTTGAGCCAATCAAATTAATTTCTTCACCACCTCAGTTCATAAATTTCGATCTCAACAAAAGAACAACTTCTTCTTGTCTCAGGAGTGGTAGGGCAACCTCGTGGTGAAACCATTTGCTCCTCATGTTGAGGTCCCTGTGTACTACGCTACATGGGTACAATGTGTGGAGCCGGCTTCCCTTGTTCCCAACCGCCTCCGTGGTCTAGTGGTAGAGGGTCGGCCCAGAGAGCAGAAGGTCCAGGGTTCGATCCCAGGCCGCATCATACCTAAAGACGTTAAATGGTACTTGTTGTTACCCTGTCTGGCGCTCGACATTAGGGGGCTAAAACAAGGACTGGTCGGCTCAGAGTCGGTATACTGTGTCAGAGTGGGGTATTCATGTTAAACTGCAGCATGGTATCTCAGTGGGATAGTACTATAAATCGGCATCTGTCCGGTACAAGCAGCCATACACACACATGTGCATGCACGTCACTATAAAAGTGCCATATCACCTCATATTCCCCGCCGTGATGTTGCTGGAATATTACCAAAGCGGCTTAAAACCATACTCACTCACTCACTCAGGTCCTATGTCTGATTTTTCATGTTGGTGAGTTCTCTAAGTAATTATTTGTATCTGCCATACAAAGCAGCTGACCCATACACCATATTCTTGTTTACGCCTTGAAAATAATGAAGCACAGCTGACTATGTATTTCTATATAAAACAAAGATCATCTCCTGTGTTTATCTTCAAATGAAACATATACACCATGGCCTATACCTTTTTGTGGCATTGATCCTTACAGCTTTTGGCTCTCCTCCCCCCCCCACTCTTCTATTCTTCTTCTCTTCTCCTCTCCTCTTCTACACTTCTCATCTTAGACTCTTCTCCTCTTTTCTACTCTCCTCCTCTTCTCTTCTATTCTTCTACTCATCTACTCTTTTCTCTTCTCTTCTCCTCTTCTTCTACTCTTCTCCTCTTCTACTCATCTCTTCTCCTTTTCTACTCTTCTCCTCTTCTCCAGGTGACTACAAGTATTCCGAAGACCGAGTTGTCCAGGACGGCAAGCTGATCACAAGCCGAGGGCCAGGAACATGTTTTGAGTTTGCCCTGAAGATTGTGGAGGCTATTCAGGGAGCTGAGAAGGCCAGCTCTCTGGTCGCCCCAATGTTGGTCAAGATGTAGATCACATGTGAACCGCTACCAAACCTTCCAGAGATTTACAGTTCCCCTCATTGTCCATACTTCGCGTGTTTGGATCCACTACAACCTCCATCACCTGTGACTACATACGACCCCCATGCAGTGTACTCGTGACCCTGACCCCCTGGAGGCCAACCCATGGGTCGGGGGGGTGTCAGCCTCGGTGACACGGTTCATTGCGTTTCATCGTACCCTGACAGCATGGGTTGTCTGGAATAGAGACTTGGAACAGAAACCATGTTTGCCGGAAGAGGCGCCTATGGTTCTCGTAATAGGCGATTAACGAGGGTCAGGTGGTCAGGCTCGCTTACTTGGTTGATGCATGTCATCGTATCCCAAATGTGATGCTTGTCAAGTCAATCACTGGATTGTCTGGTCCAGACTCAATTTTTTACAGACCCCCATCATATAGCTGGAATATTGCTGAGCATGACGTTAAACAACAAACTAAACAACAATTGCCATTTGTGCATGTAAAGATACCGGTGTGCCATTGTAAAAAACAACCGTGGCGCTACGATGATCGTAAGCCTTCCTTAAAGTATGGGAGTTGGGATCACCTTAGCGTTAAGATCCCTTTGAACAATGGCACCATGCAGGCCTGTGCTTGTTTTTTGGTTATCATGATTACACTGTATGGTAGGGCTGGGACAAGTCCGAATGTATTACCTGGGTACCCAACCCCCTATTCCCCGACCCTACCTGAATACCCGCTGTTGGTCTCAAGTTAGATATGCACGCCCAAGATGACCTGGTCATGCATACACTGAAGTTGAGTGGCCCAGAACATGACGCGACTTGTAGTGTAATAGTGATTGTTATTGTCATTAAACAATATATCATATGACTTTCCACGGGTCTGGGCAGTTCTAGGTACCCGGGTTCTACTCAAAACCACCCAACCAAAGTACCTTAGTTACCCATCCCAGCCCTACTCAAGTCTCAGGGGATGGTGGAACACAATCTCATTAAAATAAGATCTTAGTTCTCGCTACCGCTAAACAAAGATCTGAGGACATCCCATTACGGGTGATGTCAGACCGACCTTGTGTGAACTTTGACCGACCAATAGAATGACCAATCAGATGGCAGCTTTCTCGTGCTTTACGGCACTAATTTCAAATTGTCGATTACAAATTTGAAACCTAAACAAAAGAACATTCTGGAATGGCTAATAGATGGTCTAGATTGTATGGATTCAGTCGTTAAACCTCTCATTGGTCGGATGAAAGGTCGTTCTGACGTGACCCCTAATGGGACGTCTTCAGATCTTTGTTTAGTGGTAGCGAGAACTAAGGTCTGATTTTAATGAGATTGGGTGGAACATAGACTATACAAGCCCATGAAGTAAAGACAATGAACTACCTTTGAGTTGAGCTGGTAATCATGCCTCGAGAATGTGGCAGCCATTTTGTTGCAGCGATTATCAAATTGCGTGGAATGGCATTAAAACAAATGTTCTGAGTTGAAACATGAGAGAAAGGTGGTGTCTAGAAATAGTGGAATTTCATGGTTAGTTGTTAATCTAGAAGAAAAGGGCTTATGTTAATATAAGGGCAATTTTTGTTTTTGTTAAGGCTGTGTGTGTGTTTTGAATTTGTTTTTTTTAATTTACAATAAGCAAGATCAAGGTGAAACTGACCCTTAGGTTTTGCCACAAGTCTGTATACTGTAAATCATGAAATTAATTTGAGTATTGATCCCTGGCCTGAAATGTGTCATGAACTGATTGCATGTTGCCTACTTTTGAACTTTGAGAACTGATGAGCAATCAATAACACCAAACTGAAGACTTGGAATCCAAGATGTAGTTGAGAACTGATGAGCAATCAATAACACCAAACTGAAGACTTGGAATCCAAGATGTAGTTGAGAACTGATGAGCAATCAATAACACCAAACTGAAGACTTGGAATCCAAGATGAAGTTGAGAACTGATGAGCAATCAATAACACCAAACTGAAGACTTGGAATCCAAGATGTAGTTGAGAACTGATGAGCAATCAATAACACCAAACTGAAGACTTGGAATCCAAGATGTAGTTGAGAACTGATGAGCAATCAATAACACCAAACTGAAGACTTGGAATCCAAGATGTAGTTGAGAACTGATGAGCAATCAATAACACCAAACTGAAGACTTGGAATCCAAGATGTAGTTGAGAACTGATGAGCAATCAATAACACCAAACTGAAGACTTGGAATCCAAGATGAAGTTGAGAACTGATGAGCAATCAATAACACCAAACTGAAGACTTGGAATCCAAGATGTAGTTGAGAACTGATGAGCAATCAATAACACCAAACTGAAGACTTGGAATCCAAGATGTAGTTGAGAACTGATGAGCAATCAATAACACCAAACTGAAGACTTGGAATCCAAGATGTAGTTGAGAACTGATGAGCAATCAATTACTAAACTGAAGACTTGGAATCCAAGATGTAGTTGAGAACTGATGAGCAATCAATTACTAAACTGAAGACTTGGAATCCAAGATGTAGTTGAGAACTGATGAGCAATCAATTACTAAACTGAAGACTTGGAATCCAAGATGTAGTTGAGAACTGATGAGCAATCAATTACTAAACCATGTAAACTGAAGACTTAAAAAAAAAATTGGAATCCAAGATGTAGTTGAGAACTGATGAGCAATCAATAACACCAAACTGAAGACTTGGAATCCAAGATGTAGTGCGGGGCGATATATAGCAGTTCGACTGAATAATGTCATCATAAATTTCAACTGCTTGATGTGTGGTCTAACTCCCATGAAATCAAAAGAAGCCATTTCTAAATAAGGCATATGCAAATGAGATAGTTCAGGTCACCAATGAGTATTGTCCAGGGTGCCGTTGTACAAAGGGATCTTAGCGCTAAGGTGATCGTAACTCTCATACCATAACATAGACTTACGACAGTCTTAGCGCTAAGGTTGTTTCATACAACGGCACCGAGGTTCCAAACAACGATCTGAGGAGACATGACAATATATCCAGATATAATTTTTCCACTTCATACGGACAAGCTTAGGGGCACTCACATTTTTTGCATTAATTTCATGATTTACCGAATACTGACAAACAAGCATGACGAGAGGTCTTTTTTGCACAAAAGAAAAGTGGTGTTAAATTCCTCTGTTGATGAAAATGTTGATAAACACCTTGGTACTTATTTATTGGCCATGCTGCTTATTGTAGAGATGGAGGGGGCCAGTCATGTCATGTAAGGCACCGTGATTCGCTGTGCAGAGTTGCGTCCCTTTGGCGCACCAGAAACCAATGATCGTAGGTTCGAATCCCAGTTCGCCCCGATTATGTTTCTAGGTTTGTCAGCACCATATCCGTTCTTGTGGGTTTCACTGAAGTGGTAAACGTCTGAGACCTGCATCACTTTGGGCTTTCCTCCCACATTAAGCTGACACGCCATGATATAACTGGAATACTGTTAAAAGCGGCGTTAAACCAAACTCACTTACTTACTATTGTAGCTATGGAAACTTACAAAGTGTTTAGTTCTTTGTCAAACTGAGGTACACAAGGCTTTTATTTGAATCAGTTTGCATTTTAATTTGTGGTCATATTCTGTATGGCAATATATGCCAGAAGTGGCGATTAGTGCTACGATTGTTTTACTTTAGTTTATTTCAGTCGTCTAATGTGTTATATGTTGCTGTTTCAATTCCCGGTGCATTGACGTGTACATTTGCAATTAAAAACTCTTTTGTATTCATACGCCATGTTTGTCTAGTGGTAGAGGGTCCGCCCAGAGAGCGGAAGGTCGAGGGTTTATAACAATAAGACCCCAGAAGATCCGGGGTAGAATAGGTCTTCAGCAACCCATGCTTGTCGTAAAAGGCAATTATGTTTGCCGGGTGGTCCAGCTCGCTGACGCGGTTGATGCATGTGATTGTATCCCAAATGCATGGATTGATGCTCATGATATCAATCACTGGATTGTCTGGTCCAGACTCGATTATTTACAGCAGCCATCATATAGCTGGAATATTGCTGAATGTGGCGTTAAACAACAAACAATGATCATCATCCACATGGTTATGGCCGTCACAGAGAACAAAACACAGAACTAGTTTCTCATGTATATTTCATCATCTCTACATGATCTCAGATTGTATAAGTATGGCATCTCAAGGTTCTGAATCTGAAAATAGTCATTGTGCCATAGAATCACATCACACGGGGCACTACCTGAACAACTCCCTACAGCTACAGTGGACACTTGTTGATGTATACTACTCAACAGTTGACAGGGGTATCTGATTATCCCTGTTAAAGGTTGAGTGGTATATGAACACTATACAATTACCCAACATAAGAGGCAAAATCAGATGTATACTGCTCCACAGTTGACAGGGGTAGTTTTATCAGTTGTCTGATTATCCCTGTCAAAGGTTGAGTGGTATACACAGTGTACACTAACCCACATGGGCTCCAAACATGAGGCATCATCAGATGTATACTGCTCCACAGTTGACAGGGGCAGTTTTACCTGCTATCCGATTATCCCTGTCAAAGGTTGAGTGGTATACAGTGTATACTAACCCACATGGGCTCCAAACATAAGAGGCATAATCAGATGTATACTGCTCCACAGTTGACAGGGGCAGTTTTATCTGCTATCCGATTATCCCTGTCAAAGGTTGAGTGGTATACACAGTGTACACTAACCCACATGGGATCCAAACATAAGAGGCATAATCAGATGTACACATAATTTCATCAATTATAATGACAGAACATGTATTATATCCTGTACAGTGTTCGAAATGAAGCATTGAAGTGAGGGGGTCCATGTACCCTATGTAGGCTATCCCAACACTCAAATATACTACTCAGCTTTTGATTGGGATATTTTATCTTTCCATGATACTAAGGATATTTTTATTTTTCATACACAAAAACGACTCTATAACATGTCCAGTGTATATATAAATAGAATGTCCTATCTGATTGTCCCTAAGAAAAGTTGAGTAGTATACTTTGGGAGCACCCAAATGACCCCAGGACCCCCTTAATTTTGAACACAGGTGTGAATATCACACTGGGATACACAGACATACAATACACCTAAAACAGCATGTATTAAGGTTATATTACCTTCTGTAGATATGGGTTTAACAGTATTTATTGCATGGAAATGAATCAAAGAATATGGCAACCCAAAACTTCAAAATCCAGCCTTGGTGCTACATAACTGATATTGAGTTCATGATTATTTTGGAAACCCGATTCTTGGTTTTTATGCCACCTAGAACAGTATTGTACGTAGTTCTGTCATGGCGTGTCGGCTTGATGTGGGAGAAAAGCCCAAAGTGAGGCATATTACATTACCACTTTATTGGTACAATGGTATAATGCTGATAGCCATAATTCGAACTCATGATCCTGTAACAGCTAAGGGAGGCAACTGCACAGTGAGCTGCAGCGCTTTCGACTAATGGCAGCGTTTGCTCTTGAAATGTGCTACATCACATTGGCATTAGGAATATTTGTTTTTTAAGCATGATGCTGGCTTCATGGAGTCTGGTAACCATGGTAACTGATATAAGATCTGCAATAGGTGTATTTGTAATTAGAACAAATGAAACACATAATGTTACAGCATTTGCTAAGGCTGTGACAGGTAAGGGCTTGAATCTGATGCCAATCCTTTAAACAATATATCCAAAGATGAACACAAATATTACAATAAAATTAAATATCTTTCTGACAAAACATATGTCATATTATGCATCATTTTACAGGAAACAATATGGATAGATCCCATTAATCGGTAACACTCTGCTTAATACATTTACACACAATAAATAATGGATACTCCTCAGTAATACTTATAACTATCTTCCCAACTGCATGGATAGATGCTCATGATATCAATCACTGGATTGTCTGGTCCAGACTCGATTTTTTACAGACTGCCATCATATAGCTGGAATATTGCTGAGTGCGGCGTTAAACAAACAAACATATAAACAAACATATAACTATATTCCAGAATTCACCATCAGTATGCCAGCAAACAAAATATTTTAGACATCGCTAAACATACAGCACTCTAGCATGTATTCAGATGTTTAAAACAAACAAACAGAATTTGTTGATCCTTCACAAACAACATCGTCAATACTTCCCGTGTTTGTATACAACATGTTCCCCCCCATCACCTGTGAACACCATGCCGCATTTTAACATGAATACCCACTCCAAGCTGACCAGTCCTTGTTTTAGTCCCTTAATGCCGAGCACCAGGCAGGGTAACAACAAGTACCATCTTTTAACGTCTTATGGTATGACGCGGCCGGAGATCGAACCACCACCTTCCACTCTCAGGGCAGACGCTCTATCTACCTGACCACAGGGATACAAACTTCAATATAGAGAAAGACTCACTTGACTTCGGTGACATATTTACAGTCACATTCAACAACTTACAAAAAAACCTGACACGTTGATGCTATACCGTATATATTGACAGGTGACTGAGGAACGTCGTCGTGCATACAAACGTGTGAAGCATTAACGATCCAAGAAGTACATATCATCATGATTTTATCTCTTCGACTCGTATTACATAGTTCCTCATCTCCACCCAAGTAAATATGTATTGTCCGAGTACAATGCATGTTCAACATGTTGCCTCAATATCACTTGAAGAGTGAGCAAGTTTGGGTCAACGCCGCTTTTAACAGTATTCCAGTTATATCACGGCATGTCAGCTTAATGTGGGAGGAAAGCCCGAAGTGATGTTGTTCTCAGACGTTTACCACTACGGTGAAACCCACGAGCACGGGTATGGTGCATGAAAATATTGGGAAAATATCTGTCAAAATCCAGTTGACGGTAAACATGCTTTGCAAATCCTGCAGTCATCCAATTCTGCACGTTGAAATCCATGTTGTTTACTAACTGGATGTCGATTTCATTTGCGATTTTGATTGGACTATGCATAGACTCGTTAGTCCAGCCAAAAAATAACACCAGACCAATTCGGCAAGGGTGGAAACTGGACTTTTACATCCAGTTAATGCCCTTGCCTCAGGAAGATGCAAGTCTTCATGTTCTTCCAACTTCTAAGTGCCTATCAAAGACTCAATATCACCAGGATCTTAATCTCCGGGACTTCCAACACTATATATCTACACCAGTCTGCTTCATTCAATCAAACACAAAACACACACAACAAACTGGGACGTCAAAGTGAATTATGACTCGTTGATTCGAACATCTAATCCCTTTGTAATTTGCATGGTTATTTATATTCAGCTTGTGGGTGGCAAGCTCAAATTGACACCAGGTTACCACTTTGGGGACAACGGTATAAGCATCTATATCGAAACGTGGCCTTCACAGTGATTAAAGAAGTTATAATCCATAAATTGTGTCACTTTGGGGATACGAAAGAGCACTGGTTGGTGCCGACAAACCAAGGTTCATTATCCAGGATTCAAACCATGATGCATGGGAATTTAATCCTGAGAAAAAGTCAAGAGAAACATTTCTCGTAAAATGACACAATATGTCCATATAAAGCTTCCACACGGCAACACAATGTCACAACCAACAAAAACGTTTTCTTCATGATCATCATCTTTCACCTCTAAAATAACGTTTTAACAATATTCTCACACATTCCACAGAAGTCAAGAGAATACCAAATATTCCCTTTTCTAAAATCCCTAAAATAACCACTTTTTGTGATAAAATCAAAAGAATTTCAAACGTGTTCCTATTTGAAACAAAACATGAAATAAACCGACATTTTCATAAATATGATCAAGCTTCTTTGTCTACTGACCATGAATCCAAACTAAATGCAAACTTTTGTTGATAAAATATTTGTACCAGGTCGAACGTGTTGAGCAATTTATAGCCACTGCTACACCTTGATACGAAAGGCTATCAGATACGACCCAATCGTGAGAGAGATGGGTTTACTACTCCTTCAACAGTACTTCAACTATATCACGGCATGCCTGCTTGATGTTCGAGGAAAGTTGAATGTCATGAAGGTCTTAGACGTTTACCACTGTGTCAAACACCACAAGCACAGGCATGGTGCTGACAAAACCCAGAAATGTAATCAGAGCAAGGATTCAAACCCACAATCCTGATTACGGTGCTTTAGGCGACTAAGCCACCGGTCCCCCTTCAACCTGATCATGACACGGAGTGAGTGAGTAAGTTTAGTTTAACGCCGCTTTTAACAATATTCCAGTTATATCACGGCGTGTCAGCTTAATGTTGGAGGAAAGGCCCAAGTGATGCAGGTCTCAGACGTTTACCACTTCGGTGAAACCCACAAGCACGGGTATGGTGCCAACCTAGAAACATAAACGAGGTGAACCGGGATTGGAACCCACTATCATAGGTTTCTGGCGTGCCCAAGGGACGCAACTCTGCACAGCGAATCGCGGCGCCTTAGACGACACGGCCACCCGTGCGCCCCAAATGACACGCAGACCTCAAACATGACACACCTACTGACTGTTATCTACATGTACTTTGGTTACCCGATTCAAGAGTGCTTTTTTTTTTAACAGTCATTATAATTCAAACTGATCCTGAATATTTATACCACAAGACATAACAAACAATTGAAATTCAAGGAGGATATAATATATCCCAAAATGTCAGTACTGTGTTAATCCATCTCTAAAATATTTCAACAAAAATATTTCATGGAACACATACTGTGTTCTTCAGAAATTGTTAACAAACATAAACTGAGCTCTCATCCTGCTACCCTATCACATGTACGTAACCATGGTAACAACATAGGTTGTTGGTGATATATAAGGGGCTAAACACACACACACTTCTATAATCCTCCTGAAGCCCGCATGTCTCCTAGAACATATTTGCTGTAAGACTTGTTCATCTGTTCTAAGAATATAAACGTGAGGACGGTGTGGGGGCCGAGTCGTGCGTAGTACGGCGTGAAGCCCTTCCATAAACTGAAGAAACCCTCATTCCGGATTACTCTGGATAGCACATCCTGAAAGGAAATATAATAATTGTAATAGGGTGAGGTGAAACAGGGTTTAATTTTGTTTGTTGTTTAACGCCACTCAGCAATATTCCAGCTATATTATGGCAGTCTGTAACTAATCGAGTCTGGACCAGACAATCTAGTGATTGACATCTTGACCATCAATCCACGCAATTGGGATCGATGACATGCATCAACCAAGTCAGCGAACCTGACCACCCGATCCCGTTAGTTGCCTTTTACGGCAAGCATGGGTTGATGAAGACCTATTCTATCCCGGTTGGTTGGTTGGTTTGTTGTTTAACGCCGCACTCAGCAATATTCCAGCTATATGACGGCGGTCTGTAAATAATCGAGTCTGGACCAGACAATCCAGTGATTGATATCATGAGCAATGATCAACGCAATTGGGATCGATGACATGTATCAACCAAGTCAGCGAGCCTGACCACCCGATCCCGTTAGTCGCCTTTTCGACAAGCATAGTCGCCTTTTACAGCAAGCATGGGTTGCTGAAGACCTATTCTACCCCGGATCTTCACAGTTCGAAATGGGGTTTAATGTCATGGGGTTTAATGTCGCGTCCAAGATTATTGCACTTATATGGTGATGTGCATGTGTGTGTACTAGTCCGGACTTATGCCGATTTTATAGTGCTAGCCCACTTAGATACCCATGCCGCAGTTAAACATGAATACCCCATTTAGACACAGTATACTGACTCCAAGCAGATCAGTCCTTGTTTCAGCCCGTTAATGGCAAGAGCCAGGCACACAGGCAGGGTAACAACAAGTACCATCTTTTAACGTCTTTTGGTAACGTTTTCTGCTTTCTGGGCGGGCCACGAACACAGTCGAATAATTGTTTTTGCACGAAACTGTGCGTGTTTGGTTTAACCCCGATTTGAACAGTATTTCAGTTTGGTTTTTATCATCTTTTTTTTTTCACAGTGTGCCAACTTAATGTGGTGGAAATCCCAAAGTGACGCAGCTCTTAAAACATTTATTGGTTTGGTGAAACACACAAGTATGCCAATATAAGCAACACAATCCATAATCCAGCAGTATGATGGTGGTCTGTAAATAGTCAGGACTGCGCCAGACAAACCAGTGATTGACAGCATGAGCAACATCCCACTCCGTCTGTCATGATGGTATCACCAACCATGTCACTGAGAGTGGCCACCAGGGCCCACTTGCACAAAGCAATCTTAGCACTATGACTATTGTAAGCCTTTGTTAAAGAATGGGAGTTATGATCATTGCTTCGTGCAAGAGGCCACTGATCAATTTGGTCGCCACTTATGACAAGAGCGCTAGGGGATAAACGGTTTAACATCACTTGACGTTTAACATCATCCATTATTAATTAGTAGCTATTGTGCACGTCTTAAGAGGAACTATCGTCCGTTGTTCAAGAGCTTAGTTGTCTAGTTGTACTGAAAATCTGGTAATTTTTTAGAATTTTTGAAATTGCGAGTGGTTGATAATAGCCTTAACTATTAACTAAATTTGGTAAGTTTTGTGACACCCAGTGTATGAGATTACCAAAGCTGCTGTTGCATGAATATTTTGTTGACAAGGAAGGTTGGAGTAGCGTGTTCATCTGAAAGTTTTGACTGGCTGGCGAATGTCTGGACTACTCAGTGATATGTACGCGAACTGACGAGATGGGGCAGGTTGGTTAACCCCCCTGATTAGGAAAAGGGTAATATAGAGGCAAGGATTATTTACTTAATTATGTACCAGCCGGTTTGACAATGGAAGCAAGTGAACAAAAGCAACATGCCTCCTTCTGGGTTTTTTTGGGTTTTTTGTATGCAAAATTAATTGCGTTATGGAACTATTGCAAGTGTGTGTTGCTCGCAGTTTTCGCAGTTCCTGGTCGCAAAACTTTCCAGATTAACAATAATTATCAACTTTTAGTCTCTTAGATAGCAGGCAAGCACAGTTGATTTTTAACTTCAACCAAAGTATCCAGGACTGCCAAATTGACAAGCCTAGAGCAGCTTTAACCCTGGATGTGTGGTGGTATGTGTGGTGGTACGTGTGGTGGTATGTGTGGTGGTGTGTGTGGTGGTACGTGTGGTGGTACGTGTGGTGGTACGTGTGGTGGTGTGTGTGGTGGTATGTGTGGTGGTATGTGTGGTGGTACGTGTGTGGTACGTGTGGTGGTATGTGTGGTGGTATGTGTGGTGGTACGTGTGGTGGTATGTGTGGTGGTATGTGTGGTGGTATGTGTGGTGGTACGTGTGTGGTACGTGTGTGGTACGTGTGGTGGTACGTGTGGTGGTACGTGTGTGGTATGTGTGGTGGTATGTGTGGTGGTATGTGTGGTGGTATGTGTGGTGGTGTGTGTGGTGGTATGTGTGGTGGTATGTGACAAAGGGTACTACACCATGGGACTTACCAATCCACCCCTGTACTCAGCCTAGTGTGGCTTTAACCCTGGATGTGTGGTGGTATGTGACAAAGGGTACTACACCATGGGACTTACCAATCCACCCCTGTACTCAGCCTAGTGTGGCTTTAACCCTGGATGTGTGGTGGTATGTGACAAAGGGTACTACACCATGGGACTAGCCAATCCACCCCTGTACTCAGCCTAGTGTGGCTTTAACCCTGGATGTGTGGTGGTATGTGACAAAGGGTACTACACCATGGGACTTGCCAATCCACCCCTGTACTCAGCCTAGTGTGGCTTTAACCCTGGATGTGTGGTGGTATGTGTGGTGGTATGTGACAAAGGGTACTACACCGTGGGACTTACCAATCCACCCCTGTACTCAGGCTTGCCATCTATCATCTTCATGTTCTGGATTCTGGAATGAGAAAAATGTCATCATCTTTTTGTTCTTCCGAAACAGGCTGCCTGTTTAAATTGTCTGCTTAATGACAATATTTGAACTGAAGTACTGGTCCATGTTCGCATCCAAACACCTCTTTTTTGAAGAATGACAGGAACAAGGTAAGTGAGTGAGTGAGTGAGTGTGGTTTTACGCCGCTTTTAGCAATATTCCAGCAATATCATGGCGGGGGACACCAGAAATGGGCTTCACACATAGTACCCATGTCGGGAATCGAACCCTAGTCTTCGGCGCGACGAGTGAACGCTTTAACCACTAGGCTACCCCACTGCCCCAGAACAAGGTAAGACTATCAATGTAATGTCGTAAAAGACAAAAACAATAGGGTAAACAGGGTTGTGTATTATTATATAAAAAAAACAAACATATAAATCAAAGAATCCTGCAATTTGTAAATCACTGCCATGGTAACCAGTTGACCGAGATTATGCAGTTTACATTTAGTTCAATATTGGGTAAAATAGGAGTTTCAATTGAATGCAAAAACTTATATATTTAAAAAGAATATGAAAGGAGTTTCAATTTAATGCAAAAACTATATTATTTTTATTACTATATATTTTAAAAGAATATGAAAAAATATTAAAAAAACTTTATCACAATTATATATGTAATAAAACAATATGACGTGACGTGACGTGACGTGACGTGACGTGACGTGACATGACATGACCTTTACAATAAATGACCAGTCCCTTATCTGATTTCAGTGTTGGTGGCCCACTGACCTGGTTTTTGCAATGTCTACTGGCATGGACGCAGCTGTTGTTACCAGGCCACTGATCATACTCGCACAGAAATGTAGAAATAAGTTGTCCCCAAAGTACCCTGGAAATACACAAAACATTAAAACATTTATGTTGTCGTCAACACAATAGTCAACATGGTGGTCAAAACCATTTCCCCAAAATTTGTTTCCACGGTGACAGAATATTTCGTGAGAAGTACATTAATGATGCTTAACAGCAAGTGTCAATCAAAATTATAACATTATATCTATTCTCTTTGATTTGTTAGTTTAACACCGCGCACAGCAATATTCCAGCCATATGATGGCAGCCTCAAAATAATCGAGTCTGGACCAGACAATCCAGTGATTGACCTCATGAGCATCAATCTACAAAAAATGGTACCTGTACTCTTTCAAAGTGAAACAAGGGAACATAGTGAGCGAGTGAGTGAGTGAGTTGGGTGTAACGCCACTTTTGTCGGTATTCCAGTTATATCGTGGCGTGTTGGATAAGGGCTTTTTAAGGACCACTGGAAACTTTGAAATATTTATGAAATTTTCATTCCAGTTAGCTGACAACAAGCCTTAGTTCTTTCTTACACTCCCAAATTTGAATGGTTTTACTTCTGATATGGTGTAGTACATAGGCAGGTCTAAAAAGAGTGAACAAGGCTGATTTGTGGAAAGTAAGATTATTTTACTATTTGTTTGTATCAGTAGCGTCAGTCAGATTGCTTCAAAGACTTTATCATTATAAATACAAAAAAACTCTTCCTTAAATCCTCTAAATCATCCAGTTCTACAAATTCAAACCTCAACTCTACATTTATTCCATTTAGTGTTGCTGTTAGTCCAAAATATGCAACTTTTGAAAAAAAGTCATATTCTCATTCAATCTCATAAAAATCAGACCTCAGTTCTCGCTACCGCTAAACAAAGATCTGAGGACATCCCATTAGGGGTCACGTCAGAAAGACCTTTCATCCGACCAATCAGAGCATCACTTACCAGATTATGAAAGTGACAGTCGGAATGTGATTTCTTATCATGCAACCTCGAAAACTTTAACTCTGAACAATATTTACGGGTTTATCGACTGAATCCATACAATCTAGACCATCTATTAGCCATTCCAGAATGTTCTTTTGTTCAGGTTTCAAATTTGTAATTGAGAATTTGTCAAATTATGTTTCGAAGCGTAGTCACCAATTTGAAATTAGTGCCATGAAGCACGAGAAAGCTGCCTTCTGATTGGTCATTCTATTGGTCGGTCAAAGTTCGCGCAAAGTCGGTCTGACGTGACCCCCAATGTGATGTCCTCAGATCTTTGTTTAGCCGTAGCGAGAACTAAGATCTGATTTTAATGAGATCGATTCTCATTCGTATAAACAAATCACATGAATTTGCATAACGATTTCTAAAAGTTGTGATACATAAATTATGCCAATCCTGTGGAACTAAAAGAGCCCTTATATGACCTTATCCACTGCCGCACTCAGCAATATTCCAGCTATATGACAGCTGCCTGGAAACAATCAAGTAGGACGAACAATCCAGTGATTGATATTGTGAACAACGATGACACGCCCTTTACGAACCCCCGAACCATTTGGTTGCCTTTAGCATCCAGCACAGGTTCCTAGGGACCTACCGTATTCGACGTAATAAGCCCCAGGGGCGCTCTCAAAATTAGAAATAGGGGGCTCTTATTAGAATATTATTTTGGTGAAAAAAACAGAGTTTAAAGAAAAGTTTCGTGGTTTATGCTGACAGCCTGAATGTTCATGTACGACAGATATATTTTTTCAGAATTTAATTGCCCATAATTAAAGTGCATATAACACACGAGTGCGTATCATATGCGAATAAATAAGTCTTGTGTACATTGATCAATCGGAAGGGGTGCTAATTGGGATTGTTCACTAGCCAATATATTAGCAAATATCGCCGTGGGCGCTTATTAGAGCTGGGCGCTTATTACGTCGAATACGGTAATCTCACTTTATGTCCACAGTGGGGTTAAGATGAAGGGGTTCCTTCATCCACTGTCCCTTGTGTAACCAACTCACCTGTGGACATGAGCCCTTGTTTAGCCTGTGAGTAGGACGCCAACTGAGCGGCATTGACAACCATAGCACGTCCGACTGTAGGTAAACAACCCTGGAAATACAAAACTTACATTCATAATATGACATAAAATCAGCTAAATCATGGGTTAAACGCCACTTTTAACAGTATTCCAGTTACATCACGGCGTGTCAGCTTAATGTGGGAGGAAAGCCCGAAGTGATGCAGGTCTCAGACGTTTTACCACTTTGGTGAAACCCACGAAGACAGGTATGGTGCTGACAAACCTAGAAACATAAATGGGGCCAACCAGGATTCGAACCCACTATCATAGGTTTCTGGCATGCCCAAGGGACGCAACTCTGCACAGCGCTGCACCTTAGACGACTGGGCCACATGTATTCATAGCGGCAGTCCCTGCAAATATCAATTTTGTTTGTTGGTTGTTGCTTAATGCCACACTATGCAATATTCCAGCCATATGACGGAAGTCTGTCAGTCTTCAAATCCTGACCAGATAATCAAGTATTTGATATTGTGAACAACAACCAACATCGTCAGGGTACGATGACATGCCATCGATCAAGTCACTTGGGGTGACCACCCGATTCATAAAGTCACCTCTTTGACCAGCATCATGAGCATAGGTCAATGGGACCTATTCTGACCCGGAATCCCCACAGTGAGACCAGCATAGGTTGATGGGACCTATTCTGACCCGGAATCCCCACAGTGAGACCAGAATAGGTCAATGGGACCTATTCTGACCCGGAATCCCCACAGTGAGACCAGCATAGGTCAATGGGACCTATTCTAACCTGGAATCCCCACAGTGAGACCAACATAGGTCAATGGGACCTATTCTGACCCGGAATCCCCACAGTGAGACCAGCATAGGTCAATGGGACCTATTCTAACCTGGAATCCCCACAGTGAGACCAACATAGGTCAATGGGACCTATTCTGACCCGGAATCCCCACAGTGAGACCAGCATAGGTCAATGGGACCTATTCTAACCTGGAACCCCCACAGTGAGACCAACATAGGTCAATGGGACCTATTCTGACCCGGAATCCCCACAGTGAGACCAGCATAGGTCAATGGGACCTATTCTAACCCGGAATCCCCACAGTGAGAGACCTATTCTAACCTGGAATCCCCACAGTGAGACCAGCATAGGTCAATGGGACCTATTCTAACCCGGAATCCCCACAGTGAGACCAGCATAGGTCAATGGGACCTATTCTGACCCGGAATCCCCACAGTGGGACCAGCATAGGTCAATGGGACCTATTCTAACCCGGAATCCGCACAGTGAGAGACCTATTCTAACCTGGAATCCCCACAGTGAGACCAGCATAGGTCAATGGGACCTATTCTAACCCGGAATCCCCACAGTGAGAGACCTATTCTAACCTGGAATCCCCACAGTGAGACCAGCATAGTCAATGGGACCTATTCTAACCCGGAATCCCCACAGTGAGAGACCTATTCTAACCTGGAATCCCCACAGTGAGACCAGCATAGGTCAATGGGACCTATTCTAACCCGGAATCCCCACAGTGAGAGACCTATTCTAACCTGGAATCCCCACAGTGAGACCAGCATAGGTCGATGGGACCTATTCTAACCCGGTATCCCCACAGTGAGACCAGCATTGGTTGATGGGACCTATTCTAACCCGGAATCCCCACGGAGAGACCTATTCTAACCCAGAATCCCCACAGTGAGACCAGCATTGGTTGATGGTGGCCTATTCTAACCCGAAATCCCCACAGTGAGACAAGCATAGGTCGATGGGACCTATTCTAACCCAGTATCCCCACAGTGAGACCAGCATAGGTCGATGGGAACTATTCTAACCCAGTATCCCCACAGAGAGACCTATTCTAACCAGGAATCCCCACAGTGAGACCAGCATAGGTCGATGGGAACTATTCTAACCTGGAATCCCCACAGTGAGACCAGCATAGGTCGATGGGAACTATTCTAACCTGGAATCCCCACAGTGAGACCAGCATAGGTCGATGGGAACTATTCTAACCTGGAATCCCCACAGTGAGACCAACATAGGTCAATGGGATCTATTCTAACCCAGAATCCCCACAGTGAGACCAGCATAGGTTGATGGGACCTAATCTAACCTGGAATTCCCACAGTGAGATCAACATAGGTCAATTGGACCTACAGTAAACTACGGTTATAACGGAACTAACGGATATAATGAACTACCTTTTTAGTCCCGACTATATGCTGTAGCTATGCTGTATATATGCTTATAACGAACTACGGTTATAACGAACTAAAATTAGTAGTCCCTTTGAGTTCGTTATAACCGTAGTTTACTGTATTCTAACCCAGAATCCCCACAGTGAGACCAGCATAGGTCAATGGGACCTATTCTAACCCGGAATCCCCATGGTGAGCATATATCAGAGAGTTCAAATCATCTAACAGTATCATGCAAGCAGATTTAGCATTTTGTTGTGTGACAGGGACGGTAACACATGTGCAAGTAATTATTATACCAATTTATTGGAACCATAAAGATCCGAGGGAGAAAAGGTCTTCAGCAACCCATGCTTGCCGTAAAAGGCGACTATGCTTGTCGTAACGGGGGACTAACAAGATCGGGTGGTCAGGCTTGCTGACCTGGTTGATGCATGTCATTGTATCCCAACTGAGTGGATCGATGCTCATCATGTCAATCACTGGATTGTCTGGTCCAGACTTGATTATTTACAGACCGCCGTTATATAGCTGGAATATTGCTGAGTGTGGAGTTAAACAGCAAACAATCTTACAAACAATTTATTGCAAGAGTTGGTTAATATCACTTTTTGAGGTGAGGTGAAATGGAGTTTCAAGTCACGTCCAAGATTATTGCACTTATATACCGATGTGCATGCAAATGTGTGTGTGTGTGGCTGCTTGTACTAGTCCGGACTGATGCAAACTTATAGTGCTAGCTCACTGAGATACCATGCCGCAGTTTAACATGAATACCCCACTCAGACACAGTATACTGACTCCGAGCCGACCAGTCCTTGTTTTAGCCCCTTAATGCCGAGCACCAGACAGGGTAACAACAAGTACCATCTTTTAACGTCTTTTGGAATGACGCGGCCAGGGATCAAACCCCCGACCTTCCGCTCTCCGGGCAGACGCTCTACCACTAGACCACGGAGGTGGTCTTATCACTTTTCGAAAAATGACATGAACCATGATATACATGAATCAATACAGGGTAGGCACTTCGATCGTATTGTGAGGTGTACATTTGTGGTGCACAGATACGTCAGTGAACGTTGTCAGCCTCTCCGTAGATGTCCCTTGTGGTCAAGTCATGAATGCTCCACGTACCCGCCATAGAGTGACCACGCCCTCTTCTGTGATGATCCTGGACAGCGCATTGAACACATTCTTATAACCCCTCTGCTGGTCAGCTGGTAGCCTGAAAAGAGAGAGTGAGTGGGTGAGTAAGAGAGTAGGTGGGTATGACAAAGAGGGTGGGTTGGTGTCTGGTGGGTGTATGTGTTCAGGTTGAACACAGCTTTCAACAGTATTTCAGTTATATGGTGAATCCCATGAGCAGGCACATGGAGCTGACAAACCAGTAATCTTAATCAGCACAAAGTTATGCAGGTCTTAGACATTTCCGATTTGGCGATCTGCAGCTTTCTCAAAACCATCTGAACCCAGCTGCAATTTTTCTCACAACCATCTCACCCCAGCTGTAGCTTCCTCAAAAACATCTGAACCCAGCTGCAGCTTTCTCAAACCATCAGAACCCAGCTGCAGTTTTTCTCAAAACTATCTGAACCAAGCTGCAGTTTTTCTCAAAACCATCTGAACCCAGCTGCAGTTTTTCTCAAAACCATCTGAATCCAGCTGAAGTTTTTCTCAAAACCATCTGAACCAAGCTGCAGTTTTTCTCAAAACCATCTGAACCCAGCTGCAGTTTTTCTCAAAACTATCTGAACCAAGCTGAAGTTTTTCTCATAACCATCTGAACCCAGCTGAATTTTTTTCTCAAAACCATCTGAACCCAGCTGCAGTTTTTACAAGACCGTCTCACCCCAGCTGCAGTTTTTCTGAAAAACATCTGAACCCAGCTGCAGCTTTCTCAAAACCATCTGAACCCAGCAGAAGTTTTTCTCAAAACCATCTGAACCCAGCTGCAGTTTTTCTCAAAACTATCTGAACCAAGCTGCAGTTCTCAAAACCATCTGAACCCAGCTGCAGTTTTTCTTAAAACCATCTGAACCCATCTGTAGCTTTCTCACAACCATCTGAACCCAGCTGCAGCTTTCTCACAACCATCTGAACCCAGCTGTAGTTTTTTCTCAAAACCATCTGAACCCAGCTGCAGTTTTTCCCCAAACTATCTGAAACCCAGCTGAAGTTTTTCTCAAAACCATCTGAACCCAGCTGAATTTTTTTCTCAAAACCATCTGAACCCAGCTGCAGTTTTTACAAGACCGTCTCACCCCAGCTGCAGTTTTTCTCAAAACCATCTGAACCCAGCTGCAGTTTTTCCCCAAACTATCTGAAACCAAGCTGAAGTTTTTCTCAAAACCATCTGAACCCAGCTGAATTTTTTTCTCAAAACCATCTGAACCCAGCTGCAGTTTTTACATGACCGTCTCACCCCAGCTGCAGTTTTTCTCAAAACCATCTGAACCCAGCTGCAGTTTTTCCCAAAACTATCTGAAACCAAGCTGAAGTTTTTCTCAAAACCATCTGAAACCAGCTGAAGTTTTTCTCAAAACCATCTGAACCCAGCTGAAGTTTTTTCTCAAAACCATCTGAACCCAGCTGCAGTTTTTCTCAAAACCATCTGAACCCAGCTGCAGTTTTTCTCAAAACCATCTGAACCCAGCTGCAGTTTTTCTTAAGACCATCTCATCTCAGCTGCAGTTTTATCACAGCCGCCTTGTGACCACAGTGTCACCCCAAGGCTACGTCACCACCCCAAAAATAGTTCAGGGAAGCAAGAGGTCCACCACCAACCTGCCATCTGCCGTCATCCTGATGAGAGCCACTTCGGCTGGCGTTCCAACAAAAGCTCCAATAGCACCGGCCGTGATTCCTATACCAGCCTTTGCTAGAAAGTTGGGAGGCTTGCCGTCTCTGAAAATAGTGTCAACATAGTGAGTGAATCATTTTTAATGCTGCAGTCCACAATGTCTGCCTCAAACGATCCTCACCCTCTGGGTACAATGTCACCGAGTCTGACCATCCAATCCATTGAAGCTGCTTTTTACACCCAATTCATTATAGTTGCAGATTATACTCAAACCAATAGTTTTTCACTCATCAATTTTCGAAAAATTTGTGAGTGAGTGAGTGAGTATGGTTTTACGCAATATTCCAGCAATATCACGGCGGGGGACACCAGAAATGGGCTTCACGCATTGTACCCATGTCAGGAATCGAAACCGGGTCTTCGGCGTGACGAGCGAACGCTTTAACCACTAGGCTACCCGACCGCCCCCCAAAATTTGTGAACATTTTAAGATTTAAAAACATGAAATAATGTTTTAGATGTATATTACTGTTCTAAATATATAGGCTTGTTTTAGAAAGTAAATTCGCTCCTTTGTACGCATGCTGAAAAAGCTTCATTGGGTATTTAGGTATGCTGTTTTTATACAATCGAGTTTTTCATTTAATGCCTGTGTTTCTGTACGCAAGTTAATTGAAAGCAATTGGGTTTTGAATATTTTTGGGGGGGTATTTTACGCAAATACGCAGCTTATCTGTAGCTCTGCGACTATACGTAAACCTGTACAATTTTCAAAACTAAAGGGTTTCTTTTATATCCCATTTATGACAGAAAGCCATTTCAAAACAATAAGTATCGTGCGGAGAAACAATCAGGGAGTGCCACACCTTAATACATGTCAGGGCTAAGTGAAAATATTATATAATAATATCTATATGTATTATTAATTAGTTATTGGAATTTGTGAAAATATCAATTATTTTCTTAACGTGTACTCGCCAACAACAACTATAAAAATAAGTGTGTCGCTACAATCAAAAGGCTTACCAAGGGAGGTAATTTTATATAGCTTTTTTGTTGATGTAAGCAACTGGCTACTGATGCTAACTTGTCAAATTATGAATGACCGACATTAGAAAGTTTCTTGTGGGTGGAGGGGCATATACAGTTGGATTGTTGGGCAAGTAGAAACACATCCTCCCGAGGCAAGAAAGTTAACTGACTTTAAAAGTCCAGTTTCCACCCTTACTGATCTAGGATGGAATTTCTGGGCTCTTACGAGTTATGTCCCTTCTATGCCTCACCTATGGACCAATCAGATTCCACCTCTCGTATCACATGCATTTGCTTTAAAAAAAAAATGGCAGCGCCCAGTCAAGACGATCTGATCGATAATCAAGATCTATATTGTGATAAAACGGGTCTTACATCGCAAAGTGCATCAAAACATGTGAGCACCTTGATTAAAAGCATGAAAAGATTTGGAGAATATCTGTTGACAACGGTGGCAGTGCAAATGCTTTGCAAATCTTGCAACTGACTGACATCTGCATGACAGTTTATGAACCGGATTTCGATTTCGTTGCGCGATTTCGATTGGACTATGCACAGACTCGTTATTCCTGGCAAAATGTAACTCCATAATACCAGCCGAGTTTGAGAAGGGTGGAAACTGGACTTCTATAGTCAGTTAACCCACTTGCCTCGGGAGAATGGTAGAAACACTGATGGACAAGTTGGTTTAAAAACAACTGTAAGGTGCTGCTTACTTTGAAACCATCTCAAACAGTGTCGTGTAGATGCCGAGCCTCGTTGTGGTGTAGGTTGCTTGACGTAGGAGACCGGCCGACAGCCCCGTGTAGATCCCACTGATCCCTTCTGTCTTCAGGATGTGACGCAGAGCGTGAAAACTTGTCTTGTGTTCTCTCGCCTTGCCACCCTCACCTGGAAGATACATCCTCATTCAGCCCACATCATTGTTATATTTTGTTACAAACATAATATTGATAGTTTTACAATAAATTGTATATATATATATATATAGCAATATTCCAGCTAAAGGACGGCGGTCTGTAAATAATCGAGTCTTGACCACACAATCCAGTGATTGATATCATGAGCATCGATCCACGCAATTGGGATCGATGACATGTATCAACCAAGTCAGCGAGCCTGACCACCCGATCCCGTTAGTCGCCTTTTACGACAAGCATAGTCACCTTTTACGGCAAGCATGGGTTCCTGAAGACCTATTCTACCCCCGAATCTTCACGGGTCTAATGCTGTATACTGAACAAAATAGCTTGATACATATTAGTTAAAATATATCTTGGTGCATCTATTACCATAACTACTAAACAAAATACTCTGATCATATACAGAACATAATATCACGACATACTGTATCAAGTGTATCATTTTAGTTGCTTAATTGTGAATAAGTGAGTGAGTTGGGTTTAACGCTGCTTTTAACAATATTTCAGTTATATCACGTCGTGTCAGCTTAATGTTGGAGGTGAGCCCGAAGTGATGCAGGTCTCAGACGTTTACCACTTTGGTGAAACCCACTAGAACGGTATGGTGCTGACAAACCTAGAAACATAACCGGGCGAACCGGAATTCGAACCCAAAATCATAGGTTTCTGGCGTGCCCAAGGGACGCAACTCTGCACAGCGAATCGCGGCACCTTAGACGACTGGGCCACCCGTGCCCCCGCTTAATTGTGAAATAGATGAGGACATTGTTTAGTAAATAATACAGCAAGTCAACCTACCACTGAGCTGCATGCGATTCTTGACCAGGTCCAGGGGCTGGACGAAAACGGTGGCCCCCATCCTGAATACAGACAAATGGGTGACATGCTTAATGTACTGATTCACCAAGTAATCCTCGACATTCAACTGAAAAGTTATTTCAACAAAACGAAATGATCAAACTAGTCCATGGTGGAATGAGTGAGTGAGTGAGTGAATTGGGTTTAAAGCTGCTTTTAACAGTATTACGGTTATATCCCGGCGTGTCAGCTTAACATGCTTAATGTGGGAGGAAAGCCGGAAATGATACAGGTCTCAGACGTTTACCACTTCGGTGAACCCACGAGCACGGGTATGGTGCTGACAAACCTAGAAACATAATCAGGGCGAACCCACTAACCAATGGGATTCGAACCCACTATCATAGGTTTCTGGCGTGCCCAAGGGACGCAACTCTGCACAGCGAATTGCGGCACCTCAGACGACTGGGCCACCCGGGTCTCTCCCCTCCACACACACACACACACACACACACACACACATACACCCCCCACACACACACACACCCCATGGTGAAATGACATGAATATGGATCAATAGTAATGTTGTTGCTGGCAAACTGAGTGAGTGAGTGAGTTTGATTTTACGCCGCTTTTACCAATATTCCAGCAATATCACCAGAACACAGAAATGGGCTTCACACATTGTACCCATGTCGGGAATCAAACCCGGGTCTTCGGCGTGACGAGTGAACGCTTTAACCACTAGGCTACCCGACCGCCCCGCTGGCAAACTGAGTTTGTCAGAAAGATCCATTGGTATTTACTCTCTAGAACAACATATGCAAAAGCAGAGCTACAGATAAGCTGCATATTTGCGTAAAATACCCCCAAAAATATTCAAAACCCAATTACTTTCAGTTAACCTGTGTACAGAAATGCATTCATTAAATGAAATACTGTCAATCGTGAAATTAATTTGTCTCCAAAAGAATGCGAGCGCTGGCCCCGAGCCAAAAATGCGACTCAATATGAATGCGACATCCCCCTCCTCTCAAGCATCAGTGGATTGATACTGTATCCAAAGAAAATACAGGAGAATCCTCACTTTAATCCAAACTTACATTAATCCAATCACACACCAAATAGCACCGCTTTTTAGTGCTGAGTAGAGTACTTAATTTTAAGATTTACAGTACTCAAATGTATAAAAACAGCATGCAAAAATATCCAATAAAGCTTTAATCAGCAAGTGTACAATGGAGCTTATTTCCGAAACACAATTACGAGCTAATTTACTTTCCGAGTCAAGCCTATATTTAGAACTCTCATATACATCTAAAACATTATTTTTTTTTTTTTTTAAATCTTAAAATCTTAGCTCATTTTTGGAAAAACCAAAAAGAGTGATGAATAGATGAGTGAAAAATATTGGTTACCCAAATGAAAATGTAATAACCCAATAAAAATAGAAACCTTCGAGTAAAAACTCAATTGCTCAAAAAGTTATCTGGAGCTCTGCAAATGAGAATAAAGAAGTGTTGACCCCCATTCCCTTGCCTCTTAAAGTGATGTGAGGTGAAATGTGGCTTAACGTTGTGTTCAAGGTTATTGCGAGTTACGAGTATAGTTACATGTTTGTATGTTTGTCAGGTGTTCTAGTCGAGGGAATGACATGCGCCAAAGCCCTGGATCAGGCCTAATTGAGAATGCAGGGCTCGATTTAAGCAACTTGATTTAATTTGCACCAGGTGCATATTGCCATTAAAGTCCAGTTGCATCAGACAAAACCAGGTTGCACCCTCGTCCCATAAACTTATCAAAGTTGAAACATGGATGCATTAACTAGTCTAAGTACCGGTAAAGTGGTTGGTTGGTTTGTTAATAACACCACACTCAGCAATATTCCAGCTGTATGATGGCGGTATGTAAATAATCGAGTCTGGACCAGACAATCCAGTGATTGACATCATGAGCATCGATCCACGCAATTTGGATACGATGACATGCATCAACCAAGTCAGAGAGTCTGACCACCCGATCCCGTTAGTCGCCTCTTACGACAAGCATAGTCGCCTTTTACGGCAAGCATGGGTTGCTGAAGACCTATTCTACCCCGGAATCTTCACGGGGCATACCCATAAGTAAAATCACAGATGACAGTGTCATGTGTCTTGAATTACACAGTGACAGGTATTTAGTGTGTTCACAGATTGTTGTTGTGTGGACAAATAACCGTTGGTTAGACAAACACCTGATTTTTGTTGCATGTAAACATAAAATATTAAGTTGCATTTTTCAATTATAGGTTGCGCTGGTGCATGTTTTATATGGCAAAATCGAGCCCTGGTTCAATGACTTGATAAATCCTTGTGAAAATAAAACTACTGGTTTGGATCATATTTAACGGGCATTAATTTTCTGGTGAGGGATACATTACTCCATCTTGGATAATGCACATCCTCTGTTGATGTACTGGTCCAGAACGTGTGATATACCGTATTCGAAGCAATAAGCGCCCAGGGCGCTCTCAAAATTAGAATCAGGGGGCTCTTATTAGAATATTTTGTTGGGGGAAAAAACAGAGTTCAAAGATAAATTTCGTGGTTAATGCTGACAGCCTGAAATGTTTATGTACGACAGATAAATATTTTTCTAGAATTTCATTGCCCATAATTAAGGGTGCATATAACACACGAGTGCGTATTATACGCGAATAAATAAGTCTTGTGTACATTGATCAATCGGAAGGAATGCTAATTGGGATTGTTCACTAGTCAATAAGTTAGCAATTATCGCCGTGGCGCTTATTAGAGTGGGGCGCTTATTACGTCGAATACGGTATTTTACAGTTACAGTCAGCTCACAGCATAGACACCACCTGGTAGACCCATTATTTCATGATGAAATGACATGTTTATAATAACTGAAACCAAATATCACAAGTAATTAATAACACCGACCTACACCTATGTAGTTTATGATATAAATGTCCAATAACCAGGCGCCAGCACATATCTTTTTTAAAAATATTTTCATTCAAAATAGAAACAAACAAAACATTCATGTCAAACACCTGTCAATACCAAGGTGCGAAAACCCATTACACTGTTCCACAGGTAGCACACACTGTGACGAGCTTACGCCCGGAGCAGGGCTAAGGCAGGGTCTGCACACAACACTTGACTCTTGTATTTGAACAAGGAATGGTTGGATGCAACATTGTTTCTGAGGTGGCTCAAAACTTGAAAATAAAAACCTTACAGAAAGGTTTTTAAACCAACATTTTTAGAAGCAGCATCAGAAGTGCCTTGATGCACAATATATCTTGATATATTCAGAAATGTTTGTCATAGATTCAGGAACACTAGAGAATTGATGATATAAATGAATAAATATGTCAGTTTATACATTCCTTGAAAAGGCCTCTCAAATATTACATCAAGGATACAAGTGTTTACCGTATTCGACATATTAAGCGCCCAGTGCGCTCTCAAAATTAGAAATAGGGGGCTCTTATTAGAATATTATTTTGGTGAAAAACAACAGAGTTGAAGATCGTAAATTTCGTGGTTTATGCTGACAACCTGAAATGTTTATATACGACAGATATATTTTTCCAGAATTTAATTCCTCATAAATAAGGATGCATATAACACACATATTATACAAGAATAAATAAGTCCTGTGTACATTTATTAATCGGAAGGGGTGCTAATTGGGACCGTTCACTCGCCAATATATTAGCAAATATCGCCATGGGCGCTTATTAGAGCGGGACGCTTAATACGTCGAATACTGTATTTTGATATCATACAAGCCCCAAACAGACTTAACTACATGGACGTATTAAATTAGAAGTGGTAATTTTCTAAAAACTTAAATCATGGTGTTGGGATTTTTGGGTGGTCTCAATTAATAATCATGGTCCTACTTGAGCTTTGTCTTTGCTAAACATCTCTGTCCTTAACCTAACGAAGGACTCCAAAAAATTCATTTCATGATTATGGTGAGGGGCCTTTTATTCTTGATTTTGAACAGGTAACATTAAATGACCAGTTTTTAAATATGTTAAACTAAATGTTTGATAGAAATATAACTCCACTGTTGTGATTGAATTTGAGAATACCCTACAAGCTGACGAAAATTATAGAATTTTATATAGAATCTAATTAATTCTGTTCTGACAATATATAACAGTGTGAAGCAAAATGATATGTTTCAGTGTGGATTTTAAAAATATTTTCTCCATGTGTGTATAGTTTTTAACGCTGCAGTGAGCAATATTCCAGTTATATGATAGCGGTCTGTAAATAATCAAGTCTGGACCAGCCAATCAAGTGATTGGCAACATGAGCAGCGATTTACGGAATTGGGATGCGATGACATGCATCAACCAAGTCAGCACAATGAGAGGCAGTTCTAAGCCCCAACACCCTACCCCTATTATAAATTACCAGTCCCTAACATCAATCATATTCAGTTTCTAACCAACCATTTCAGTCACACTCTAATGTTCAAATGGCAAATTCTACATGTATTAATGTAGAACAAATGACCTAAAACTGATCAGAAGATCAGTATCAACAATGTACCCACAGGACTAACCGGACCGTGGTTAGTCATGTGATATATTGTTTAATGACACAAATTATCTGGAACTCTATGGTTACACTACAAGTCACTAATGTTCGCATTTCTTTCTTACTATGCACCCATTCCTTCTGATTTCTCATATGGTTGAATAACTTAATTCAACTTCAGTGTATGAATGACCAAATTGTTAAATACATGTATCTAAATACATTTTGCCAGGGCTATGCTAAAAATGTTCCAAATCGGACATTTTGAGACATCTCCTGAGACCTACAGTGGGTACCCGGGTAGGGTCGGGTAATAGGGGGATGGGTACCCGTGGTTGTAAATTTGGCCTCGTCCCAGCCCTAGTCTCCTTGAAAGACTAAATCTGCCCCAAAGTCGTTCTAACATAGAGCATCGCTAATAGCCAATACGTCGGCACACAAGCGAGAATGCAACAGACAATAAATTTTCAATCTAACATATATAAATAGAATTTTCATTCATTATATTTTGCACTGAATGTGGATGACGGGTGTTCGGTTAGCAACTTAAAATCACTACTGACACGGAGAAAAACACATGAATTGAGTAATCTGTTAGGCCTAAAGTGTTCATGCGACTACCAGTCTGTGAACTTGCACGACACGCGAACAGTTAATGAATATGCACTAATGAAGGTGAGCGGTTGAAAAATACATAATTTTAGTAACAGACGCTGTGTTGACGACTCGTTCTCGCTTTACTTATACATACCCTGCCACGCCCCCGAATAAGAACTTAATCCCTTTCGGGATTTTAGCCGCTGGTTTCGACTGTGCACTGGAAGCAGACATCTTGTCAATGTGCTTTTTGACCTTGACCTCTATACCACCTTGAACTTCATGTCGACACGGAACCTACCCGTGCGTGCGGTGTTGCGTCCTGATTCAAATGAAAAATCTTTCACGCATGAATATAAATTAAGAATATTATATGCGAATATCATTTATTCAACATTTGGATTTATTGCATGGCAAGACCTTTGATTTTGATACTAGCTCAGTATTTTTGGAACATTAAATTATTGTGTGCGTATTTTTTCAGTGCACATAGATCTACATGTGCATTAATATATTTAACAACACGTAACAATATTTGTGGCTTTTGTGTATATACTTTAACTGGTGTATAACTAACTGTTTTTGTGTACTTAAAATAGATTATTTCACCTACAATTAAGATCTATATATGCTTTATTGTTGTCACAATTTAAGCGATCGTTTGCTTATCTTCTGGTAAGCAAAACTAGCAATTCCACAAGTGAGACAGCTATTATACCTGCCTTGGTGAAAAAAAGGGATAATTATTTAAATAGGCCTACCGACAATGACTGAAAAAAGTGCTATTCTATGAATATTAGCTTCCGCGGTGATGCGGCCGTCAAACCAGCTGTTTCAATCAGAGGGGGTTTATTGTGATTTAATAGCCTCTGATTGACCAATCAGAATCGAGTAAATTCCAAATTCATGGTAGAATATCAATTAAATTGCATGTGACACCAAAACAGAACGCTGCTTGCGTCTGTAACATTGGCACTCAGCACGGCGTCGTGAAAGTAATCGAGCCTGGACCAGTTAAACCAGTGATTGATAGCAGATAGCAGATATCCAGGCCGTCGGGTTCTGGTGACAATCATTCAGCCATGTCCCCTAACCCTAACGTTAAGATGCTAGGAATATTTCTGAGTCCCGTTAGACGGTTGGTTGGTTGGTTGGTTGTTTAACGCCGCAATATTCCAGCTATATGACGGCGGTCTGTAAAAAATCGACCCTGGACCAGATAATCCAGTGATTAATATCATGAGCATCGATCCACGCAATTGGGATACGATGACATGCATCAACCAAGTCAGCAAGCCTGACCACCCGATCCCGTTTGTCGCCTTTTACGACAAGCATAGTCACCTTTTACGGCAAGCATGAGTTGCTGAAGACCTATTCTACCCCGGAATCTTTTTTTTTTTTTTTTTTTTTTTTAGCATTTTATTTCACCTTTTCCCCGTTACATGAGGAGGATGGCAATCCAGGGCAATGGTCACCCTCACATTCTGAAGACAATGTATGTATACATTTGGGGAAAATTAAATACAAGTATTGGAAATGGTGCCAAGGTGATTTTTAAGAAATATAACAAAACATACACACAGTCAAGCATTCAAAATATTATTCAAACACTGATCCTGGCAAGAAACAAATATGAGAAAGAGATACATATGTTATTGCTGTTCTGCTTCTTCAAACAATATGTGATAAAACATCCATGATTTATAAAATGTAGCTACATTACCATTTGTAAAGGCTATATTCTTCTCAATTTTGTATCTCAGACTAACATCTTTTTGAAATATTGCGAAGCAAAGATTTGTTTTTTTTAATCTGCAAAAATATATAAAAGATTTAGCTATTAAAATAAGAAGATAAAAAACTTTGTCAGTAACAATATTTTCTTTAACACCAAATAAAACAAGTTCAGCACTTAATTTCATATGATGTATATGGCTACATTTATTTATCCAATCTAAGAAGGTTTTCCAAAATACTTGTACAAGTTCACTTTCCCAAAAAATGTGTACAATAGTTTCATCATAACATTTGCAAAAAGAACAAAGCGTGGTATCAGAAATATTCATTTTAAACAACAAAGAATTAGTTGCAAGTATTCTATGTATGATTCGATACTGAAACCAACGCAATTTCACCTCTTGTGTTGCTTTAGAAGGCTTAACACAAATAATATTCCAATTCAATTTTCCAAACTGTAACTCCCACTTTTCCTGGCCTCTTGTTTTCATATCAACAAATACAAGAAGATTATAAATATATTTAGAGCCTGTCCTTTGAGAGAAGATCTTTTTAATAGCACAGCGATGTTCTTCTACAGAGTCAGTAGGGAGTTTAGTCAAATTCAAACTGGTCAAATATCTCTTAATACCACAAACAATACCATAAAAAGCCAAGAAAGTAGATTTTATCTTGTACATGTCTTTGAATTCTTCAAAAGATATGAATTCATGATTATGATTTACAATGTCTGCTATTTGGGTGATACCTTTATCAACCCAATCTTTCAAGAATATTGGTAATTTATTAACTTTGATGTTGCGAATGAAAAAAATAGGTTCAGCTAAAAAACTGCTGAAAGTATCTGGTACAATCTTCTTATCAAAATCTACAAAAGCTTCATAACAGTTTTTCCAAAATAAATTATAAAACAAACACAGTTTCTTTTCTATAAAATGAGATCCAAACTCTTCGACTTCATTAACAAAAGGAAATGCAGCCTTGTGGATGTCTTTCCACTTTTTGGTATCTCCACATAATAATCGCCATATCCAAGTAATCTTAATAGACTTTTAGTCTTTTAACTTTATCAGTCTTTCCGTTCCACAAAAAACTTAAAGAGCATGTTATTTAATGTTTTAAGAAATTCTTGGGAGAGATCCGGCAATGATAACAACAAATAGTCTACCCCGGAATCTTCACGGGTCCCGTTAGACGGCAAACAAACAACCAAATTTGAATTATGTATTGGTTGCACGTGCAAGTTCTGGGACAGCCAAACATTGCAGCTACCAGTCCTTCGTTGTACAAAGCGATCTTAGCGCTAAGGTGATCGTAACTCCCTTACCTTAACATACGACAGTTGTAGTTGTTTTTTTACAACTGTTTGTTTGTTTGTTGTTTAACGCCGCACTCAGTAATATTCCAGCTATATGACGGAGGCTTGTAAATAAATGAGCCTGGACAAGGCAATCCAATGACTGACATTATGAGCATCGATCTACGCAATTGGAATACGATGACATTCATCAACCAAGACAGCGAGCTTGACCAGCCGATCCCGTTAGTCGCCTCTTACAAGCATAGCCGAACTTTACGGTAAGCATGGGTTGGTGAAGGCCTATTCTAACCCGGATCTTCACGGGGCTTTTGTACAACTGTACCCCACCCCTCATTAGTCCGCTCTGAAGACAGACAGACAGACAGACTGATAGACAAGTATTGGGTGCCGGGAGTTCCATCGGAGATGTTACCCAAGATATAAAAAAAAACGTTGTAAATAAAATCACGTACTGCAACACTCAGACCATGAACCTGGATCCATTGACGTCGCTGACGTCGTTAGGTGAGTGATTTCCAAATCACGTCAGCAATAATAAGCAATATTGTGACTTTCGGCGTTGGTTTGATAACTTTTAAA
Organism: Haliotis rufescens; assembly: GCF_023055435.1. NCBI lineage: Eukaryota > Metazoa > Mollusca > Gastropoda > Lepetellida > Haliotidae > Haliotis > Haliotis rufescens. Next base: position 311,119 of record NW_025964388.1, read on the forward strand.
TACCCTATAGCAAGATGTATGACACAAACCAAAAGCCGTTATTTCTGCAAATAGCCAATCGAACGCAGCTAATGTTATTAAGTAACACAATTGAAGAGACTTCACCACTGATAACCTTTTGTTCAAGGACGTTACACAGAGAGATTACTTATCGAGCATGTGTGTCATTTACTGATTTTACGAAACGAGTGTCCGAATTCTTGTATTTCCCGAGCGAGAGCGAAGGTAATACGTGAATTCTTACACGGATGTAAAAAAAATCAGTGTGAGACACATGCGAATGAAATAATTTCTTCATCACTAATTATTTCTTAATCCTTTTAATAGGTTTCGAAAAATACACTGATCAACTACTGTCTCAGTAAACTACCATTGCCCAATGACGTCAACAATCTTCAGCTATGGCGTCGTTCGTAGTGTGACGTCCATCAGACTTGACGTCAGACTAAGATTCGAATAACGTCAACAATGCCGTGCGGATGACGTGAACAATACACTGGTGCGCGTGAAGTGATACTGCACGAAGAAAGTTGTACGAATATACGATGTTTACGAACTCGCTTATTTCTAACCCTATGGTTAATAAACGCTTCTCTGACGTCATAATCATTTTGGAACATTTATTCTAAATTTACCCGTAACCCGTTACTTCATTGGTTCTTTGTTTGTTTGTTGTTTAACGCCACACTCAGCAATATTCCAGCTATATGACGACGGTCGGAAAATAATCGAGTCTGGACCAGACAATCCAGTGATTGACATCATGAGCATAGATCCACGAAATTGGGATACTATGACATGCATCAACCAAGTCAGCGAGCGTGACTACCCGATCTCGTTAGTCGCCTCTTACGACAAGCATAGTCACCTTTTTACAGCAAACATGGGTTGCCGAAGACCTATTCTACCCCGGATCTTCACGGGTCCCCCTTAGTGTTCAGGTGTATATTTATCGATAGTCCCCTGTGAAAACATTCCGCTTTTCCCGTTCGTCTGTATTACCCAATAGTCAGGGATAAAAAAATGCAAAACCTATAAATTTATTAAAGAAACATGTGTTAACGATGTTTTCAAAGATGTTTTACAAAGACTGACTAAATGTAAAAATATATCCTCTCTTCCAAAACGAACTGAAGACTAAGCGAAAAGTTTTGTGGTCAAATATCAGTTATAAAATATCCTTTCTTATTTTAATTGCTTTTGTCAGTTTATGTATACCAGATAGGAACTCTTTCGACCAAGCAGTGAGTGAGTGAGTGAGTTTGGTTTTACGCCGCTTTTAGCAATATTCCAGCAATATCACGGCGGGGGACACCACAAATGGGCTTCACACATTGTACCCATGTCGGGAATCGAACCCGGGTCTTCGGCGTGACGAGCGAACGCTTTAACCACTTCGACCAAGCAGAGGTTTAAGATTCTGAAAAGTCATCTTACACAACGGACAGGCAGTTTTACTCACACCCACTTTTTAACAGGATCTGACTGATGAAAAGATAGCCCGGGGCTTAAATAAACCCGTTAATGATCAGGAATTGGCAAGTGAAGGTGTGTTGCTGGCACAACGTGACAGGAAAAGTCCATAATATAAACAGTTTTAACAGGAACTGACAGATAAAGTGACAGCTCGGGGCTAAACAAAACCCGTTAAAGATCAGGAATTGGAAGGTGAAGATGTGTCTCTGGGACCCCGTGACAGAAAAAGTATAACATAATTTGTCCTAATATATATAGACCTGGGTATATATATATATATTTCCCGCCTCAGTCGAAAATGGTACAAAGTTGGTCAGTTTTGATGTAGTTAGTTTATATTCAAACATTCCCCATGATCTCGGCATGGAAGCTATTGAATACTGGATAAATAAACACCGTTCGGAAATCCGAGAAGACATTACCTCGGAATTCATTATCGATAGTATTTAATTTATTCTAAACAATAATACTTTTAATTTTGATGGTTCTCATTACAAACAAGTTAAAGGCACAGCAATGGGGACAAAATGGCCCCTACTTATGCAACCCTTGTACTTGGTTATTTGGAGGAAAAACTGCACTCAAAAATTGAAGAAAAATTCGGCATTGAATTTGGACAGGGATTTCAAGATTAATGGAAAAGATTTTTAGATGATTATTTTGTTCTGTGAAATCGGAATGAAAACAATCTACAGTGTTTAATTTGATAGATATTTTTCAGACACTCCATCCAAGTTTAATCTTTACTTTAGAGATGAGCGATAACAATCTATCGTTTCTAGATGTAATGGTTACAATTTCAAACAATAACATTAAAACAGATGTATATTACAAACCAACCGATTCCAAACAATACCTCAATTACAATTCCTGTCACCCCCGTCATACTAAAACCAGTGTCCCTTACTCATTAGCACGTATAATCTGCGCGATAGTATCTAATTCAGATCCTGCCCAATATAGACTCGATGAACTGAGTGAGTCTATATTAGAAGGAAACTACCCTAGAAAAATACCGGAACACGCAATAAACAAGGCTAAATCACATAACCGTTGTGATCTTTTAAAACCTAAAGATAAACCTAACGAGAGTGTTCTCCCTTTTGTTACAACCTTTAATCCCCCAAACCCGGAAATATTTGGAAGTGTTCGGGAAACACTGTATTCTTTAAATAAGTGTAAAGAACTAAAACAAAAAAATATCACAAAATAAACTTATTAAAAGTAAAAGAGAGAGACAAAATCTGAAACAGATTCTTACTAGGGCTTCTTTTTCAAATGGAAAACAAGGATGTAAAACAGTACAAACGTGTAACAGACCAAATTGTGGTACTTGCCACAACAATGTTGTTCTTTTACATTCAAAGACGGAAAAACTTTCTATGTCCATGAAAATATGAATTGTGCTTCAAAAAACTTGATTAATGTCATACAATGTGCTAGATGCAAGGCCGAATACATTGGACAGACAGGGCACACCCTAAGAGTGAGAGTGAGGGTCCACCGACAAAAAATAAGGGACCCTTCTTGTCGGTGTATCCCACTCAGTCAACACATTGATCAGTGTGCCGGGAATAATGCACCAAATTTTGTGATATTCCCGTTTTACAAATGTGACAATGATGCACTGAGAAAGATAGAGGAACGTTTTTTTATTAATACTTTCAAACCAAAATTAAATGGCCTGAAATAATTTAATTATTTTATACAATTACATGTATTGTACATTTTACTGCCACTACAATACTTATTTCTGTATGTGCCGTACGCCTGTCTTATTGTGACGTCACAAAGTTAGATTGTACTATGACGTCATACTATGTTAGAGTGCACTGTGACGTCAAAACGGCGTAACGGTATAACTGTGCTCTTGAAAATCACATGCGTGAAACCGGTTGAGTAAATAATAATAATATGAGAATATACTAAAAATAGACCTGGGTGCCGGAGACGTCTCCTGAATGTATATAGTGAAACAAGGGGGAATATATTGAATATATAGACCTGGGTGTCGGAGACGTCTCCTGAATATATATAGTGAAACTAGGGGGAATATATTGAATGTATAGACCTGGGTGCCGGAGACGTTTCCGAATATGTACAATAAAACTCGGGGGAATATACTGAATATATAGACCTGGGTGTCGGAGACGTCTTCTGAATATGTATAGTGAAACAAGGGGAATATATTGAATATATAGACCTGGGTGCCGGAGACGTCTCCTGAATATATATATAATGAAACTAGAGGGAATATATTGAATATATAGACCTGGGTGTCGGAGACGTCTTCTGAATATATATATAATGAAACTAGGGGGAATATATTGAATATATAGACCTGGGTGTCGGAGACGTCATCTGAATATATATAGTGAAACTCGGGGGAATATATTGAATATGTAGACCTGGGTTCCGGAGACGTCTCCTGAATATATATAATGAAACTAGAGGGAATATATTGAATATATAGACCTGGGTGCCGGAGACGTCTCCAATAATATATATAGTGATACTAGGTGAATTATACCGAATATGTAGACCTGGGTGCCGGAGACGTCTCCTGAATATATATAGTGACACTAAGGGGAATATATTGAATATATAGACCTGGGTGCCGGAGACGTCTCCTGAATATATATAGTGAAACCCGGGGAATATACTGAATATATAGACCTGGGTGCCGGAGACGTCTCCTGAATAATATATAATGAAACTCGGGGGAATATATTGAATATGTAGACCTGGGTGCCGGAGATGTCTCCTGAATATATATAGTGACACTAAGGGAATATATTGAATATATAGACCTGGGTGCCGGAGACGTCTTCTGAATATATATAGTGACACTAGAGGGAATATATTGAATATATAGACCTGGGTGTCGGAGACGTCTTCTGAATATATATAGTGACACTAGAGGGAATATATTGAATATATAGACCTGGGTGCCGGAGACGTCTTCTGAATATATATAGTGACACTAGAGGGAATATATTGAATATATAGACCTGGGTGTCGGAGACGTCTTCTGAATATATATAGTGACACTAGAGGGAATATATTGAATATATAGACCTGGGTGCCGGAGACGTCTTCTGAATATATACAGTGACACTAGAAGGAATATATTGAATATATAGACCTGGGTGTCGGAGACGTCTTCTGAATATATATAGTGACACTAAGGGGAATATATTGAATATATAGACCTGGGTGTCGGAGACGTCTTCTGAATATATATAGTGACACTAGAGGGAATATATTGAATATATAGACCTGGGTGTCGGAGACGTCTTCTGAATATATATAGTGACACTAGAGAGAATATATTGAATATATAGACCTGGGTGCCGGAGACGTCTTCTGAATATATATAGTGACACTAGAGGGAATATATTGAATATATAGACCTGGGTGTCGGAGACGTCTTCTGAATATATATAGTGACACTAGAGGGAATATATTGAATATATAGACCTGGGTGCCGGAGACGTCTTCTGAATATATATAGTGACACTAGAGGGAATATATTGAATATATAGACCTGGGTGCCGGAGACGTCTTCTGAATATATATAGTGACACTAGAGGGAATATATTGAATATATAGACCTGGGTGCCGGAGACGTCTTCTGAATATATATAGTGACACTAGAGGGAATATATTGAATATATAGACCTGGGTGTCGGAGACGTCTTCTGAATATATATAGTGACACTAGAGGGAATATATTGAATATATAGACCTGGGTGCCGGAGACGTCTTCTGAATATATACAGTGACACTAGAAGGAATATATTGAATATATAGACCTGGGTGTCGGAGACGTCTTCTGAATATATATAGTGACACTAGAGGGAATATATTGAATATATAGACCTGGGTGTCGGAGACGTCTTCTGAATATATATAGTGACACTAGAGGGAATATATTGAATATATAGACCTGGGTGCCGGAGACGTCTTCTGAATATATATAGTGACACTAGAGGGAATATATTGAATATATAGACCTGGGTGTCGGAGACGTCTTCTGAATATATATAGTGACACTAGAGGGAATATATTGAATATATAGACCTGGGTGCCGGAGACGTCTTCTGAATATATATAGTGACACTAGAGGGAATATACTGAATATATAGACCTGGGTGTCGGAGACGTCTTCTGAATATATATAGTGACACTAGAGGGAATATATTGAATATATAGACCTGGGTGTCGGAGACGTCTTCTGAATATATATAGTGACACTAGAGGGAATATATTGAATATATAGACCTGGGTGCCGGAGACGTCTTCTGAATATATATAGTCCGTAGAGGGAATATATTGAATATATAGACCTGGGTGTCGAAGACGTCTTCTGAATATATATAGTGACACTAGAGGGAATATATTGAATATATAGACCTAGGTGCCGGAGACGTCTTCTGAATATATATAGTGACACTAAGGGGAATATATTGAATATATAGACCTGGGTGCCGGAGACGTCTTCTGAATATATACAGTGACACTAGAGGGACTATATTGAATATATAGACCTGGGTGTCGGAGACGTCTTCTGAATATATATAGTGACACTAGAGGGAATATATTGAATATATAGACCTGGGTGTCGGAGACGTCTTCTGAATATATATAGTGACACTAGAGGGAATATATTGAATATATAGACCTGGGTGTCGGAGACGTCTTCTGAATATATATAGTGACACTAGAGGGAATATATTGAATATATAGACCTGGGTGTGGGAGACGTCTTCTGAATATATATAGTGACACTAGAGGGAATATATTGAATATATAGACCTGGGTGCCGGAGACGTCTTCTGAATATATATAGTGACACTAGAGGTAATATAGTGAATATATAGACCTGGGTGTCGGAGACGTCTTCTGAATATATATAGTGACACTAGAGAGAATATATTGAATATATAGACCTGGGTGCCGGAGACGTCTTCTGAATATATATAGTGACACTAGAGGGAATATATTGAATATATTGACCTGGGTGCCGGAGACGTCTTCTGAATATATATAGTGACACTAGAGGGAATATGTTGAATATATAGACCTGGGTGTGGGAGACGTCTTCTGAATATATATAGTGACACTAGAGGGAATATATTGAATATATAGACCTGGGTGTCGAAGACGTCTTCTGAATATATATAGTGACACTAGAGGGAATATATTGAATATATAGACCTAGGTGCCGGAGACATCTTCTGAATATATATAGTGACACTAGAGGGAATATATTGAATATATAGACCTGGGTGCCGGAGACGTCTTCTGAATATATATAGTGACACTAGAGGGAATATATTGAATATATAGACCTGGGTGCCGGAGGGAGTGAATGTTACGTGAATATGGAGAGTGGAACTAGTGGGTTTCTATTGAACACATGTCTATACTATAGACCTTGGTGCCGAGAATGTGTATCGAATATAATGGACCTACAGCTTGTGTAACGACGTTTTATAGACCAGTTCCGACAATGTGGAACGACGTGGGATACATGGAATAATTACAGACCTGACTGCCGAGGATGTCCCCTAAATTTATTTAAGTGGAGTCTACACGGAATTTATTGAGGACTGGGTGTCGAAGATATGTCTTGAACATGTTTATAGTACATCTACATGGCGTGTTTTGCATACACCCACGTGATTGTCGTTGTTTGGCAGCACCGGGAGTTCAAACTCGGTTCCAGCATCCCCGTGCATGGTTACCCAGAGCTCTGTGGCGATGTTATTATTGCGATGAACCACAAGTTCGCCACCAGTTCCTCTGCCTCATCCAAACGACCACCGCATCTGCTCCATGTCCCCCCCCCCCCCCTTTACCTCCCGTCCCACCTCCCCCGCAAACAGAAGCAACGGCATCCTTGCACAGTGGCTGCAACAGAAGCCAGTCGGTGGAAGCTCAGATCACGTGACCGTCGAGGGGGGTCTGATAAGTAAACTGGAGGAACTTTGTGTACCATCCGTGTTAGTTTAGACACAACATTCCACCATGGCGATCATATTCTATTACACATCGTGTCCATTCAACAAAAAGGTAAGAATTTGATCACTTTCGAACTCTTCTGATCAAACTGACAATTTGGCCTAGTTCTGCTGGTAGCATCGGAATACGGGGTAGACTGAGAAAAACATGGCGTCTCAAGACAGCTGCTTTGGCCGTGGCCTTGAGTCGGGTCCTGTCATGATCCAGACTTTGTTTGGTCTGTATAATGTCTGTTGATTTCAAAACGTTTTGTTCACGTGCATGGGGTCAATTTCATTTTGATTCGCTTTGGCATTCTACTTATTTATAACTTTCTTTATTAGTCATTTGTTCGCCCAACACTTCTTAGTCAAATGTAAACATAATAGTCACCGAATGTAATGAAAACATGAAATTAATTAGGTATGTATTGAAGAATTATTTTTAGGAAATAAATAAATGTGTGATGACATACGTTTCAATATGTGCTAAGTTTGATACCTGACAGACAGTCAAATTTCTTTGTACAAGGGCCTATTGACCCATTGTACAAAATACATTTACATCATAAACTACTATATAGGAGTTACCTAATCAACACATCCTTTTGTTGGAAACACGAGAGAGAGAGAGAGAGAGAGAGAGAGAGAGAGAGAGAGAGAGAGAGAGAGAGAGAGAGAGAGGATTGGTTCCTTTAATTTCGTTAGTATATATATTTCAAAGCACCTTTTCGTTATGTACAAAGGAGTAAAACCACAAGAGATTCATCCTAAAAGTGGATCTTGTAACTTTCGGGAAGCACCGACACTCGTGGTCACTGTTAGGTCACGCTGACCATATGTCCAGGTCACGCGCTGAGGTCATCTGGCATATGACGTACCACATCTGGTTCCCATACAAGACCTATCACTTCCGGGTTATGTACAGTTTCAAGGAGTTCTGTTTTCGGTAACTATGATATTGTTGTTGTTTGGCGATTCGACTTCCCGTTTCTATTTTACTGTTACTACTTTGCTGTTTTCCCTGTTGTATGGCGTTATCTGTTGCTAGGTAACGGCTATATTATTAGTGTATATCTAGCGGTGGAGATATAATAGAAGATGTTTTATCTGTTCATTTTATGCCGGGACTACTTTCAGTCTGCATCATTGACACTATGAGGAAGAGAATTTATGGATGTCAACTTCTGTATCATAATGGTCCGGACTAGTACAAGCAGCCACACAAACACACACACGTACATGCACGTCGCTATATAAGTGCAATAATCTTGGACGTGACGTTAAACCCAATTTCACCTCACCTCACCTCACCTCACCTCACCTCACCTCACCTCACCTTCTAAAGACTTGATTCACACAATGGATTTCTGTCTGAGATCAGTAGGATAACATATAGAGAGTCAGCGTAAGTCAGCGTGATATTGCAGCAAGTAACTGTGTCTTTCGTGATCATGGAAATATCAACTTTGTCGGGACACGAGATTAGATAGTTAGTCGAACATCCAGGGTAGAATAGGTCTTCAGCAACCCATGCTTGCCATAAAAGGTGACTATGCTTGTCCTAAGAGGCGACTAACGGGATCGAGTGGTCAGGCTCGCTGACTTGGTTCGTGCATGTCATCGTATCCCAGTTGCGTGGGTCGATGCTTAAGATGTCCATCACTGGATTGTCTGGTCTCGATTATTTACAGACCGCCGTCATATAGCTGGAATATTGCCGAGTGCGCCGTTAAACAACAAACAAACAAAGTTCTGTTCCGATGGGTCGGTCAGTCTCGATGTCATGACTCACCATTACAAGAAACGATGTAGACATGTACTAAATTCTGTATTTACGAGATTTTCACCACATCTGATGTTCAACAAGATGGTATTGTTAAACCTTCTAAATTATTCGAATGTAGTTCATTGCACAGTGAAACATCCATTGGTTCCGTCGTGAAATAGATAACGACGATACGATATCAAAAAGGGGCGTGGAAAAAAGGTTGTTTTTCCTTTTTATACCTTTATTAATAAGCCCCCCCCCCCCCCCTCCCCCCCCCCGAAAAAATAAAATAATAATAATAATAAAAAAATAAAAAAATAAAATAAAATAAAAAAATATATAAAATAAAAATAAATAAATAAAAATATAAAAATATAAAAATAAAAAATAAATAAAAATAGAAAAAAGTGGTGATAATATTGATTCGTGGACAATGGATGGTGATTTTGGAGTATCGTTCAGAAACATCCACGTAAACAAAGACGTTCTAAAAATAGCTGTACGTCATTCCTATAAATATGGAGGCTTGTACGCATCAAGTCAGGATTTGAGTAACCGTGACTCACACTTTGGCAGAGACGAGAACACGTCCACGTTTGGGGCTCCCACTTGGTAACTTTGTGCCCTGATTAAGCATTACAAAATAGGCTATCTGTTGAATTTGTTATCGAATGCGCACACGTCAAGCTATATGGCAGTTTTTTTCTGTTGAAGCATTTAGCCCTCTGCATATGCTGCACGTGTGTCAATATGTCTCACCTATGTCACACCTCTTGTTGGGCTATGATATGCAATGCTTTGTTTGCTTTTATACATGGCCATGTGACATGTTATACATAGTACATACATGACAAGTATCATATGGCAGTGTTAATAACACCAGTCACAGATACGATACTCAAAGAATAATAGCCCACCACTCAAACTTTCTAAGGGGGGCACGGGTGGCCCAGTCGTCTAAGGCGCCGCGATTTGCTGTGCAGAGTTGCGTCCCTTGGGCACGCCAGAAACCTATGACTGTGGGTTCGAATCCCGGTTCGCCCCGATTATGTTTCTAGGTTTGTCAGCACCATACCCGTGCTCGTGGGTTTCACCGAAGTGGTAAACGTCTGAGACCTGTATCACTTCGGGCTTTCCTCCAACATTAAGCTGACACGCCGTGATATAACTGGAATACTGTTAAAAGCGGCGTTAAACCCAACTCACTCACTCACTCAATCTTTCAAATATACTGCCGGGGAAAAGAAACTATACACCCATGTTTGATGGAGGCTAAAAATGAAACAAACAAAAAATGGTTATTCGATGGTGATGTATTTGATACGGGTATCATCGTTGTGTTTGGGGTGTTTTGCAGTGTTTTCAGCCTAGTAACGTTTTTATAACGTATGTTTTTTTTAGTCTAATCTAATTTTTTTACTCACTCATTCCCAAACCTATACGTATTTGAAGGGTTCAGTGAAACCTTTTTGGTTTGAAGTGTACGGGACACTAGAACTCTTTTCCAGCTCGCGACAGTTCGAGGCAAGCGGAGAAGCGATATTATCATCCAAAACTGGTTCCCACAGGAGATGTGGCTTGGATGAGATCAAGCGATATCTACACTGTAGATATGGCTGCAATGAAATTACATCACAATGCTTTGCAGACCATTGTGACGTCACTGGATACCATGACATCACAATCAAATGACATCACTAATGGCTCTGCTACTGAAGCTGTTAGCAGTACTTTTTACACCGAAGACACTGCTAATTATTGTCTACAAATTGAAAAAGTTGGAAGAATGATGTTGGATGATAAATAAAATCTCACCCTCGTGTCTTTTGATATCAAATATATAAACACTTGTTGATAAAAGTGACAAAAATCCTCGGCAAGCCTCGGAGTTTTCCCACTTTTATCAACTCGAGTTGATATATTTGATATCAAAAGACACGAGGGTGAGATTCTCTATTAAGCCACTGTGCATGTGTAGCGATCGTATTAAGTCGATTGTATAAACCCATAGCATAACACAGATATATAGCAGTCGTAGCGTAGGACTTTGTGGAACTGGGCCTGTAGACCATAAATTTATATCGTCTTAACAGAGACATTGTCATAACAGTGTTCGGGTTAACGAGTTTTAGATGTACATAGATATATGTGTATTGGGTTTTGAAATCTCAGCATGCGGATTCCATCACTGTAAATGCTTCAGCGTTTTCCTTAATATTTGGTTTGGCGCTCTGCAGATCCAAAATTAAATATGTATATAAACTACAACTCTTAGAACGCAATTCTATCTTCCTTTAGAATATGATGACTTAGTAATAGGTAGTCTGTCTTACAGACCCTGATACAAATATACAGCCCATGCAAGTCTATAATGTTTGGCAAGTCTAGAATACAGGAGTTTCTGAAAATGAAGAGAGTCTCTGAGCTCCCTTTTATTGTATTTATATTAAGATAATTGAACAACTGTGTTTTTCTGTACGATATGTTCATATCAGAGACTAGATGTCACTCTAAGTAATAGGGGGAAAAATAGTTGACGTGGGAAGGGAAGTAACTCTTCGGCACATCACACGCACGGCGTTGCCTAGTGGTTAAAGCTCTCCCTCATCACGCCTGAGGTCCGGGTTCGACTTCCCACGTGGATACAATGGATGGAGGCCATTTCTGGTGTGTCACTGTCTTCATATTGTTGGAATATTAATAAAAGCGAATCATACACAAGCAACTCACCAAATGCGTGGATCGATGCTCATGATGTCAATCTCCCCGTGAAGATTCTGGGGTAGAATAGGTCTTCAGCAACCCATGCTTGCCGTAAAAGGCGACTATGCTTGTCGTAAAATGCGACTAACGGGATCGGGTGGTCAGGCTCGCTGACTTGGTTGATGCATGTCATCGATCCCATTTGCGTGGATCGATGCTCATGATATCAATCACTGGATTGTCTGGTCCAGACTCGATTATTTACAGACCGCCTTCACATAGCTGGAATATTGCTGAGTGCGGCGTTAAACAACAAACAAACACTTGATTCAAATTGTATTTCACCCAACCGACCACAAGTTTCATATGCTCTGTCAAAGTTGTGTATACCACTCGCGCTGTTGTTTTGGAAACAAAATGGCAACTCTGATAAAAAAATGGATTGTGTTATTTGTGTCAGAGCAGTCAATGTAAGTAAACACGCATTCACAAGGCTATCGACATATCCTTTATGGTGTTTATTATAGCGACGATATAATCCCGTTGCAACAAATATATGTCGATCCCATTTCAGTATCCTGACATTACAAAGAACGCCAGTGAGTACCCCACGGTGCACTCAATTCCATAGCATATTTATCAACGAAGATATCCTTTGATAATATATGAATTCCGTACTAGCTTGCCCTCAGGCACACGAAGACCCCATGCCATGTTGACTGATTGACTGTTTAGTTTATGTTTACGTTTAAATAAAAAACAACATTCCTCTTGCGTATACTGCAACTTTAACTATATTACAGGTGCGTCTGTGTTCTCGTTTTAATGTGTATGTTGGCACTGATGGCTATTTCTAGACTAACATCTAGTCTCTGAAATGAACACATCTTACATAAAAAAACCAGTTGTTCAGTTATCTTAATAAAAATATAATAAAAAGGAGCCCAGTGACTCTCTTCATTTTCTGATACTGCAGTGATCTAGACTTGCCAAACATTATAGACTTGCATGGGCTGTATTTGATATATATTTGTATCAGGGTCTGTAAGACAGACTAGGATATTTCCACTGTATGAACTTTGGCATCCAAAAAGTGTTTGCTGGCGTCAGTGATAAAATGACTTTAAAATATGGTTAACACGTTTCCTAAAAATTACACAATTTAATACTTTAACATTTTTGTATTGCTATGAACTTATTTATTTCCCACGAGACACTCAAAAAGAGCAGGTTGTTTTTGAGAGTAAGTGAAGAGTGTTTTACGCCGCAACAGCCATTTTGAACAATTACTACGAATTCTTGTCAGAGATCTGAATGGAAATACAAGAAATGGCACTCGTGACAACTGACCGCATTTGTTTATATTAAGTTTACTATTTGACGATGTTTGAAAAATGCTGAATAATCAAAGATGTGTAAATATCAAATTTAGAAAAAACTGAACTCTTTAAATGTGACGGTAAATCTTGTCGTCCAATCGAATAACTCGATAGATGAAGTTGGTGACGAGGCTATGGTAGCGAATGGGTCCAAGGTATGAGCATACTATTAAGCCCTCTCATTGACATCTTTTATTCCGATACGACATCTCTGATTCTCTGAGGATTTCTCTGCAGAAGGTCGCGTCAGGCAAACCTTGAACGCCCAATCTGAATGAAGGATGCTTGACATAAATTTGAGCCAGTCCATCTTCCCGAGGCAAGGGAGTTAACTGACTTTAAAAGTGGAAACTGGACTTTTATAGTCAGTTAACTCCTTTGTCTCGGGAAGATGGAGCCAGTCAGATGTTAGCTTTTTTATACGAATCGACTTCATTTTTTAACCACCAATTTCGAACTTCGCTAAAGGGAAGTGCAGAACACGAATATACTCAGGATAGTACATCCCTTTATCGATCCCAAGTGTGTGGATCGATGCTCATGATATTAATTACTGAATTGTCTGGTCCAGACTCGATTATTTACAGTCCGCCGTCATGTAGCTGGAATATTGCTGAGTGCGGCGTTAAACAACCTTTTGGGCATGGCGCTCAGAAACGACAGGGTGCATACCATATCCACAGCATTACAATAGAGTTGCTATATGAGTTTTCATTCGGAATTGCTCGATTACATTCGTAACCGCGATACAGAAATCATATATGCTTTTAGAATGCTTGGTTCACCAGCACCAAGAATATAGAGCTTTCAAACTGACCGACTCATTAGAAAATTTACCGTACCGTGAAGATCCGGGGTAGAATAGGTCTTCAGCAACCCATGCTTGCCGTAAAAGGTGACTAACGGGATCGGGTGGTCAGGCTCGCAGACTTGGTTGATGCACGTCATCGATCCCGATTGCGTGGATCGATGCTCATGATATCAATCACTGGATTGTCTGGTCCAGACTCGATTATTTACAGACCGCCGTCATATAGCTGGAATATTGCTGAGTGCGGCGTTGAACAACAAACAAACAAAACAAAGAAAATTTACCTGGTGTGACCTCCTGTGTCCTCAGATCTTCACTCCGAGAGGAAGATCCGGTTCGAGAGTAAGTCTGCTTGCCGTAAAATGCGACTTTGTTTGTCGTAAGATGCGACTAACAGGATCGGGTTGTCAGGCTCAGGATCCATGTCATCGTATCCAAATTGCGTAGAACGATGCTCATGTTGTCAATCACTGGATTGTCTGGTCCAGACTCGATTATTTACAGCCCTCCTTCATATAGCTGGAATATTGCTGAGTGCGGCGTTAGAAAAACAACAACAAAAAAACCAACATCACACGGAGAGGAATCCTATCGGAGTTAAAAATCTGATTTTAATGAGAGTGAATTGAAACGAGATTTAATACACTGTCATATTTTGTCATAAGTTATTTTACAATTAATTGTAGTTCAAATAATTAATAGCGTCAGTATTTAAATGTTAAATTTTACCCCCAAAATTGTACAGAAAGCCGAACCAAGGGAAGTAACTCTGACCAGATTACAGCGCATTTTGTTGCGAAGATTTGGAGAATGATTTTACTGCGCTTCTATATTATAAAGAAAACAAATCTAGCTACAGAAGAGATGAATGAACTGTAATACGTGAGATTTCATTACTTATATGTTAATGATAATCTACAGAAAAAATTGACTAATATTTGATTTTAAACAAAGCAGGGCATGGTATACTTAAACCATTGCACTTTAACATCGCAAATTCTCTTTTATAATATATCTGAATATTACTTAACTATAGGAATATTTCTTTTAATTAGTATGTGTGTTGGGGGGCGGTGGCATAAGTGAACATTCAATGACGTAGGACGAGTTAAGTTGAGATAAGGATCACACTTGACAGGTAGCAATGTTTAGGAAAGTTATCGGACGTGTTTCATGACTGACCACCATGGGGACAAATACAGTGGTCAAGCACACGGGCTTTGCTAAAGTAGTGAAAATGTAGAAATATCGATGACGTGGTTCGCCTGCAGAATATTTAAGTATGAACAATATTGCAGAATCAGCTGGAGCCAACAACTTGCCCGAGTTCATGTTCACATGCGAGGAGAACTCTTCCCTAAGATATATAAACTTAGCTTTAATGACACTTGTTATCCTCATGTCTATATATGGTGTTGTTTCGTACATGCGCACGTTGACATATATTTATATATACTCACACGCAAAAGAAACGCAAGTCGAGTATGCAGTATACATGTTATTTATGTTCAACAGTAAAGACAAGAAATACTAATAGGGCAAGATTGACAAAAAATTGACTGAAGACAGTTAAATGGATTAAAAGGCAGATGACATAAATGTTTCAAATGTTAAGGGCTTACAGAGTTTCGGGGCAATACCCAAAAGTCAGTCAATACCTGGTGTGACCACCATTAGCATTGATCAGTGCCACACATCTCCTGTACATGGAGTAGATCAGACGATTTGTGAAGGCCCTAGGGATCCTCCTGCACACATCCAGAGCTGCTGTGCGTAGTTCATCGGCAGTTGTAGGGACTGGGCGCACATTGTGCAGACGCCTTTGAACCTCATCCCACAATAAGTGTTCGATGGGGTTCAGATCAGGGCTGAGGGCTGGCCACGGTAGAACACGGATGTTGTGTTGTTGCAGAAAGGCCATGGTAGCTCTGGCAACATGGGGACGAGCGTTGTCCTGCTGGAAAATGTGTTGTTGATGTTGTGCAAAAAATTGAACAACGTGGGGTCTGATCACTTGGTCGATATACCGTTGAGCAGTGACGCCGTGTCCCCGACCTTGACCAACATTCAGAAGGCACATGGGTCCAAGTCTCGCATGAAGTCCAATCCCTGCCCATATCATGACGCTAGGTCCACCCCATGGATCCCTTTCCACAACGTTTCTGTCAGCGAAACGATCACCTCGACGCTGCCAAATTCTGACTCTTCCGTCTGCATGGGAGACACAAAAGCGACTTTCATCAGAGAAGATGACACGTCTCCACTCACGATGACGCCAATTGTGTGGACCCTGTGTCCACTGAAGTCGTGCTTGTCGATGCCGTGGTTGGAGAACAGGACGACGTGCTGGTTGGCGACATCTGAGGTTGTTGGAACGGAGACGTTGGATCACAGCGTCCCGGCTAATGTGTCGATAATGTGTTCCTATGGTCTGTCGAGCACTTACACTTGCAGTTAGGAACGGATGTCGCTGGTGTTGACAGGTAATCTGCCGATCTTGTCGAGGTGTGGTGACCCTAGGACGACCGCTCCGAGGAAGATCATCTGTGGTCTGTGTAGCATTGTATCGATGCAGGAGACGGTAAATTGTGTTAATGTTAACGTTGAAATGACGGGCAACATCTTGGACAGACTCTCCAGCTTCCAAACGTCCGACAGCCTGGTTTCTCTGAATTTGAGTTAGGCTTGGCATTGTTGACCAAGGATTGGTAGGTCCAAGAATCGGCCACAGTTTTATACCCACTACAGTTCGTGACAGTTCGTGCATTTTCGATTTCGCGAGAAATGGGTGCATGATACCCACATATTCATTGAAATGGTGCGTTTTGGCGATTCGTTTTTTATGTTGCGTTTTTACTCGGGGCTTCCAAAATGCAACCATAAATATCGATAACACCATCAGGCTTCACTACATGCTAAAACTCCCCCCCCCCCCCCCCCTTCGTGTTTGTTACCTATTTGCTTAAAACCACTTGCATTTCTTTTGCGTGCAAGTATATATATATTTCATATATATTGAAACACATACACACACACACACACACACACACACGACACACACACACACACACACCCTTCCCTTCTGGCCGACTGAATCAATCATCGGCTTATACATTCTAGTTGTATATCTACATAGTCATACCCAGGCATCACTGACCACGTATGTAGGTCAGCCTAAGATGCTGGTATCTCAGGTATGTTGGTATGCCATATTCAGAAAGACAGTTTATTCAGTATGGGGCATTTAATATTTTGAATCCATTGAGAAAGTTCACACTTTGTATTTTAAGCAGTTTTTATGCATGGGTAAATATGCTTCAAATAGGCAGTACTTGGTGAAACTGGTCGCTGTAGTATATACGTACAGAGCCAGCTGCGCGGTGTTAAATATTAAATATACAGTAAACTACGGTTATAACGAACTCAAAGGGACTTCTAATTTTAGTTCGTTATAACCGTAGTTCGTTATAAGCATATATACAGCATAACGACAGCAAATAGTCGGGACCAAAAGGTAAGTTCGTTATATCCGTCAGTTCGTTATAAGCGTGTTCGTTATAACCGTAGTTGACTGTAATTGTTAAAAATGGAAGCTCACAGGTACCCATTTCAATGTTAGAAAATGCGAAAACAATTAGATGGTGAAGGGAAAACGAATTGGGTGTCTGGTGTAAGAAGTATATTATTTAATATTTAATATTTTTACCTTTATATGGATCTCACAAGACATTGGTAATGAAAAACTATTTTTACATACATTTGAACAAAGGTTATTAGATATATTTCAGCAAAACTGACGCCAACAAGTTTACTCTTCACACTTTGTCAAGCATTATGCTTGTATGAAATCATTGTTACAACCAGAAAAATATTAAAGCATATCACAAGATAAACTCTATCGAGAGCTCTTTGAAAATTTAGAATGTCTCTCCATAACGTCCTTGTCAATAAATATCGTAGAACCAAGGATAGTGATTTTGAAAATTATATATGTTCTAACTGTACCAACCAGGAGATTGAAGGCGAGATTCATGTTCTTTTTATGTGTGAAAAATATAAAACGTTGAGATTAAAGTTTCTACCTAATTTAGATATGACACACAAAGACAATCAATTAATTATCAATTTATTGAATTCAACCAATGAAGAAGTTATCAAATCTTTAGCAATGTATTTGAAACATGTATTTAGACTCAGGTGAATATATTATGCTATGTTCAAGATCACGTTGATTTTTATGTATCTGTTAAAGTGAGTGACTGAGTGTGGTTTTACGCCGCTTTTAGCAATATTCCAGCAATATCACGGCGGGAGACACCAGAAATGGGCTTCACACATTGTACCCATGTCGGGAATCGAACCCGGGTCTTCGGCGTGACGAGCGAATGCTTTAACCACTAGGCTACCCGACCGCCCCGTATCTGTTCAAACTGAACTGTACTATGGGCCATATGGCCTTGCATACTGAATAAACTGTCTGTCTGTCTGTCTGTCTGTCTGCCTGTCTGTCTGTCTGTCTGTCTGTTTGTTTGTCACGTTCCTCTTCTGGGGCACGGTTGGCCCTGTCGTCTAAGGCGCTCTCTTAGGCGACTGCTTTAGGTGTCCCTTGATACTGGGTTCGAATCCAGACCCCACCTGTTTATGTTTCTTGCTTTCTCGGGGCCATAACCGTGTTTATTAGTTCCACCAAAGTGCTAAACGTTTAAAACCCGCATCATTTCGGGCTGTCTTCCCACATGAAGTTGTCACGTCGAGACTGAAATAAAGATCCGGGGTAGAATAGGCCTTCAGCAACCCATGCTTGCCGTAAAAAGGCGACAATGCTTGTCGTAAGAGGCGACTAACGGGATCGGGTGGTCAGGCTCGCTGACTTGGTAGATGCAGCCAATTACAAGGTTCGGTGCTCATGATGTCAATCACTGGATTGTCTGGCCAAGACTCGATTATTTCCAGACCTCTACATATAGCTGGAATATTGCTGAGTGCGGCGTTAAACAACAAACAAACCTTAGATGTATAGCGGCTATAAAATGTCCGAGTCCCGTGATGGGATTCGAATCACTGACTTTCTGATCCGAGGTGGTTTAAATTTAACTTTAAATAACACCCTTTTCGCAATGCTTTTGAGATTTGTGTAAAGTAATATTCGGGATTCGGGGGTTAGCAATGAGACTCAGAGTGAAAAATAAGATGATAATCGGGATTCAGGAGAGGGAGGGTTGGCACCCTCGAAAATCTGACCAAATCTGCTAAAAATCAGCGATTCTTTACATGAACTGAACGCAGTAGCATGTCGTTTTGTAGTCAGAAAGTCGACTATTTTGCTTATGTCAACCCAGACCTTAGCATACACTGTGATTTATTTCGACATCAAAACGAACAAGTTGTTTCTTTTTTTTGTGTCAGTAACGTGCAACACGCGACTTACTCGCTCGTCCATGTGTATTACGTAAGGGGCAATGTATTCGTCGTAAGTCAATCTTAATTAATCATACTTATTTAATGGTCATTGATTAAATGGCTAAATTAGAGCCATACCTTTTGAATACCTCCAGTTTGAAAACAATTGGTACAATTTCAGTGTAAAGTAAAAACTTCAAGCATTAATATTAAAACACAACCTGCATCCCCCTAAACAGAATAAACCGGCCCGTTTATCCTTTCCAGTGGTAATAGAATGAGATTTCCCCAAATCACCAAACCAGTTGTCTCCCTTTTAATAATAGATATCACTACGATCGATAACGTTATAACGGCGGGTGTTATCTAGGTCGTCTGTCAGGCGTGAGGGGACACTAGGCCTTTGTTGACATCGATAGACGGCGAATATTGTCGACGGACGTTGTGGATAAAACTGTACCATCTCAAATTGAAAATGTCGAACGGAGACGCACAGATAAAGGTTTATGTGAGTTCCATGTCGCCGAATGCGAATGTGAGTACATCCGTTTATCATAATTAGCCTAAACTGAACATGTAAAAATCCATTCTGTTTCAAGCCACAGGACGACACCCATATATACAAGGATGTGAATTCGGAGCAGTTTCCTCCCGAGTTTTTCCTCTTTGTCACCAACATATTATATTAATAATTTATATCATAATTCTAATTTCCGAATCGTAATAGTTGAACAATGACTCACACGTGTGCCACCGCCGATGAAATAGAATTTAAATCGACAGACGGCGTTTGACAGAAACGGGGTCAGTGCTAACTGTTGGTGACCCGAGGGTGAACGCTTGTGGTATTATTATCCATGGGAACATGCTGGGCGGGGAGGGGTATTGTCTCCGACATTCTCACCGACGTGACAGACTGAACCGCATAGTTTCGTCTGCTCCCAAACCTGTTATGGCCAGATGCACCCCGTTATAGCGCGACGCTATCAACGCTAACGGGAGACGCGTGTCTCTTTTCCTCAGCTACACCGGGAGCTATTATATATATGTATATTTTTTGTGTGCTCAAAGATAACATTGTGTTTCTTACATGACAAGGCCGACAAACTGCAATTTCATCTACTGTCAATTCCTTATCGTCTATCTCAAGGAGGGGTTGTGTGTGTCATTATCCTGTGATCGTTCATAAACGCTATCATTAACAAACGCAGTTGAAAGCTTCAATTGATAATGTCACCAATTTTTGATTTTTAATAACCATCATTGTCATAAATATATTACTATTATTGGCGTTATTACTGCTATTAACAAGCTCGATGTGCCCAGTTCGTAAAAGACTCGTTGCCAGTTTTATATCTTTGAAATATCACCCATCTGCACGCGTCTGTGGGTCGTCTCTTTGTCAGAAGGATTTCCACGTTCAACATGCTTGTCACGAGAAACAACGGACTGTTTGTTAGTTGTTAAACTCAGCAATAGTTCAGCTATGTGACGGCAACATGTAAATAAGATTGGGTCTAGACCAGACAATCCAGTGACATCGAGTTAAGACGTCAATCAATCAAGCAGGTCACCGAGTCTGACGTCCGGTGCAGCAACTTGCCTCACGACAAGCGACAATTTACTGGGGACTTCTTTTAACCCAGAATCCCTCTGCACGGTTGAACGGAATTTACTGAGATGGTGATATATGCTAAAGTAGACACAATTTATGGATATCAAATTTTTCAATTATTGTAAAGGCGACGTTTCGGTATAGATCTTTATGCCGTTGTCAAGATTTGCTTGTTATCAATAAATTGTCTACTTTGTCATCCGCCAACTTCAAAGTAATACCCCTCAAACAATTCGTTGATATATACAACTGTGTAATCTTCAATGTAGTAGACGGCCGTAGGTGATTGCGACTGTACCTCGTAAATTAACGTCACTTTCTAAAGAAATATTAAAGCAAAATCATAGACTAATATTTAGTCCCAGAAATATTATTTAAAGAAATATATTTACAAAATAGGAAAATAAAATCCAAATGGAGTCCAGAACAATGCCTATTTCAGGAGCGGAGGCAGTCTAGACTTGCCAAATCCTTTTTAATGTATTCTCTAGGATCTTGAAGACAGTCTATCTTAATCACAACAGGGGACGTACAGGCATCACAAACTGTGCCCGTCTGGAGATTCGAAACCGGGTATTAAGTTAACCAGTAAGAACCACTAGGATACCCTCTGGGGTAAAATAAGAGGCGACTATGCTTGTCGTAAGAGGCGACTATGCTTGTCGTAAGAGGCGACTAACGGGATCGGGTGGTGAGGCTCGCTGACTTGGTTCATGCATGTAGTCGTATCCCAATTACGAAGATCGATGCTCATGATGTTGATCACTGGATTGTTTGGTCCAGACTCGATTATTTACAGACCGCCTTCATATAGCTGGAAATATTGCAGAGTGCGTCGTTAAACAACAAAAAAAACCCAAAAAAACTAGGATACCCAACCGCGCCTGTTTATGTATAGTCGAAGCCCGATTATTGTAATTTCTTGTGATAAGGTTGTTATATTACTCAGTTTAAAACGCCAACCACGTACTGATATTTCCTCATATAAGGCTTCCTCTTGACTGGTTTCCGTGTCGAGAACGGAAGCTATCTCCACTCGTGTTTTATACATACTACCTCCCGAAGCTATCCCACCAACAGCGTCGTCACGTTTACTTGAATTAAATGGTTTATAGTTAGTCCGCATTCACGGGAAATTATAGAATTTAATGATTTACATTTTGGCCAAACAAGGTCATCCGCTAATACTTGAGGAAAGCATGCGCGGTGACAGGGCATGGGATGATTTATTAAAAAAATAACTTGACGTATGAATACTTGCATCACCTGTGAAGAGAAACCTTGACGTATGAGTACTTGTCTCACCTGTGAAGAAACACCTTGACGTATGAATACTTGTCTCACCTGTGAAGAAAGACCTTGACGTATGAATACTTGCATCACCTGTGAAGAAACACCTTGACGTATGAATACTTGTCTCAACTGTGAAGAAACACATTGACGTATGAATACTTGTCTCATCTGTGAAGAAACACCTTGACGTATTAATACTTGTCTCACCTGTGAAGAAACACCTTGACGTATGAATACTTGCATCACCTGTGGAGAAACACCTTGACGTATGAATATTTGTCTCACCTGTGAAGAAAGACCTTGACGTATGAATACTTGTCTAATCTGTGAAGAAACACCTTGCCGTATGAATACTTGTCTCACCTGTGAAGAAAGACCTTGACATATGAATACTTGTCTAACATGTGGAGAAACACCTTTACGTATGAATACTTGCATCACCTGTGAAGAAAAACCTTGACGTATGAGTACTTGTCTCACCTGTGAAGAAACACCTTGACGTATGAATTTTGCAGCATATGTGAAGATCGACACTGACGAATAAATCCTCGCAGCTTTTACGAGGCCATATATGCCGGGACATCTAAAGGCTTTCAGCGACTATTAGATTTAGATACATGAATATTGAAGTATATTTTGGGGAATAAAGGCTTTACAGATAGTTGGACATAATATTTCAGATTGTATATGCCCCAGTTGGTAGAACGTTTCAAACTATAATTATCCTGGTACGACATGTTCTTTTCAAACACAGACCGCCTCCGTGGTCTTGTGGTAGAGCGTCCGCCCGGAGAGCGGAAGGTCCAGGGTTCGATCCCGGGCCGCGTCATACAAAAAGACGTTAAAAGATTGTACTTGTTGTTACCCTGTCTGGCGCTCGGCATTAAGGGGCTAAAACAAGGACTGGTCGGCTCGGAGTCAGTATACTGTGTCTGAGTGGGGTATTCATGTTAAACTGCGGCATGGTATCTCAGTGAGCTAGCACTATAAATCGGCATCAGTCCGGACTAGTACAAGCAGCCACACACACACATACACGTGCATGCACGTCGCTATATAAGTGCAATAATCTTGGACGCGACGTTAAACCCAATTTCACCTCACCTCACCTCTTTTCAAACACGCTCTAATACCCGCACGTCTCTCAAGACAGGTAGTTATTATTCTCCAGTTCGCAGAGCGCTCGTGTTTTTGAACCAGTAATACCAACAGCATCTACCCAAGGCAAGAGAGTTAACTGACTTTAAAAGTCCAGTTTCCACCCTTGCCGAACTAGGCTGGAATTCCTGGGCTCGACCGTAGCGCCACCAGTGGCTATTACGAGTTATGTCCCTTCTATGCCTTTCCTATGGACCAATCAGAGTCCACCTCTCGTATCACTTGCATTTGCTTCAAACAAAATGCCGGCGCCCAGTCAAGACGATATGATCGATAATCAAGATCATTATTGTGATAAAACGGGTCTTACATCGCGAAGTGCATCAAATCACGTGAGCACCTTGATTAAAAACATGGAAAGATTTAGAAAATGTATGTTGACAACGAGTTGGCGGTGCAAATGCTTTGTAAATACTGCAATCGACCGAAATCTGCACGACGTTTACGAACCGGATTTCAATTTTGTTGCGTGATTGTCGTTGGACTATGCATAGACTCGTTAGTCCAGCCAAAATGTAGCTCTATAATACCAGCCTAGTTCGAGAAGGGTGGAAACTGGACTTTTATAGTCAGTTAACTCACTTGCCTCGGGAAGATGTACCAACAGCAACACTAGTTAGTACACGACCGACTGTCGCACATCCACTCCTGAGTTTCTTGGTTGCCGGTCCGACCCCACACGGAAGCACAATTAATGTTGTGTCCCCTTAGACAAGTGACTTTGCTAGGCATATACCTCTGTACACCCGGCAATGAATGGGTACCCGGTAAGATGAGATGGTAGTGTGGCAACCTACTAGCGCCTCAGAGGCGCCTTGGGTTGTATACTCCCCAGGGAGCTGAGAATGGAATTCGAGTGCACACTGATCCAGTGGTGGATAATAATACTATCTATCGTGGTGTGGGCTTTACAAATTCGTAATGTAATATATACAAATATGATATATGCAGCCCTATTTCTTGATAAGGTGAAGAAGATACGAGTGAGGGAGTCTGGAAGACCAGTTCTCCATTGATCCACTAGGTCGTAGTGCTCTGATATTGTTGACAGTGTTCCTCTTTCATCTGAAGTTGACGGATGGCCCGATGTGCGGTCTTCCGCTATACTAGGGATCAGTTCAAAAGTTACATGTCGGATAAAAATATTAATTCCCGGAATCTGGGGGTTAAACAGGTCTGCGAGTTTTCTATCCGACAACTTGAGCCTTTTATGTCGGGGACATTGTTACACAAGAAATATACGTCATTGTCGTAGGTAAAACGGTGTGAAATAATACAAGAAAGATTATGCCATTTCAGCATGTTTACTGGGAGCGGATACATTGATGTGCTATATGCTTTGGCAATTGTTTAATACAATTGTTCTATGATTACAACGCATTATCGCTCGTCACGCTGAAGACCCAGGTTCGATTCCCGACATGGGTACAATGTGTGAAGCCCATTTCTGTTGATGTTGCTGAAATATTGCCAAAAGCGGCGTAAAAACATGTAGATATGCCACAACATTTCTTCTCCCGTTTGACACAGACTTTAAAAGATATGTACATTCAAAAATGGCATTGTTCTTTGTCCAGTTCTAGAAAAGCAAAATACTACACTACATTTAAGACTACTATTACACTAGAACCTTATCTATTAAGTGTAAATTTACATAAGTTTAGAACAGCTCTTTCTCGATTCCGTTGTGGCTCACATTATCTATTTATTGAACAGGCAGATATGAAGGTTTTGCAAGAGAACACAGACTTTGTAGGATTTGTAAAACTGATTGTACTGAAGATGAATATCACTTTTTATGTGTATGTCCAGTGTATGAAGATTTAAGAGCAAAATATCTAAATAACTATTTCTACCGCAACCCAAACGGTAACAAATTTTGTAAATTAATGACTTGTGATTGTACAGAAACTATTAGAAATCTATCAATGTTCATTTATCATGCCATGAAACTAAGAAAATGTATGAATTTGTAACACGCCCCACGCATTGTACTATAGGCCTTTGGCCTCATAAGTACCATGAATAAAGATTGATTGAAAAGCGGCGAAACATCAAACTCACTCACTCATTCGCTCACTCCGAGGAATTAAGTTTTTCACCCGGTGGAGGTTTAGAACTTCTCCCTGACACTTGCCATGGCAATGATAGGTTTCTGTGAAAGGGTCTTTGCTCAATGTCACCAACGCTCATTATTTTAGGTGTGTCGTGGTAGCCTAGTGGTTAAAACGTTCGCTTGTCGCGCCGAAGGTCCGAGTTCGAAGCCCCACATGGATACAGTGACTGTGTAAAGCCCATTTTTGGTTCTCCGGGATTGTACTAATGCCTAAAGCGGCGTTAACCCTACACAATCGCTCCTTTGTGTAAGAGAACCAAACACAATTAATATTTGGTTATTATTGAAGTTGGTAACTCCTCCAAGAGAACTGTCCACCTCCATTTAAACCAATCAACCAGCTACTCTGCCACTATCGCCCAAGGGGCGGTCGGGTAGCCTAGTGGTTAAAGCGTTCGCTCGTCACGCCGAAAACCCGGGCTCGATTCCCGACATGGGTACAATGTGTGAAGCCCATTTCTGGTGTCCCCGCCGTGTAATTGCTGGAATATTGCTAAAAGCGGCGTAAAACCATACTCACTCACACTATCGCCCAATGGCGTGGATCGTTGCTCATGCTTTACTTCCTTGATTGCCAAGTCTGGGCATGGATTATTTAAAGGTGGCATGGTATGGGTTGAAAAGTGCTGACAACATTTACTCACTCTCTCGAGTGTCGACTGCAGAGTAATGGTGATCCAACAACGGAGGGAAGCATTCGGCACCACTCGCACGTTTCCGTAACCTACATGTACAAGTAAGCTCGGAATGACACGAGTTGGCCGCGAAAGAAGAGAGGCCAGCAAAGAATGTCAACAAACCTAGCGTGACATTGACCTCACGCTAAGCAGCTGTCTTTTGTACCCGTTCCTGCTCTTGAATAGTGTAGTCTCATCTACATGTCGTAGTAACAACGAGATAAGTAGGGCCGTAGATCTATTGCTAGGTTGACATAACATCTGTGTAAACCCTCGTCATGTACGGGTGGCATTTTTTTCTGTTTTCGGTAATTTCCTCTTTGTGTGCCATCATATTTTTTTTATGTTTGATACACGTCTATATTTATTGATTGAAATACCTAGGCTCGTCGGCCGCCTCCGTGGTCTAGTGGTAGAGCGTCCGCCCGGAGAGCGGAAGGTCCGGGGTTCGATCCCCGGCCGCGTCATACCAAAAGACGTTAAAAGATGGTACTTGTTGTTACCCTATCTGGCGCTCGACATTAAGGGGCTAAAACAAGGACTGGTCGGCTCGGAGTCAGTATACTGTGTCTGAGTGGGGTATTCATGTTAAACTGCGGCATGGTATGTCAGTGAGCTAGCACTATAAATCGGCATCAGTCCGGACTAGTACAAGCAGCCACAGACACACACGTGAATGCACGTCGCTATATAAGTGCAATAATCTTGGACGCGACGTTAAACCCAATTTCACCTCACCTAGGCTCGTCGAGATGTAATATAGTGACACACTGTCCGTGAGACCTCCTTAATATGACGGGCCATGGCGGACACAGTCGACTAACTAACTTAGATTCAAAGGTGCTGCAATTCGCTTTAGGAATTTAATTCTCTTATGTTTATGGTCGTGGGTTCGAATCCGAGAGGGGCGGTCGGGTAGCCTAGTGGTTAAAACTTTCGCTCGTCACGCCGAAGACCCGGGTTCGATTCCCGACATGTGTGAAGCCCAATTCTGGTGTACCCCGCCGTGATATTGCTTGAATATTGCTAAAAACGGCGTAAAACCAAACTCACTCACTCACTCACTCGAATCCAAGATCATGATCATGTTTCTAGGTTTCAAAAAGTCATTTCCAACATAAATCTGACCCGCCGACGTGTAACAGAAATACTGGTTGTAAAAGCGACGTTGAACCAAACACCCCTGTCACAGACAAGTCGATTCAGTGATTATGTATACTGACCTTTTATTGCGCCCCCAGCACAGTGGGTCGCGCCTTTTACCCCGAAACAAACATTAGACCTCCATGTCTTATGATAAATATCCCCCAGGCAAAAATACCTGCCCTTCAATTTCGTATGTGTCTTGACCCATATGTGTTAATGTCTATCACACACCACGCCTTCTACTGGGAATACCCAATGACGCGTGAACACTTTAAAGGGATACTCTGCTCTACTCTCTGGTGTCCATTTCCGTTATGTAGTGAGTGAGTGAGTATGGTTTTACGCCGCTTTTAGCAATATTCCAGCAATATCACGGCGGGGGACCCCGGAAATGGCCTTCACACATTGTACCCACGTCGGGAATCGAACCCGAGTCTTCGGCGTGACGAGCGAACGCTTTAACCACTAGGCTACCCGACCGCCCCCGTTATTTAGTGTTTTCGGTAATCTCTCTGTGTTGTGCCATCGTGGATTTTGTTTTATGTTTGATTACATTTGTCGATTTATCGATGGAGACCCAAAGGCTTATCGAATAGGAAAATATTTCAAACAAATTCAAATGCCCCAGGTGATCCTACATGTAGAATGTGTAGCAGGTGTTTCAGTGTGTGGACAGGCCTGAAGCTGCCCGTCAACCCTCCACGACCAACAGCGCTTAACTTGTCCTGATTTATGGCCTGTGCGTTGTACATTCATTAACAATACTTTCTGACAAGGATAATAATTTCCACACGACATATTATCTATGAACAGTTGTTTGAAAGCGCACAGGAACATGTAGGCCTTGGGCCGTATACTAGTATCTGAGATGTATGACATTAAAAATTCGCTGTGCCCTACATGAAAAAGCTGGTGGGTGTTGTTCAAGTGTTGACATTGCTTGAGGCGTGTATGCTATGTATATATATTAAAGTACTCTTGGCGTTGAGGAATGTCTTAGCAAATATTGAAACACACTTATTTTCTTTAGCTTGAGACGTATATGTGTATTTCATAGGAGGTCTTGTGAATTAGAAAGAACCAAGGGATATGACTTTATGATTTCAACGCATTGTAAGTTCAGAGTTTATAACGGTTTCCTGTTCGTCTTTATTTCCACTTCCTCCTTCCCCGGTCTAAAGGTCGTTGTATTAGAATAGGTTTTTTTCAGCGACCCGTGCTTGCCGTAAAAGGCGACTATGCTTGCCGTAAAAGGCGACTAACGGGATCGGGTGGTCAGGCTCGCTGACTTGGTTGATACATGTCATCGGATCCCAATTGCGTAGATGATGTCCATCACGATTGTCTGGTCCAGACTCGATTATTTACGGACCTCGTCATATAGCTGGAATATTGCGGCGTTGAACAAGAAATAACAGCAACATTAAGCTGACACGCCGTGATATAACTTGAATATTGTTCAAAGCGGCGTTAAACCCAACTCACGCACTCACAGTCGACTCGTACGTCGAGCTTAACACCCCGGGGGCCTCGTCCGCCTGTGTGTACCCACGTGGTTTTGTGGTCTCGATTTAGACTAAGATCTAGTCTCGGAACTATAATGCTGAAAAAATACAGTTGTTAAATTATAGTTATACAATGTAATAAAAAGGAGCCTGGAGACTTCCTGATACTGCAGTAATCTAGACTTGCCACCTATTGACAAAATAAACACAATTTACGGATAGTCTCTAGTATTTTGAAATTCACACTGACTTTTTGTAAGATTATATAATATTGAAAACTAGATCAAAGAGATTGGTCTACATGAATATGTTTCAAATCACGATACTAACTGGCCTTTAAATGTCGCAATGCTGCATTTCAGTTTTAACCTGCGGCGACTACAAATGTGCCGAGCCAGGGCCGAGATGAATCATACTAGGTGTTTATGGGTGGCTATGATTTCAGCAATTAACATATTCAAACAGTATTTAAACAGCTCATAAACCAGGCACATACCATAACAATGTCAACACTTGTATACAACGCAGCAACACATTGAGAACATATTATGTAGTTAAATAGATATGTAAAATTTCCCAAAGTCTATTTCAAGAGACGTTCATTCGGTTTAAGACCTGCTTTCATTGCAGATATGTATGAAGGTCACGGTGACCTAGGGGTCCGTCAGCTGTGTCCTTGAATTACACTGCGCCTTGGAGGAACCGGTGTAAACGTTTTTTGTGTCCCGTCAAAATAATGACTCATTCTTCGATCTGTGTGTGTTAGCTTTTGCGTCTGCATACTGGGGATGCTTGTCACTCCTGAAGCCTGAAAATAGGATACCTCTTAAATTCGGATCTGTTTCCCACGAGGTTCTTCTAAGCGTTTGGTATCTGTTGAGTATCATGTGTTATTCGGGGCGGTCGGGTAGCCTAGTGGTTGAGGCGTACGCTCGTCACGCCGTAGACCCGGGTTCGACTCCCGACATGGGCACACTGTGTGAAGCCCATTTCTTGTGTCCCCCGCCGTGATATTGCTGAAATATTGCTAAAAGCGGTGTAAAACCATACTCACTCACTCACTCATGACGTATTCCCATTAAGCCAGTGCTAATTGCATTCGGATCACGTACCCCAGACTCTAATCCGTGCGGATTCCGGGTTCGAATTGGTCCCCAGAAACCTATGCATGTCGTATAAGGCGATCAAATCAGGTGTGGTCTGGCTAGGTGACTTGGATGACGACGTGTCATCTTCTCCCAGACGCGGGGAGGATCGTTGTTCACAATATCAATCATTGGATCGTATGGCCCAGACTAGATTATGTACATGCCACCGGAATAATATTGCTGAGTGTGGCGTTAAACAACAAACAAACTTAACATCAGAAGAGAAAGTACCAGGAAATTGTTCTCAGTGTCCAGAGAAGAGGCATTGCGAACAAACTCAGAAGCTGTTTACAAAAGGTCTTCAGCAACCCATTCTTGCCGTAAAAGGCGACTATGCTTGTCTTAAGAGGCAACTAACGGGATCGGGTGATCAGGTTCGCTGACTTTGTTGAAGCATGTCATCGTGTTCAAATTGCGTAGATTGATGCTCATGATATCAATCACTGGATTGTCTGGTCCAGACTCGATTATTTACAGACCGCCGTCATATAGCTGGAATATTGGTGAGTGCGGCGTAAAACAAACAAACAAACAAACACACAGACAAACTACAATACACTCTTCCATGTTGGCCATGCACTGTTTGCTATATTGCCGCACCTAGACCGTGGTCACTGAGGGACGTCAGTGCTAAAACTCCCATACCGTAACATAGACTTGTTTGTTGAGTTGAGCTGCATTTATTTTAACGAGGCCATGGGCTCGGTTTTACAAATCGCTACAGCATTCTGCCTATTTAAAGTCTGTTTACGATATGATGCTGGGTGGTCGCTGTTTTGAGTGTCATCCTTTCGTTGACAGGATTCGCTGATCTTAGGTTCGCATCCTGGATTCTCCCTGATTGTGATAATTGGTTTGCCTGCACCATTTGTGTGCTCGTGGGTTCCACCAAACTGTTTGTTTTCCCTCCCACATGAGCTGATCGGCTGTGATAAACTGAAAATAGTGTCCGAGACAGACTTAAACACGACTCACTAACAATAGTAAAGAATGTGAGTGTTGTACGAACAGATCCTTGCCCAGACCCGAGTATGCTAATCCGTGATCCAGAGAATAACAGTTTGGCCTTAGACATAATTTGCTTTTTTTTCTTCTCATGTATTTTCACTGCAAATAGCGTTGACGTCTTGATCATACAGAAATACCTCACACTTATAGTTGCTCTCGTACTGTTGATCACACCAACAACTCCACATTGAGGCGCTCTCGTACTGTTGATGGCTTTGTATTTCTGAGATAAGGATTACTGCAAAATGGCGGAAGTGTTGCTTCCGGTGACTCAGATTGTTGAATGAGTCGCTTCCGGTTTCTGGAAATGCCAGACGACTTAAGATAAATTCAACTATCTTACCGCCAGGTCAGAATGTTGAGGTCTGATCTTGATAAAATACTTCAATGCAATCACGTCAACGTTGTTGATCTAGAGAACAGTTAAAGGGGCAAGCTCGTACTGACAGTGCACTGTGGTCAATGTTTTTCACATGGACCGTCTACACCCTTAATGGTGTTGTTTTTTGCCTATACTTTGTACGTTTAATTAAAGACTGGACGATCGGGGAGCCTTGTGGTTAACGCCTGATATTGCTGGAATATTGCTAAAAGCGGCGTAAAACCATACTCACTCACCCACTTGATTTAATGCTGAGCACTTGTTTTCTGCCCTCTCCACTCCTGTGGGGAAGCATGTTCAAGATTTCTTTTTGTACAAAACATCCCCAAGGGACCCGGTACAAAGTATATACTATAAGTATAACATATTTAACATAACTCAACATAGCCGCTTAATGCCGTGCGCCAGACAGGGTAACAACAAGTACCATCTTTTAACGTCTTTTGGTATGACGCAGCCGGGGATTGAACCTCGAACCACCCGCTCTCCGGGCAGACGCTCTACCAGTAGACCACGGAGGCGGTCTGTCGCCAAAACCTTATGCTCATAGTAAGTGAGTGAGTGAGTGAGTATGGTTTTACGCCGCTTTTAGCAATATTCCAACAATATCACGGCGGGGGACACCACAAATGGGCTTCACACATTGTACCCATGTCGGGAATCGAACCCGGGTCTTCGGCGTGACGAGCGAACGCTTTAACCAGCTCATAGTAAGAAGAGATTAGATCGAATGGTCAGACTCGGTGTCTTGATTGATGGAGTTGCTCGTAATATCAACCACTGGTTTATCTGGTCCAGACTCGATTATATACAGGCATCTGTGAAATAGAGGGAATACTATCCCCAACTCCATCAAAAAGCTGTATCCACGCTTAATCAATATTGTATTAGTATTAAAGATATAAGCGGCTTGGTCTTGGAACCAATTTTCTTTTGTGAAATTTATTCGTATTGTGCAATATATTCATGGTATACACAGTGTGCCAGCAGATGGCGAAGGTCCTCTATGACTGTAGGTGGTGTCAGTCTACCAGCTGTGCCACCAGCTTGATAATCAATGGCATATTTGCCAGTGTAGGGCATTGTATACCGTTATTATACACCAGACATATGAAAGTAATGACCCAGCGTATTGGATACCTCAATCTGTGTATCTCTGCATGCGAGACGTTTGAATCGGCTGAAGCTATACCACTCAAAAGAAGTTAAGGTCCACCTGATACTTTCATATCACAGTAAACTACGGTTATAACGAACTCAAGGGGACTACTATTTTTAGTTCGTTATAACCGTAGTTCGTTATAAGCATATATACAGCACAACTACAGCAAATAGTCGGGACCAAAAAAGTAAGTTCGTTATATCCGTAAGTTCGTTTTAAGCGTGTTCGTTATAACCGTAGTTTACTATAGTTAATCTGTTATTCCGTAACAGATAAATAGAATACGAAAGAATATAGTGATTCTTAACTTCTTATGAGTAGTATATTTGTCACCAGAGGGCGTTTAGCACGGCTAGTTGCCTCGGCTAGAATTTCTGTCAATGACTAGTATATATGGGAATATAGTGTCTCATCCCTCTATTAAACCGAACGCGTTTTCGGTTAGAGTGGGAGTATGGTTTTACGCCGCTTTTAGCAATATCCCAGCAATATCACGTCGGGGGACACCAGAAATGGGCTTCACACATTTTGCCCATCTGGAAAATCGAACCCGAGTCTTCGGCGTGACGAGCAAACGCTTTAACCACTAGGCTACCCGCACGCACGCACACACGCACGCACGCACGCACGCACGCACGCACACACACACACACACACCTTATAAAAGTACAATAATCTTGAACGCGACGTTAAACCCCATTTCACCTCACCATAAGAGCTGATTCCAATGACATCGGATTTTACCAAGTTTGACCTTGTCATCTTACCCAGACGACGGTTTGTCTGACGTCGATTTGAATATTTACAGGTCGCCCTAATATGGTCATCTTCCCGAGGCAAGAGAGTTAACTGACTTTAAAAGTCCAGTTTCCACCCTTGCCGAACTAGGCTGGAATTACTGGGCTCGATCGTAGCGCCACCAGTGGCTATTGCCAATTATGTCCCTTCTAAACCTCCCGTAAGGACCAATCAGCTTCCACCTCTCGGATCACTTGCGTTTGCTTCACACAAAATGGTTGCGCCCGGTCAGGACGATCTGATCGATAATCAAAATCTGTTGTGTTAAAAAACGGGTCTTACATCGCGAAATGCATCAAATCACGTGAGCATCTTGATTAAAAACATGAAAAGATTTGGAAAATATCTGCTGACAACGATTTGGTGGTGCATATGCTTTGCAAATCCTGCAATCGACCGAAATCTGCGCGACAGTTTACGAACCGGATTTCAATTTCGGTGCGCGATTTTGATTGGACTATGCATAGACTCGTTAGTCCAGCCAAAATGTAACTCCATAATACCAGCCTAGTTCGGCAAGGGTGGAAACTGGACTTTTATAGTCAGTTAACGCACTTGCCTCGGGAAAATGTAATATGGTTGGAATGCTGTTAACTGCGTCGTAAAACTACATTCATTCATTCAAGCTAATGCCTGTTCTCGCTGCGAATAGCTTCTAGATGACGGAATCAGCGTAACGCCCTCGCCGATGGACATTGACAACTGTAGATCGGGTTCTGGACTCGGACGGTGTTGACGGACAGGGACGTGTGTTGCAGACTGTCACGTCACTGTGCCAAGACTGCAAGGATTAGCGGGGGATTAGCGCCCTTCCGTAGGGATTTGATGCCCCGTGCCACCCAAACTTGCCGCATGCAGGCATCTCCTTGCAGAGAAATATTTTTGGCCAAGTTTCCATGTTTGTTCCTTGTTGCCGTGTTTACGAATGAAACGCAGTGTAGCCTTCATTGCATGTTTACTCGAGTGCATAGAGTGAACTACGGTTATAACAAACACGCTTATAACGAACCGACGGATATAACGAACTACGGTTATAACGAACACACTTATAACGAACCGACGGATATAACGAACTTACTTTTTTGGTCCCGACTTTTTGCTGTAGTTATGTTGTATATATGCATATAACAAACTACGGTTATAACGAACTAAAATTAGTAGTCCCTTTGAGTTCGTTATAACCGTAGTTTACTGTATATGAATACGCGGTATCACAAAGTGCGGAGTCCTGGTGAGAGTATGTCCCCATCAACCTACGCAGCTGGCTGTTGGGGATCGATCATTTGATATTCGTTGGATGAGGGGCGGGGGCATTTTTTATTGATACTTCTTGCAAAAAATAATAACATTATTGCAAGGTGTTATCTGGTTTTGTAGCTGAAGCTGACAAAATATCTGATCTCGATACAAAATCACAATACACCGACCTGCGTTAAGTTTCGGTATTAAAACAGATGTTAATCACGGTTCTGTATCATGTTGGCAACAATATTAAAAAATAAGGAAGGGAATGTTTATGACAACCCTATCCTCTCTTCAAATGAATCTCGGAAAGTAAAAGACAACATAACCATTTATGGCGTGAACGTTTCTGGCTAAGGCCACTTGCACACGTCCCATGGCAGGTCAGATGCGCATCTCTGCAAAGGTTGGGCTCGGATGTTTAGTTTTTGTTGACAAAAATGATAGACATTGTTTAAGCCTCCGTGTGAACACATCACGAGCCTGTCACACTGCTGCTGGCATTGCGTCACGTACGGGGGATGTGCTAGCGTTGGCTGGTATCTTTACTAAACAAATGTTTGCCGTCTTACTTGGAGTTTGGGGCATTAGGGGCTACAAGCTGAGTCCGGTCTCATTCCCATCATCGATTATCCGGCGTATTATGTCTTTATGTATTAAATAGACTAGAAATATAATTTCCTGGATCATCGAGGATGATTCAAACCCTCTTATGAATGAGGACTTAAGTTATGTCACATGAACACTTCATGGGTTTCAGTTCCTTTACTATGTTCTCATTCGGAAGCTCATCCGATTCTTAACCCTTTATATGACTTTGACCTCTTTCCTTTAACACTTTATATGACTTTGACCTCTTTCCTTAACCCTTTATATGACTTTGACCTTTCTCCTTTCACACTTTATATGACTTTGACCTCTTTCCTTAACCCTTTATATGACTTTGACCTCTTTCCTTAACACTTTATATGACTTTGGCCTCTCTCCTTTAACACTTTATATGACTTTGACCTCTCTCCTTTAACAATTTTCATGACTTTGACCTCTTTCCTTTAACACTTTACATGACTTTGACCTCTTTCCTGAACACTTACATGACTTTGACCTCTTTCCTTAACACTTACATGACTTTGACCTCTTTCCTGAACACTTTACATGACTTTGACCTCTTTCCTTAACACTTTACATGACTTTGACCTCTTTCCTGAACACTTACATGACTTTGACCTCTTTCCTGAACACTTTACATGACTTTGACCTCTTTCCTGAACACTTACATGACTTTGACCTCTTTCCTGAACACTTTACATGACTTTGACCTCTTTCCTTAACACTTTACATGACTTTGACCTCTTTCCTGAACACTTTACATGACTTTGACCTCTTTCCTGAACACTTACATGACTTTGACCTCTTTCCTGAACACTTACATGACTTTGACCTCTTTCCTGAACACTTTACATGACTTTGACCTCTTTCCTGAACACTTTACATGACTTTGACTTCTTTCCTGAACACTTACATGACTTTGACCTCTTTCCTTAACACTTTACATGACTTTGACCTCTTTCCTTAACACTTTATATGACTTTGACCTCTTTCCTGAACACTTACATGACTTTGACCTCTTTCCTGAACACTTTACATGACTTTGACCTCTTTCCTGAACACTTACATGACTTTGACCTCTTTCCTGAACACTTTACATGACTTTGACCTCTTTCCTGAACACTTACATGACTTTGACCTCTTTCCTGAACACTTACATGACTTTGACCTCTTTCCTGAACACTTACATGACTTTGACCTCTTTCCTTAACACTTTACATGACTTTGACCTCTTTCCTGAACACTTTACATGACTTTGACTTCTTTCCTGAACACTTACATGACTTTGACCTCTTTCCTGAACACTTTACATGACTTTGACCTCTTTCCTGAACACTTACATGACTTTGACCTCTTTCCTGAACACTTTACATGACTTTGACCTCTTTCCTGAACACTTACATGACTTTGACCTCTTTCCTGAACACTTACATGACTTTGACCTCTTTCCTGAACACTTACATGACTTTGACCTCTTTCCTTAACACTTTACATGACTTTGACCTCTTTCCTGAACACTTTACATGACTTTGACCTCTTTCCTGAACACTTACATGACTTTGACCTCTTTCCTGAACACTTTACATGACTTTGACCTCTTTCCTTGACACTTTACATGACTTTGACCTCTTTCCTGAAC
Organism: Haliotis rufescens; assembly: GCF_023055435.1. NCBI lineage: Eukaryota > Metazoa > Mollusca > Gastropoda > Lepetellida > Haliotidae > Haliotis > Haliotis rufescens. Next base: position 348,162 of record NW_025964388.1, read on the forward strand.
ACTTACATGACTTTGACCTCTTTCCTTAACACTTTACATGACTTTGACCTCTTTCCTGAACACTTACATGACTTTGACCTCTTTCCTTGACACTTTACATGACTTTGACCTCTTTCCTGAACACTTACATGACTTTGACCTCTTTCCTTAAACACTTTACATGACTTTGACCTCTTTCCTGAACACTTTACATGACTTTGACCTCTTTCCTGAACACTTACATGACTTTGACCTCTTTCCTGAACACTTTACATGACTTTGACCTCTTTCCTTAACACTTTACATGACTTTGACCTCTTTCCTTAACACTTTACATGACCTTGACCTTTGATTCTGTTCTTAATTTTCCTTCAATTATAATTTGTGAAGCCCGTTACAGGAGTACCATGTCCTGATATAGCTGGAATTATACAAACTTCGGCCTAAACTCTCTCACTCACTCACTCATTTACTTATCTATGTGTGTGTTTCCTTCCAGACGGTATGCCAGCAAAACAAGATCGAGCAGGTGCTCGAGGCGAAGAAAGTTAGCTTTATTAAGATCGACATAGCTTCCAATCCTGATTACAAGGACGAGATGAGGGCCATCATGGGGGATGAACGCGGACTTGCTCCTCAAATCTGTAACGGAAACGAGTATTGTGGAGTAAGTATTGAAATCAGTAGTGTAGTGACACCATGCTCTGATTAAATTCTTATGATTCAACCCTAGGGGGTTCCGGGTTAGAATAGGTCCCTAGCAACCTTTCCTGTTTGTAAGATTGTTTGCTGTTTAACGCCGCATTCACCAATATTCCAGCTATATGACGGCAGTCTGTAAATTAATCGAGTCTGGACCAGATAATCCAGTGATTGACATCATTAGCATCGATCCACGCAATTGGGATCGATGACATGCATCAACCAAGTCAGCGAGCCTGACCACCTTATCCCGTTAGTCGTCTCTTACGACAAGCATAGTCGCCTTTTACGCAAGCATTGGTTGCTGAAGGCTACATTAAGAGGCTACTCAATGGAACGGGAGGCCAGGCTCGGTGACTTGGTTGATCGCGTGTCCTTGTACCCCGACGGTGGGGATCGTTGCTCATGATATCGCTCATTTGATTGTCAGGTCCAGATTTATATAGCTGGAATATTTCTCAGTGCGACGTTTAACCATTTAAAAATTAAAGAAAATAATGGATCGGGTGGTTGCGCTTGGTTGATTGTGTGTCAATGAACCCCGATGGCGTGGATCGTTGCTTATAATATGAGTCACTCGATTGTCTGGTCCAGGCTCGATTATGTACTGATACCCCAGGAATGATGCTTCGTGCGATCAACAACAAAACAATCCCAGGGGAACAGTCAGTTTTTAGTAGTGGAAGTAATTACGTTTCATTATTTATTGGATAGTAATTAATATTTAAAACTTACCTTTTTGAATATTTATGCTGTATGAACTATTTTAACACATATGTTTTCAGCTTTATTAATATTTTGTAATGGGACCATTGTTATGAATAATGTTGATATAAGTATGCATCTAAAATCGCCGGCTTTTGTTTACAATAACGCCATGGCATACACACTCAGTATTCCATGATTGGCCTAGAACATGGGTTAGGTAGCAACAGTTTGTATGGAGGACAACAGTGTGAGTGAAGAAGTTGACATTCATACAAAATTGCTACTTCTTGATATCATTAAACCTACATTAATTCAGTTCTTAGAAATCTTCCGTCGACATTGGTGGTGTGGTTTTCGAGTGACCATTAGGGCGAAATATAGAATCCTTATGAAAGTGGTGTAGGGGAAACAAATCTTGCAGACTTATCTGTTGTCCATGCCCCTGGTGTGGCATTTTGTCTTCAGATTAAAGGTCAAGCAAGGCGATTTATTTAACACCAGGAAATGGCGGCAAAACATTACCATGAGAAAACATTTGGATTTAATTATGCCACACCAAATTAACTTTTTTTTGTTTAATATTTTATTTCTAGGGTGTTAATCTGATTGTTACAGTGTTGTGTGTGTATCTTCTGATTGTTACAGTGTTGGGTGTTAATGTGATTGTTACAGTGTTGAATGTTTATGTGATTGTTACACTGTTGAATGTTTATGTGATTGTTACAGTGTTGGTTGTGTATGATTGTTACATTGTTGGGTGTGTATCTGATTGTTACAGTGGTGTGTGTTTATCTGATTGTTCCAGCATTGGGTGTTTATCTGAATGTTACTGTGTTGCGTGTTTATCTGATTGTTACAGTGTTGGGTGTTTGATTTTTACAGCGTTGGGTGTTTGTCTGATTTTTACAGCGTTGGGTGTGTCTTTATGTTACAGTGTTGAATGTTTATGTGATTGTTAGTGTTGGGTGTTTGTCAGATTGTTACAGCGTTGGGTATTTATCTGATTGTCACAGCGTTGGGTGTTTATCTAATTGTTAAATAATTAGGGGGCACAGGTGGCCCAGTCGTCTAAGGCGCATTCTCTGTACACGGTTCGATTCCCTCGGTCTGATTTTGTTTCCATGTTTGTCACAACACAGACACATGCTCGTCTGTAAACGTCTAAGGTCTGCATCACTCTGACACTGTATGATGTTACCGAAATGTTGTTCGACAGGACATTAACTAACTAACTCACTCTGTTACAGAATTATGAAACGTTTGCTGACGCAATTGAATTAGGCACGCTGTTTGAATTCTTGAAACTCCCGAGCCCAGTCCAAGAACAAAGCTAAGGAACAAGTCAAGCTACTGAGGTAACGCTGTCTGTTTACAAAGGCACTGGTACTGTTTGCAGGTAGCACAGTAGTTGCTGCTTCCACTCGCTACAGTCAGACCAGGGTTCTAATCCATGGTTTATTCAGTGGGTGACGATTCTTGTGGGTGCGAAATGGCCTGTTAAAACATGAGTAAATCAGGTCCAACTCGGTCAGCGGGGCGCGGGTGGCCCAGTCGTCTAAGGCGCCGCGATTCGCTGTGCAGATTTGCGTCCCCTGGACACGCCAGAAACCTATGATTGTGGGTTCGAATCCCGGTTCACCCCGATTATGTTTCTAGGTTTGTCAGCACCATAGCCGTGCTCGTGGGTTTCACCGAAGTGGTAAACGTCTAAGACCTGCATCACTTCGGGCTTTCCTCTCACATTAAGCTGACACGCAGCGTTATAACTGGAATAATGTTAAAAGCGGAGTTAAACCCAACTCACTCACTCACTCAACCAACTCGGTCAGGTCATCCAGCGAAAACTGATTTATGTTTTTTGAAAATCTGAGAAATGGAAGTGCTATGTGAATGAGAGCTGTATCGGACCCTGAAGATCCCGGTTAGACTAGGTCTTAAGCAACCCATGCTTGTCGTAAAAGGCGACTAACGGGATCGGATGGTCAGGCTCGCTGACTTGCTTGATGCATGTCATCGTATCCAAACTGCTTGGATCGGTGCTCATGATGTCAATCACTGGATTGTCTGGTCCAGACTCGGTTATTTACAGGCCTCCGTCATATAGCTTGAATATTGGTGAGTGCGGCGTTAAGCACGAGAGCTGTGTGGGTCGATCTAGACTTGCAATAGGCGTCTTTTCAAATAATTTTGCACCGTATGTATCCCACGACTGGGCGTGTTGGTGTGACCGCCGTACTGCTATGGCAATGCAATTAACGTATGCGAAATGCTGACACGTTGAAAATCTAACTTAAATCCTTGTTTCTTATTTCAGATTTTTATTATCCGGATTTGATGCAATATTGAATTCAATACAGATCCAGTTGAAACAACAGGCCGGAGAGGCGACCTCCACAACGGAAGTGCTTGGACATGCATTCTTCATCACGGAGATGTCACGCGACGCGCTTGTACATGTACATATACTTTCCTCTTTACCAGTAAAGGGTATTTTCTGTCGTATCTTGTATTGTCAGATGTGAAGCCTATTTTGTTACAACTTTCAAACGTCATTTATTGTCCATAAGAATATATTTATATTTGTACATGTTCTGAGTTTCATCACGCCAAAATGTATAGAGATGTACATTGTAGAATAGCTTTGAATTTACATGATCAAAAAAGAAGAGCGGTAGTACAAGGTATCCAATAAGCCAGTGATAAACCAGTTCATAATTGTGTAATGAGGTATGTTGATCGACCAAAACATGCAGTTTAGACGTGGTTATCTCCCCTTGTTCACTCGTACATTCTCGGCTTATTCCGGTAGTTGATGCAAAACTCATTGGACTTCCATTCGTGACCTGCCTTCGGTACCTTGGTACCTTTTATTGTAGTTGGAGTGTACGTCGTGCATGTACACGCCCCAACTCAAACATTACCACAACCAATTACATGGCCGCAAAGAGGACCAAGGGAGGTAACCACAATCTATAACAATTATACTTCATAAGAAGCATCAGTAAAAATTGGAATAAAACTTTTATCATACTAAGAAAAAAATGTGAGCTTACAAAAAGTATATCAACGTTTGATGTGTTAAAAAAAAGTACAGCAATATATTTCTCGGCTCAGGGTGAGATACAAACCAGAATCGTAGGTATTCGGGACCACCTCGTATCATTCCGGGACTTGCCGAATGAGGACGTTAAGTTGCGAATGAAAACGAACTGCGTGTCACGGAATGATACGAATGGCGAGGAATGCATGGTATGTTTTAAACTGTAATGTTTATTCGGGGCGGTCGGGTAGCCTAGTGGTTAAGCGTTCGCTCGCCACACCGAAGACCCGGGTTCGATTCCCCACATGGGTGCACTTGTGTGAAGCCCATTTCTGGTGTCCCCCTCCGTATTGTTACTTGAATATTGCTAAAAGCGTCGTAAAACTATTCTCACTCACTTTAATGTTTAGGAATAGGTGTCGCCAACATTTGCCTCAAACTAACAGTTCTCTGCAGGATAATAGACCTCATTCCAAAGCTTTAACACATCTCTCCTCCTAAAGGTTTTGTAAGTGCGAATATTTGTATGTTCATATTGGGCCCCTGTATTGCAGTAGAAACGTAATGTCTATAATGCTTTGCTTTCTTTTACGAGTAACACCTTTCTGTGGAATTGCAGTTGTTTTGAATTTAGACACATGTACATACAGTACAAGATTATGGGAATGTGCAGTCTACTATCTAATTGGTACCAATCCATGTCAGTCTTTGTTGTATGCTTGATGGGAGGGGGTGGCCGAATGGTTAAGGCGTTGTCCAATCACGCCTGAAACCGGGTCGACTCCTTCCGTGGGTGCAATGTGTAAAGCCCCCATCGTGGTATTACTGTAATATTGCTAAAAGCGGAGTAAAATTATACTCACTCATGTATGCTTTGATGGAGGTGCCTCTGCTTGATCGTCAACGTTAATCACGCTCAGTCATTCTTATCAGTATTTCATTTTCTTCGTTATCAAATCCGTTAAGTATTGCATTTATAAATATGTTAGTCCATTCATAAAATCTTAACAATCTTTTGTTGTAGAGTGTGCGTTTGTATTAGCTGTAGAAAGAAAGAATTTTGTTGGACAGATTTTCATCTGGAAATACGTTGTGAGTCTACATCATTATCTCTTAAAGAATCGTTATCTCCTACATGGAAATATTTCGGAATAAAAACCGTTTTTACATCAGCATGTTATGGAACGGCAGATCAGGTCAACGTGGCTGTCATGGTTTCGTAGCCTTAGTATACGGGAAAATCGATTGGTGGTTAAGTGGTCAATAGGCCTACTGTGTAAAAATCAACTCGGTTCGAATGATGGCTTCAGCTTCTGGTAATTTCTCACTCGTTCCCGTTGCGGAATGGAAGTCATGAACTAACACGTCTAAGAAAGTTATCACGTACCAATTTATTTCCCGTGGTTGTTGTAAAGTGATTGGAGAGTTTTCTCGTGTACCGTATTCTACATAATAAGCGCCCAGGGCGCTCTCAAAATAAGAAATAGGGGGCTCTTATTAGAATATAATTTTGGTGAAAGAGTTGAAAGATCGTAAATTTCGTGGTTTATGCTGACAGCCTGAAATGTTTATATACGACAGATATATTGTTCCAGAATTTAGTTGCCCATGATTAAGGGTGCACATAACACATGATTGAGTGCGTATTATACGCGAATAAATAACTCTTGTGTACATTGATCAATCGGAAGGGGTGCTAATTGGGATCGTTCACTTGCCAATATATTAGCAAATATCGCCGTGGGCGCTTATTAGAGCGGGGCGCTTATTAAGTCGACTACGGTATTTGTTTCAAGAAACACATGAATATATCGGCAACTTTGCTACATGTACACCTATGTACATCTGAATTGTTAGGGGCGGTCGGGTAGCCTAGTGGTTAAAGCGTTCGCTCGTCACGCCGAAGACCCGGGTTCGATTCCCGACATGGGTACAATGTGTGAAGCCATTTCTGGTGTCCCCCGCCGTGATATTGCTGGAATATTTCTAAAAGCGGCGTAAAACTCACTCACTCACTCTGAATTGTTACGTTACAATGTACCGTATTAGCCTGGTTAGGGAGGAACCCAATTGACCCGCAGTAACCAGTCCTTTGTTCCCAGTGGGACAGTGTGTGTATTATGTTAAGGACATGCATTTACATGGTTTTTAACGACTTTTCAATAAAACAATACATGTTTATCTCAATACAAGAGTCTATTATGTGTCCTGGATGTCCTAACATCGATAACTGATATCGTGTATCACGTGTAAAGGGACGCAACTCGCCTTCCCTTGAAGTATCTGCATGTGTCGAAACAATCTTCTGGGTCTGTGTGGAAGCATTTTCCCGAAGCAAGGGCGTGAACTGACCATTAAAGTCCAGTTTCAATCCTTGCCGAACTGGGCTTGATTAACGAGTCTATGCATAGTCCAATCATAATTGCGTAACGAACTACACATCCGGTTCGTTTTTTGTTTGTTTGTTTGTTTGTTGTTTAACGCCGCACTCAGCAATATTTACGCTATATGACGACGTTCTGTAAATAATCGAGTCGGGACCTGACAATCAGGTGATCATGAGCATCAATCTACGCAATTGGAATACGATGACATGCATCAACCAAGTCAGCGAACCTGGCCACCGGTTCCCGTTAGTCGCCTCTTATGGCAAGCATGGGTTGCTGAAGACCTATTCTACCCCGGATCGTCACAGGTCCACCCGGTTCGTAAACAACATTGATTTCAACGTGCAGATTTCTGTCGAATGCAGGATTTGCAAAGCATGTGTACCGTCAACTGGGCGTCGACAGATGTTTTGCTTATCTTTTCATGTTATTTACCCAGGTGCTGAGGTGATCTGATGCACTTCGCGGAGTATGACCCATTTTGTTACAATATAAATCTTGATTATCGATCAGATTGTCTTGACTAGGCGCCGCCATTTTGTTTGAAGCAAATGCAAGTGATATGAGAAATGTAATCTGATTGGTCAATAGGAGGGACATAGAAGGGACACCTAGTTCGGCAAACTCCTTAGCCTCGGGAAGATGGCGTGGAAGGGAAAGAAAACGGTGGTAACTGCCCAGGCTCATGTTCTGTGAAAAGAGTAAAGACAGCGAATATCAATAGAGCGTAAAAGAGTCATGAAACGTCGTGTTACAAGAAACACCTTGACGTATGAATACTTGCAGCACCTGTGAAGAAAGACCTTGACGTATGAATACTTGCATCACCTGTGAAGAAACACCTTGACGTATGAATACTTGCATCACCTGTGAAGAAATACCTTGACGTATGAATACTTGCATCACCTGTGAAGAAAGACCTTGACGTATGAATACTTGCATCACCTGTGAAGAAACACCTTGACATATGAATACTTGCATCACCTGTGAAGAAATACCTTGACGTATGAATACTTGCATCACCTGTGAAGAAATACCTTGACGTATGAATACTTGCATCACCTGTGAAGAAATACCTTGACGTATGAATACTTGCATCACCTGTGAAGAAATACCTTGACATATGAATACTTGCCTCACCTGTGAAGAAATACCTTGACGTATGAATACTTGCATCACCTATGAAGAAACACCTTGACGTATGAGTACTTGCATCACCTTTGAAGAAAGATGTTGACGTATGAATACTTGCACCACCTGTGAAGAAACACCCTGATGTATGAATACTTGCAGCATATGTGGAGATCGACATTGACGTATACTCGCAGCTTTTACGGGGCTCTATGCTGGGATATCTAACAGCTTTAAGCGCGTGTGAGGATTAGAACGGACACATCATTATTGCAAATCTTTTGGGAATAAAGGCTTTACAGACAGTTAGACATCGGCTTTCAAAATGTATATGCCTCACTGAGTAGAATGCTGCAAAATATACAGATGGAACCTGTTTATTTCAAACACGCTCTAATAACCGCACGTATCTCGAGTCAGGTAAATGTAGGCCAACGTCCCATTTTCACATTTGATTGCATGACGTGCAGAATACATACGAAGTATTTTCAAAGTGGAGTTGACAAAAGAGGGGATTTATGACACAAAATGCTTACAATTTATTTGCGTTGGAGCATAGCACGACAAAGGTACATACACTGACGGGCAAAAGAAAGTATACACCTATGTTTGATGCTGTATGTTTGGAACAACCGGGTATAAATGTTTTTGACCTTATGTTCGCAGTGTTTCGGCGACTGTTTTCAGTCAGGTTTTTATAAAGTTTGTAATTTGTTGGTCAAGTCCAGTTTCCAAGTGCATATTCTATTTTCACCGTCAGTTAAGGTAGATTTTGACTACAAATACCGCTTCTGTTGGCCATTAAAAGATACTATTTATTCTTATGAGTGAAGGTTACAAGTCTCTTGTATATACGTTGTACGTAACTGTTTATATGCAGAGCAGACTGTTAGTAAGTCATTGTTGAGTGCACACTGATCCCTTGACCGGGGTAGTAGCAGGCTTTGAGCATGCCCAGGGGCGGTCGGGTAGCCTAGTGGTTAAAGCGTTCGCTCGTCACGCCGAAGACCCGGGTTCGATTCCCTACATGGGTACAATGTGTGAAGCCCATTTCTGGTGCCCCCGCCGTGATATTGCTGAAATATTGCTAAAAGCGACGTAAAACCATACTCACTCACTATCAGCAAGTTTAGCCGTGATATTACTGGAATGTTGCTAAAAGCGGCGTAAAACCATACTCACTCACTCACTCACTTTGAGCATGCCCCTGTGTGGTATGGAAAGATGCGCAATATAGTGGCCTATTATTATTTATTATCCTCAACATATCCATAATTACATATACATAATCGATCACTTTGTGGTATAATAACATATCTTGTAGTTTCAATGTACAATTGATGTAATTTTGTGCAGGGCTATTTTAAATTTCTCGACAGATATGAAATTAAGGTACAGCTCTGTTCCAAAATGAACTTTAAACATTGAGTATGATAATGTTTTGGTACCGTTTTGAAGCATGGTATGCCAATCCAGTTCAAAGATATACTTTAGGCGTGACATGAATTCTGATACAAAATGATGTTGAATGGGGAATATACTGCTGTTTCCATTATATACGAGACCCGTGAAGATCCGGGGTAGAATAGGTCTTAAGCAACCCATGCTTGTCATAAAAGGCGACTATGCTTGTCGTAAGGGGCGACTAACGGGATCGGGTGGTCAGGCTCGCTGACTTGGTTGATGCATGTGATCGCATCCCAATTGCGTGGTTCGATGCTCATGATATCAATCACTGGATTGTCTGGTCCAGATTCGATTATTTACAGACCTCCGTCATATAGCTGGAATATTGCTGAACGCGGCGTTAAACAACAATAAAACAAACAATAAAAACTTATATCCGAAGCCAAACCTAAACAGGATATATTAGCATTTCGAAACCCAATTGTGTTTGTCTTTAGATGCCTTAACAGCATGTTAAAACACGTTTTTGGATAATTCAGGCCTGGAAACAAACTTCAGGCAGTAGCTAATGCAGCTTTTGTATCAAAAGATACACAAGTGAGTGAGTATGGTTTTACGCCGCTTTTAGCAATATTCCAGCAATATCACGGCGGGGGACACCAGAAATGGGCTTCACACATTGTACCCTTGTGGGGAATCGAACCCGGGATTTCGGCGTGACGAGCGAACGCTTTAGCCACTAGGCTACCCCACCGCCCCCGAAGATAGATAATGGATATCGGCCACAGTCTCCTCGCACAATGTGGTTGGGGTTAACACCAGGATCGCTTACACGCCAACACATGTACAGTTTCCATTCCATCACATTGATACAACACACATTGATAGCATCCATAAAGCAACATTGGGGGTACAGGTCGAAACACCAAACCAAAACACTTAACTGACATGGATGTCAAAGCCAAAACGGCTAAAGAAGTAAGTTAAAAATGAAAACTAGAAACGGCCAATGATACGTCAAACACAAACATTCTGAACATGTTACAGTCAAAGCGTAAAACCACTAGAAATTGATTTAGGTAATTTACAAAACGCTTTAATACCAGTATATCAGTCATTTTACAAATTGATAAACATGTGTCCATCTATTTTACTATGGTAACGAATTCCAAACACTTTGTTGTTGAATTTCATCATCCAGCTTTACTACCACTATCGCCGCCATATTGGCCCGAAGGCGTGGGTCGTTGAGCATGCGTTCCGCCTTGGAAATTCCAAGTCCAAATATAGATGAGTCACAGGTCACGGCGATTAGGGTTAAAAAGTGATAACTACGTACAAGTATCACGTGTCCCCAACTTGTATTTTCATGATTCAAATAAAACTGTCTTATGTAGTGAACTGAAGTGCAATTTACTTTTTAAAAAACAACACAAATGACTAAAAAGGTAAATTTTATTTGACACAGATTTCAAACATCTTCAAATTTCAGCAAAACATTGAACACAATTAAATGAAACATCTTAATAATATCATATTCTTCAAGAGGAGTGATCTTGTGTTATTATAATCTAACATTGTTTCAGTTTGCGCCAGTCCTTTTTTCTGTCATACACTGCTTTTGGGATTGGAATATAATCTGTGCCTCTGTATGTATGCAACATGGCAAGGCCACTCAGTCGTTCATCAGTCCTGGATGATCTTGTCCACAGTTTGAGGCGCCGAAGGGTTGAGAATGACCTCTCACAGGCTACACTACCAACAGGTGTAGTGAGAAACACAGTTAAGATGATTTGAATGCCCGGAAACATCTCTTTTGGACAAGCAGACAAGCAAGCTGTAGCAGTGGTTGGTCTCTCTTCTTCAGGTCTGAGGGAAAAGAAACGTTTCCGTTTTTCAATCTCAGCAGCTATACCAGATGATATGGCAATTGTCATAAACTTCCCATAGTATGACACCAAAGAGTCAACACAATTTTCATCCAGGCGATGATGATAACATGGGATTAGATTTTCAGCATCTATGATTGCCTTGTGACTATCATCGAATCTTGTGTCAAGTTCAGTTACAACATGATCGATGAAGGCAAAGAACACTTTAACTCTGTAATAATCAGAGGGAGTTGTTTCCATGTGGGCAGCAGCATTTGACCTGTGTCTTTGCACTCCACAGGAACGTGGTTTAGTGACTGGTACCTCAACTATCTCAGCAATGTTTTCAATCCTCTTCAAAACCCGAGACCATGCATCATCTGTGCGAGCATTTGAAATGCAATCTCGTGACAAAGCACCGTCATGATAAGCTGTACCAAGGTCACACGATGCTGCTTGCAATGACATAGTAACAGAGCTGCAGAAACTGAGAACAAATTGGGTCACAACCAAAGCAACAATAAACTGTGGGTCTGTCATCATGCGAATGAATGAATACGCATCAGATTTGGCATCACCAGAGCTTGAAGCTTGAATCTGCTCCAATACATCATAACACTCTGATACTTTGCTATTAGTGCAGAGAGTGTTGATACTCTGGCGGTCCAACGGGTAGCACAAAACTTAGGAACACCCCTTCTTCTTGATCCTTTCTTCAGTTCAAAGACAGATGGATCGACCTCAGATTCATCATCTTCTGTGTTTGTCAATATGTGAATGAGTTGGACCCCATGATCATCATCACTTTCTTCTTCAATATTTACAAAAGTTGCTTTTCTTTTGGCGCTTCCTGACAGAAACCAAGTAAGCTTTGTTACCTGATCATAGAGGTTCCTTACTGAAGGGACAGATTTACATCCTGAAGACAGTGCAAGATTTAGAACATGTGAACGGCAATGAACATACACAGCATTTGGATATTCTGCTGCCTGAACACCATTCTTGCTAGAACTCATCCCAGCCGCCCCGTCATAACCCTGTCCAACAAGATTGTTCATGTTCATTCCCAAGCCTCTCACAGCTCTAAAGATTGAAGTTGAAATTGATTCTGCATCCATCTTTTTGACACTCACAAAACCAAGAAATTCTTCCCTTACTTCAACATCTTTGTTGACATAATGGACACAGTTCTACTTTTCCTGTAGTAGAGTTTCGTCTGCCGTGATGCTCCAGAATTTGGGAATGTTCATGAATATTTTCTGACGGATTTCTGACTCACACAACGAAATGATCTCATTTTGGATCCATGGTGAAGTGTTTTTTGCATTAGCCTTTGCATGTTTGAGATGTTCATCTAGGTCAGGATCAAATTTACTTTTCCAATCAACAAAGAAAGAAATGTTGCCTCTTCCTTTTGGTCAGATTTTGACCAATTACCACAGGAAGGGATTCCCCACTGACCTAGGGCAATGATTACATCAATAATGGAAATAACTCCTTTCTCTGTTCCTATCACGCTTGCAGTGTGTTCTTGATCGAGTCTTTGACCCATATCGCTACCTTGATGTTTACTGTGTAAATAAAGTTGAGAGCTTTTTCAGCAGCCATCTTATGAGCTTCTAATTCTGCATGCTTGCAAGTTTTGTGCCAGCTTTTTTCCAATAAGCAAACCCACAATTCACAAACGGAGAATCTTGGTAAGAGCTGAAACACAAGCATATTGTACAAAAAGCTGCATCTCCTTTTCTACTGTATTTTAACCAAGGTCTGTTTTCCATGATTTCTGATACCGTCTTCCAGATGTAGATGGGTACTTTTCTGATCCCTGTGAGGAATACTGAACCGGTAACATGTCATTTTTTTCACTATGGGAAACAGATCCTGCTTTGACGTCTATAGCAAAATCAGCATGATCTTTCATTTCAGTACTACCAGAACTCCCAAAATGCATATCTTTGCTGCTAGTTAAAGGCATAATGTCAATAATAAATGTTGACACTTTGGCAGATGATTGTTTCATGTCACTTTCCGATCTTGAGGAACAGGATGAGAAGCCAGTTTCTTCACTAATGCCGCTATCTGACTTGGTGCTGCACGTAGTTTGGGTAGTAGAGATGAATGAAGGTCCCCCAGGATTGCTGAAAAGAAAAGAATCAACCTTTGAAACCAAGCAAAAAGATTAAATAAATAATCGATTCGAATCAATGAATTTATCACTTTATCATTTGTGGTGATATTGAAACAAATAATAATGATGACTAAAACTATAAAGATAAAAATGTGACCGTGATAGTCCTTGAAACATGTCTTATAGAGACATCTGTTTTGGTTTTTTTTTGGCTTGCTTGACATGTTGGCTTTGGTTAGTCAGATAAACAACAAACAGCTGAACCATGTGCATTACTATTACAATGCAAATAGTAAATGGGAGTTACATCCCTTGCACAAACTCTTGTTTTGATGAAATTATCTCCCCTTTGAATGATAGCAATGAAATGTCTCCTTTAGACCATTGACAAGTGAAAAATCAAATAATTGAGAATTATGTCCTCATACATGACCCAACCCACAGTTACGAGTGAGTATGTGAGTGAGTTAAATTTTACATCAGAAAAAAGCTAATATAAGGATAACCTTATTTTCCAAGGCATTATTATTTGCAGAAGCCCATTAACTGCCCAACGAAGGAGTGCAGTTGAAAAGACCGAGGGCTTCTGCAAATGAAAATGCCCTGGAAAATAGCGTAATCATTATTATAGCTAAAATGGATGAAATTTGTTATCAAATAAAAAGAAACAACAATATCGGTTTTGAAACTGCAATTGGTTACTGCAATCAACACGAATGTCACTGACCCACTTTTACAAATATGGAAACGTCATAGAACAAACCAGATGATGTCACTATTAAACGTGACGTCACTATCCCTACCCTATGACGTCACCTAACAACGGGAGTGATAATGGCCCATCGTCAAGCAATATGAGGGCATTATCAAGTTACTGTGGCCCGCCGATTTCTGATAACATGTTTAGTGATTATTCTATCCATTTTAGCTATAATAAAGCTTTAGTTAAGAATTGACCTTCACTTTGTGTGAGTTCATTGGAGTATGAACCTTCATAGAGTGAGGGCCAAACTGTATGAACGTCGGAGCTTGCGACACACGTCCTGCTCCATCCGTCCCATTTTCATTTCGTTGTGCTGTTCTGACCCCCCGAACTGCGTCTATAGTTTACCTGTTCTTGATCTTTCAAGTGCAGACTTCTTCGGTTTAATTATGTTGTAACACTGTTGGAGGGTACTGTCACTGCAAGCTTCTGTGGGTCTGTAGGTCTGTAGGTCTGTAGGTCTGTAGGTCATTGTTCAGCAGACTCAGATGAAGGTCTTGCATCTTCTGTAGCATTTTGGGATCAAGCAGGGGTTCACTTGGTGAATTTGTCTTTTGACCTTGCAATGGATGCAACTTCTGTATCAACTGATGACTCCTCACATGCCCTCAACAAGATTTCATGCAAAGCAGCATCTGTTAGGAGACAGGCAAGCAGGGTCTTTGTGTAGGACTCCATCATCTTTGGAATAGATTTGTGTGCATACACAGTTCCCCATGCATCTTCAAGTCCACTATCTTGCATCCAGCTCAGAGAAACGAGATTAGCTGACGTCTCAAGTCTCAAAAACAAATGAGGAAGCACATGACCATTGTCAGCTTTGATTTTATAAGCCTTGGCATACAAAGGTTGATCGAACGTCAATTGTCCACAACACTGACCCACGTTTTGATTCTGTTTGTCTTCAAAGAACATAGTGCTATATACAACCTCAGTCGTCTGTGGACTGAGTTGGACGAATGGGTTGTATAACATTGAGGAACACACAATGCTTCTCCTGTTATTTCAGACACGAAACCTTGCCATTTAGGATTGATTTTGTTGAATGGACCAGAGACAAGCCAAAGCATATCAAGGCATCCATACTGTCAATGGTGCTGATCTATGAGCTGCAGCTCTAGACATGTAACATCCAAGAAAACTGTCCAGCTGGTTGTTTGTATGGCTTGATGATGTCCCCAAATTCCCCCCCTTCAAGGATTTTGGTTGTTGATACTTTCCTTGTGCTGATGGATATGTTGTGCTCTTCTGCAGGAGTCTTACCCATTGCATGTGTTGTTTCATTACCACTGAGATCTTCATTGTTGTCAAAGTTGTCCTGTATCCATAGACAAAACCCATCACTTTACGGCTGAAGTACATCATTGAAGGCCTGACTAACAGCAGAAGCCTTTTCAAAGTCTAAGACTTGATCATAAGATATGCTGAGGCCAAGTGGCGAAAGGACATTCAGAAGGATCCGTGAGCGAGTTGTCTGGTGCATGAAGAGACCAATGCTGCGCATGAGTGCTGACATAGATAAGACTTTTGGGATGCTGCTTGGAGGAAGATATGACACAGGGATACAAACAGAAGTCTCTGTTTTGCAAGAGATGATTCCAGGGGTTCACAAGAATACTCTGTATCAGGATGAAGAGGAGAGGTGGCATCTGCTCTTCTAGTGTAGCTGTGTTGACTCCAATAGGCGATGGACACTCATTGGTAACAGGATCAAAAGAGATCAAACTTTCCTGTTTTGTTTGATTTCCTCAGTATCGTCATCTGTATCATGTTGTCGATTGGAATCATGGAGTATTATAGATGCTTTTGATTGAAAAGTAAACACGTTGTAGTTTCCATCAATTTCTGCAAATGTAACCCTTTCTCCTTAGGTATCAATTAGGTGTCTTTTGAGATGTTTCAAATAATATGGTTGAACGTCAGATGGAAGGTGTGAAGATAGCATCTCTTGAAGTTCCTGAAGAATATTTTTTTAATTTGAAGTTTACACGATATACGGCTTTTGCATTGGACGAGAGGTCGGTCACATGACCGCGAAATTGACGTTCATAAGTGAGTGAGTGAGTATGGTTTTACGTCGCTTTTAGCAATATTCCAGCAATATCATGGCGGGGGACACCAGAAATGGGCTTCACACATTGTACCCATGTCGGGAATCGAACCCGGGTCTTCTGCGTGACGAGCGAATGCTTTAACCACTAGGCTACCCGACCGCCCCTAGTAGAGAAATATTCCCGAATAGTTATTGCATTCATTAAATAGGAAGTTCCACTATAAATAATAATGAAAGTAGTCACTTTACAGTTGATATTTAACCTATAACAATATATATTTTTAATCCAAAGGTCTTTGACATATACATATTCATATTATGTTGACAAGATAACTCCAGCTTCTGATGGCAAGACAGCTGTCAGCTGATCACTTTGGACATCTCGGCCTTTCAAGTCGCCCTGGAAGGGCACCTGCTATTGTGCCACCTCCATACAGGCTTTGGTGGGCCTTTTGGCACCAATGTAACGTTTGTAGCGTTGCTAATGTTGATTGCTTTGGACATCTCGACGACCTTCACTGCGGCCTTTCAAGTCGCCCTGGAAGGGCACCTGCTATTGTGCCACCTCCATACAGGCTTTGGCGGGCCTCATGACACCAATGTAACGTTTGTACCGTTGCTGAAGTTATTTTTTCATCACTGACAAAATTATGAACTTTACATGATATCACTGGAAAAGAGAGGTTAGTAACATATAGTTTGCCAGTGTAAAACCATATTTTTTATAAACCTGTCACTTACTTTTTGTAGTATTGTGTAAATAAACTTAAAACGTCACTTAAAATCATTATATGTTATCTTTCCCCTGTATTCTGGTTGTCATTTGTTGTTTACTTTTTTGCAAAAAGGGAGCAGTGTTATCAAGAAACGAGCCTTTATCAAAATGTAGTACAACTACTACAAGTTTAGTGAGTGGGTGAGTGAGTTGGGTTTAACGCCGCTTTTAACAGTATTCCAGTTATATCACGGCGTGTCAGCTTAATGTGGGAGGAAAGCCCGAAGTGATGCAGGTCTTAGACGTTTACCACTTCGGTGAAACCCACGAGCACGGGTATGGTGCAGACAAACCTGGAAACATAATCGGGGCGAACCGGGATTCGAACCCACAATCATAGGTTTCTGGCGTGCCCAAGGGACGCAACTCTGCACAGCGAATCGCGGCGCCTTAGACGACTGGGCCACCCGTGCCCCCACTACAAGTTTAGTAAATATACTATTGCAATTAGTATATTATAAGGAGAAGATAATCATATTTAGTGTAGATAAATATCACTTATTAAATTTGTAGAATTCTATTTTTAAACCAGTCGTTCTTTGATTTGTTTGTTTGTTGTTTAAAGCCGCAATCTGGATCAGATTATCCAGTGATTGACATCGTGAGCATCGATAATTGGGATACGATGACGTGCATCAACCAAGTCAGCGAGCCTGACCGACCGATCCCGTTAGTCGCCTCTTACGACAAGTATGGGTTGCTGAAGACCAATTCTAGCCCGGAATCTTTATGGGGACAATCGTTCTTCGAAAGATGAATAGTAATATCTTATTACTAATAGTAATTAGTAATCTACAATAGGCCACCTACTTGTCTCACGAGTAAATATTTACTGACTGGTTTGTAAAGACTACTAACATGTTGGTGTGTGAGTGGACAGTGAACTTCACTGAGTTAGTAAACTTATCCAACCATTCGTGTCAGCGAAGCAATAAAACTACAAGGGGGTGTTCCTTCATTGTGGAACCTGTTCACAACACATATTTCACTTGATGATTTAATGAAGTGGAGACTGCTCCAGTCTAGGCAATAACCAGAACCGTATGGAAGTCGCCGTCATCACTCGCCCCTTTCCGTTAACCCTTTCGGCATGTCCCGTAATGACACGAGTGGCCACGGAGCTACGTCCGTGTTCCCTCCGTCACAGTTGGCAGTGAGAGGCATATCGGAACATACCACTGGTCACCTTGAAGACACATAGCACGCCTCACAGACTGCTGGTATGTACAGAAACAATATTTGCTACATATTTACAATCAACATACATGCCGATAAATATAATCGATCCTATTCCTATAAACAACATTGCATTTTGAGATTGCTGTCTTTTATCTGATCTACTCTACCATTCTAATTAAATTTAAAGCGTTCAACTAGTTACAGAGAGTTTCGGCTCTGTAATAATACCTGTCAACCTGTCAATAATACCTGTATGAATACTGATGTCTTTAAAGGCCTTTGTGGCTAATTCGTCCACGTTTACTTCAATTCACCTCATTTGACAGATCACAACATGTTGGGGGGAAATGCCGTTGTCAACAATGTCATCTCCGACTGTCAAAAGCCAGCACTTATAAATGAGATCCGGGCCACGACTGTAATCGTTGAAAGCGACACGACTTATGTCAACAGGCTCACACACAAAGGCAAGTGGTGTTTATTTCCTATATGAGGCAAACATGGGCTGTACCGTTACATTAAAACGGTGGCTCTTGTGCAACCACCAACCCAGAGCCACACAGCCTCCTTCCCAATACACCATATTCGTGCGTGCGTGATTCCCGTGCACCCTATCGATTGCATTGATTGGTTCAACTGTGTCATATGGCCCTGTGACGCAGGGGTAGCATTATGCAGATGGCTGTTACAATGAATGCTCGTTCCACCCGTGGCGAACAGGTCTGGTTGTTGATGAAATATAGTGATAGCTAAATAGACAGATTTTTTATTCATGCACCGATTGTCTTTAAATGTAATATCCAGTTATGTATGACTGTTTAATAATCTCATACCAACTTTGACTGGAGTAGGTCCGATAGTTTTTCAAATATTGTAAACGTCGGTACCTTAAATTACCTTCCAGACTATACCCTCTGGTGTAAGCCTGCGTCCAGGGATCTGGACAGATAGCTGCTCAGGGTTAATAATAGCAGTTTCAAGGGGCATGTCCGTGTCAGGCTCACATCATAGGCCCTAGCATGTGATAGCCACTTAGAAACCCATACCCAATAAGATAGGCGGCTGCTTCTGCCGGGTCACTGCATGTGCGCTATATTTATAAGGGCTGCGCATATGGTATATGCTTGAGCAGAGAGCGTGTAACAGAGAAGCCTCCCAATTGTCAGATGTCCCAGTTGTCAGACAGACTATACCAGGAGTCCAGACTGGTTAGTCA
Organism: Haliotis rufescens; assembly: GCF_023055435.1. NCBI lineage: Eukaryota > Metazoa > Mollusca > Gastropoda > Lepetellida > Haliotidae > Haliotis > Haliotis rufescens. Next base: position 367,501 of record NW_025964388.1, read on the forward strand.
AGCAATACTTACCTGTTTACCTTTCCTTAAAGTGGAACAGCCCAGAAAAAAACAACATTTTGAGGAATTCAAGGATAGGTTTATCATGCACTTTTAATCATCAAATCATACCATTCGTGACCAACTCGTGTTATTCCGGGACAAGCCGAAACTTCTTCTTGCGGAAACAGTGACAAATGCAAACCATACCAGTAATAACACATTTTGAAGTATTCACCAGAATTAACATATTTTGAATTATTTACAGGATATATTTATTCAACTCTAATGTGGACCATATTTCCCTGTTAGCATTTGACATACGATATACTACTATCACATCATTAGAAAAGCACTACATACACATTTTGAAGTATTTACCAGAAATTGCATATTTTGAATTATTTACAGGATATATTGTGTTACATTATTGCAAAGGACTCTATATCTATTGAGCGTGCCGGGGACCTTTTATCGTGGCGCGTGAAGATCCGGGGTAGAATAGGTGGGTTTAATTTCACCTCGGGTAGCACAGTAGAGAATGTGTTCACATGTGAAGACAAAACTGGTTTTATTCCCTCTGGGGTAGTGTAACCGGGATTGTGTAGGTATATAGGAAGACCAGACAGGCTACGGGTGTGAGACTTTATTTTCTTTGTCTATTGACAGATAGACACCCTGAAACACATGTATAGGGAATACATACTAGTTCAGGATAAACATGTACACATATATAAATAAATACAACGAATTAATATCACAAACCATTTCTATTACAATAGGAGTAATTATAATATCGTTCCTCAGAAAACATACGCAATAAATAATACCATACAGAAATAATGACATTATCATTAACACATTTAATTGAGGCAACCATGCAAGAACGATAACTCCTTGATAAGAGTGAGTGAGTGAGTCTGGTTTAACGCCGCTTTTAAAGTATTCAAGTCATATCACGGCGTGTCAGCTTAATGTGGGAAGAAAGTAGGTCTTAGACGTTTACCACTTCGGTGAAACCCACGAGCACGGGTATGGAACTGACAAACCTAGAAACATAATCGGGGCGAACCGGGATTCGAACCCACAATCATAGGTTTCTGGCGTGCCTAAGGGACGCAACTCTGCACAGCGAATCGCGGCGCCTTAGACCCTTGATAAGACCCCTTGATAAGACAAACACAAGGCAAATACTTCATACTAACGCACACGTTGCGATGAACGTTAAACAAATTAAATGCTAAAGATAGAGAAACTATGTATCTAACACAATTGCAATATAATGACAAAATAATGAGTTTCGTACCCTGTGGGTGACACTGGTGTGTAGATTATTCCACTTCCTCTGGAGGAATATAGCGCTGCTATAAAATAAACAAACCACATTCAGAATATTCTAAATGCGCATATGTATATACAAATACATTTGAATGTGGTATTGTATAAATTACTTCATGACGATAAAGTATATGAAATGCCAGGTCATATCATTCGTTCATTAATTCATTCTTTCATTGAACCATTTATACACCTTAACTAACATTTTAAAGCATATGCGTAATGTAAATAATGCTGAACGGTATTAAACTTATGTAAACTACACGATTATACATTTTAGCAAACATTATGATGCACTAAAATAATCAATTTACACCAATACCATTACTACTCAGTACATAACATATATACAATCCTTAAAACATTATACTAACCTTTAGATTTGTTGTTTAGTCCTAAATGCTCGGAGATGCGATCGCTGACGTGCTCTGATTGTTGTGAAGTGCAATGGCTGACGTGCAAGTAGTTTGTAGTATTTTAAAACAAGCCAATCAACACAAGGGGCCGCGCAAGACAAAGAACATAAGACAGGCAATGACACAACACAACCTGTCACCCCTTATACCCGTTATAGACGTGACAAAGATCTAAAAATAACTATAGGCTAACGCTTGAAGATGATACTATTAGAGGTAAAACTATAAACAATCACAATTCTAACAACCTGAAATGACAACCTATATACATGGAAAATCACATCTTCCCCACCCTGACAAATGATGTCCTCATCATTTCATTTTACCCGTGACAACATCACAGTAGAGAATGTGTTCACATGTGAAGACAAAACTGGGTTTAAATCCCTCTTGGGTAGCACTCGCTGACTTGGTTGATGCATGTCATCGTATCCCAATTGCGTAGATCGATGTTAATGATGTCAATCACTGGATTGTCTGGTCCAGACTGGAATATTACAGACCGCCGTCATGTAGCTGGAATATTGCTAAGTGCAGCGTTAACCAACAAGCAAAAGCAATATTTAATGTATAGTTCCCAAGGCGGGTATATCCTTATCCATTCACTGACTCAGAAAAATTGACCGCCTCCGTGGTCTAGCGGTAGACCGTGCGCCCGGAGAGCGGAAGGTCCGGGGTTCGATCCCCGGCCGCGTCATACCAAAAGACGTTAAAAGATGGTACTTGTTGTTACCCTGTCTGGCGCTCGGTATTAATGGGCTAAAGCAAGGACTGGTCGGCTCGGAGTCAGTATACTGTGTCTGAGTGGGGTATTCATGTTAAACTGCGGCATGGTGTCTCAGTGAGCTAGCACTATAAATCGGCATCAGTCCGGACTAGTACAAGCAGCCACACACACATACACGTACATGCACGTCGCTATATAAGTGCAATAATCTTGGACGCGACGTTAAACCCAATTTCACCTCACCTCAGAAAAGTCGCTGCATGACAAACAGATTTAACAAAAGCGTATATAATATAAGAATGTTGAGTTTAGTGTTACAAAAACAACATGATGTATAATGTATACAAACAATCAAACAAGGCGGCACAACTCGCTGTGGAGAGTTGCGTCCCTTGGCCGTGCCAGTATCCACTGATCATAGTTTCGATTCGTAGACAAAGATGCATCTGAAACTTTGGTAGATGGTTATTATCATATGTTTGTATTGGCCCCATCATCCATGCTTTAATGACGGTGTTGCAAACATGAAAAGCCTTTAATCTCTGGCATACCACATTTAATACAATAATTTCTAAAATTATGTTTAAAGACTATTTCACTGTAAATAATACTGTCTTCTCACACCAAGCAGATCTCATTGTACAGCAACATCAATATGAAATACATTTAAAACCTGATTCCACACAATCTACTTTACAATCTCATTAAAATCTGACCTCAGTTCTCGCTTCCGCTAAACAAAGATCTGAGGACATCCCATTAGGGGTCACGTCAGAACGACCTTTCATCCGACCAATCAGAGCGTCCCTTACCAGATCATGAAAGTGACAGTCGGGATGTGATTTCTAATCATGCAGCCTCGAAAACGTTAAAACGGGGTATTCCGAACGATAGTTACGGGCTTAACGACTGAATCTATACAATCTAGACCATATATTAGCCATTCTAGAACGTTCTTTTGTTTAGGTTTCAATTTTTTAAGCGAGAATTTGTCAAAATATGTTTCGAAGCGTAGTCGCGAATTTGAATTTAGTGCTGTAAAGCACGAGAAATATCGACTTCTTGTCGGTAATTCCATTGGTCGGTCAGAGTTTGCCAAAGGTCGGTCTGACGTGACCCGTAATGGGATGTTCTCAGATCTTTGTTTAGCGGCAGCGAGAACTAAGATCTGATTTTAATGAGATTGTCTACTTTATGGCCAAAACATTTGCCATTCAGCATTCGTCGACGACACTCGTCCCTTTCCGTAACTTGTGAGAAGAGGTGTCCCCTTTATCGATCTTTGTGAAACACGACAAATCAACCAGAATGCGCGAAAGAAGTGAAGTTTTTTATTAAAAATATTCCCGAAATACTGAGGATATAAAACACCCCAAAATTGTCATGTGACGTCAGAAGTAGAAACATGCATGCCAAAGTTCAACTTCCTTAGTCAGGCAAGAAAATGGTCAACACAAGGTCAAGTCTTAACATAATGCCATGGAACATACATAACATTTCACAAGTTCCTTCCTCTCTGTCGCGAAATGGTGGCTATAGGGCCGTGAAAGTACAGCGAAAATGGCTCGAAAATGGCGCGTTAATTCCGCAAGTGACGAGAAAATGGTGCGTATCTCGTTAGTGGCGCATTATTCCAACAATTGTGTTGCAAAAAGGGCGCAGTATTGATACACAACAGTTTAGAAAAAATATGTGTTCATATCATATCCTCTGAACGTCCAAACCGGGTTCAAACGTAATTTCCTACCATAATGCATTAGGGGCTGGTCACGTGACTTCTTTGGAAAGCATGCCATGTGTTACAGATATGGAGAAAGCTGTTGGAATTGTGCAGTATCACAAAAATAAGTTAAAAACATCAATATAATGACTTTATAGCCATATCGGGCTGTTGTACACGTTCTCGGGTATATTGTAATGTTCTAGGAGCTATTGTGCACGGTATCGGGCTATTGTAGACGGTATCGGGCTATTGTACAAGGTGTCGGGCTATTGTACACGGTGTCGGGCTATTGTTGACGGTATCGGGCTATTGTACAAGGTGTCGGGCTATTGTACACGTTATAGGGGGCTATTGTACACGGTATCGGGCTATTGTACACGGTATCGGGCTATTGTACACGGTGTCGGGCTATTGTACACGGCATCGGGCTATTGTACACGGCATCGGGCTATTGTACACGGTGTCGGGCTATTGTACACGGCATCGGGCTATTGTACACGGCATCGGGCTATTGTACACGGTGTCGGGCTATTGTACACGGTGTCAGGCTATTGTACACGGTGTCGGGCTATTGTACACGGCATCGGGCTATTGTACACGGCATCGGGCTATTGTACACGGTATCGGGCTATTGTACACGGCATCGGGCTATTGTACGCGGCATCGGGCTATTGTACACGGCATCGGGCTATTGTACACGGTGTCGGGCTATTGTACACGGTGTCAGGCTATTGTACACGGTGTCGGGCTATTGTACACGGCATCGGGCTATTGTACACGTTATCGGGCTATTGTACACGGTATCGGGCTATTGTACACGGCATCGGGCTATTGTACGCGGCATCGGGCTATTGAACACGGTGTCGGGCTATTGTACACGGTGTCAGGCTATTGTACACGGCATCGGGCTATTGTACACGGCATCGGGCTATTGTACACGGCATCGGGCTATTGTACACGGTGTCGGGCTATTGTACACGGCATCGGGCTATTGTACACGGTATCGGGCTATTGTACACGTTATAGGGGACTATTGTACACGGTATCGGGCTATTGTACACGGCATCGGGCTATTGTACACGGCATCGGGCTATTGTACACGGTGTCGGGCTATTGAACACGGTATCGGGCTATTGTACACGTTATAGGGGGCTATTGTACACGGCATCGGGGCTATTGTACACGGTATCGGGCTATTGTACACGTTATAGGGGGCTATTGTACACGGTATCGGGCTATTGTACATGGTATCGGCCTATTGTACACGGCATCGGGCTATTGTAAAGGGTATCGGGCTATTGTACGCGGTGTCAGGCTATTGTACACGATATCAGGCTGCTGTACACAGCATCGGCCTATTGTACACGGTATCGGGTATTTGTAGACGTTCTCGGAGCCATTGTACACGGTATCGGACTATAGTACACGGTATCGTGCTATTGTACACGATATCGGGGCTATTGTACACAGTATCGAGTATTTGTACACGGTGTCGGGCTATAGTACACGGTATCGGGCTATTGTACACGGTGTCGGGGCTATTGTACACGTTATAGGGACTATTGTACACGGTGTTGGCCTATTGTACACGGTATCGGGGCTATTGTACACGGTATCGGCCTATTGTACTAGGTATCGGAGCTTTTGTACACGGTATCGGAGCTTTTGTACACGGTATCGGCCTATTGTACACAGCATCAGGCTATTATAAAGGGTATCGGGCTATTGTACACGGTATCAGGCTATTGTACACGGTATCAGGCTATAATACACAGCATCGGGCTGTTGTACACGGTATCGGGCTGTTGTACACGGCATCGGGCTATTGTAAAGGGTATCGGGCTATTATAAAGGGTATCGGCCTATTGTACACGATATCGGAGCTATTGTACACGGCATCGGCCTATTGTACACGGTATCGACCTATTGTACACGGCATCGGGCTATTGCAAAGAGTATCGGGCTATTGTACACGATATCGGAGCTATTGTACACGGTATCGGCCTATTGTACACGGTATCGGCCTATTGCACACGGTATCGGGCTATTGTACACGGCATCGGGCTATTGTAAAGGGTATCGGGCTATTGTAAAGGGTATCGGGCAGTTGTACACGATATTAGAGCTAGTGTACACGGTATCGGCCTATTGTACACGGCATCGGGCTATTATAAAGGGTTTCGGGCTATTGTACACGATATCGTAGCTATTGTATACGGTATCGGCCTATTGTACACGGCATCGGGCTATTGTAAAGGGTATCGGGCTATTGTACACGATATCGGAGCTATTGTACACGGTATCGGCCTATTGTACACGGCATCGGGCTATTGTAAAGAGTATCGGGTTATTGTACACGATATCGGAGCTATTGTACACGGCATCGGGCTATTGTATACGGTATCGGCCTATTGTACACGGTATCGGGCTATTGTGAAGGGTATCGGGCTATTGTACACGTTCATTGTCAAATTTATCATCGATCAAATAAAACGTATGGACCGTATTCATAAACATAATATTTCATTTGAACTAGCGTTCTTCTACTGCTATATGTTTCTAGGTTTGTCAGCACCATACCCGTGCTCGTGGGTTTCACCGAAGTGGTAAACGTCTGAGACCTGCATCACTTCGGGCGTTCCTCCCACATTAAGCTGACACGCCGCGATGTAACTGGAATACTGTTAAAGCGGCGTTAAACCCCACTCACTCACTCACTCTTTTTATGCTGAATGACTCAGTTCCGTCTTGTTCAGAAGATACAGATTCACTAACTCAAAAGTCACGTGATCGATGCGTGGCGCGACATTATTCAGATTGACCCAGTCCTACGGAAACGAGCTCCTTCCTCGTATTTCAGTTCACTTGTGCTGGCGTCCGGAATATGAATATGCCAATTGAATTTGAAACGTAGATTGTCAGGCTGCAGTACTTACAAACTCGTTTCCGGTTATAAGCCTTATAATCAGTGCAAGCGAGTTAATATGTGACAACAAAAGGACGAGTGTATTTCTGTTATCATTGTCAATTATGTGAGGTGAAATGGGGTTTAACGTCGGGTCCAAGATTATTGCACTTATATAGCGACGTGCATGCACGTGTGTGTGTGGCTGCTTGTACTGATGCCGATTTATAGTGCTAGCCCACTGAGATACCATGCCGCAGTTGAACATGAATACCCCCTCAGACACAGTATACTGACTCCGAGCCGACCAGTCCTTGTTTTAGCCCACTGAGATACCATGCTGCAGTTTAACATGGATACCCCACTCAGACACAGTATCCTGACTCCGAGCCGACCAGTCCTTGTTTTAGCCAACTGAGATACCATGCTGCAGTTTAACATGGATACCCCCTCAGACACAGTATCCTGACTCCGAGCCGACCAGTCCTTGTTTTAGCCCCTAGCGCCAGACAAGATAACAACAAGTACCACCTTTTAACGTCTTTTGGTATGACGTGGCCGGGGTTGGAACCTCGGACCTTCCGCTCTCCGGGCGGACGCTTTACCACTAGACCACGGAGGCGGTCTCATTGTCAATTATGATTAGCAACGCAACACAACCCAGTTAGAAAAGTCAGAGGATAGTTATGCCGATCCGACATAGAGTGGTTCTTTTTATGTTTCACGGAAATTTCAAATATGGTTTGGAATATAATATGATACATCTTGACTTAAAATGGCCAGTCACCCAAGTTTGACACTGTGTTTATTTGTGTGCAGGTCGTGGCAAACAGGACAGCCCATCTCAATTTGAAAACATCGTCCGTAAGTATAGAGTGAGTGAGTGAGTTTGGTCTAACGCCGCTTTGAACTAGTATTCCAGCTTTATTACGGCGTGTAGCTTAGATGTGGGAGGTAAGCCTTAAAAAATGCAGATCTTAGTGCTTAATCGAATCCACGACCATAGGTGTCTGGAGTGCCCAGGGGACGCAACTCTGCACGGCGAATTTAGGCCCCTTAGAAAACTGGGCCACCCTTGCGCTATTGTTATTTTATGTGGAAATATATAGTCAGATATATATTAAATATGCTTAAATATTTTCCAGGGGCCCGTTCCACGAAACGATGTTAACACTACGACTGTCGTAAGTCAGTGTTAAAGTATATAAGGTACGATCGTCCTATTGCTACGACCGTCTTAAGTCAGTGTTAAAGTTTATATGAGGTACGATTGTCTTATCGCTACGACTGTCGTAAGTCAGTGTTAAAGTATATGAGGTATAATCGTCTTAGCCCTGCGACTGTTGTAAGTCAGTGTTAAAGTATGTGACGTACTATCGTCTTAGTGCAAAGATAGCTTTGAGGAACGGGTCCAGGTGAATAAGTGCAAATCAACTTGTTTTATGGACTCTGTAGCGGAGGTAGAGGTTCGTGAACCAACACGACCATAGTGAGACATCTGGCAAAACCACGCGTCTCCGCTAACAGCACACGTTACGACTGTATATGCACTATGACGTTTTTCTTACGAAATGTTTTTGGGTGACAATTTTTCCCTCGTGTGCCTACCAGTGGACTTTTGGTCACGTTACTCATAGTGCGAGTCACGTCAATTGCAACGTGACCAGGACCGTTCCAGCCAGGGTCTTAACTCTTTAGAAGATGGAGACTGACCTATCAGACTTTATGACAAATAACGATAATTTATCATATTTCTTTTTCAACTATGCTCTTTCAACATTTCAGTTTCAACTCGGAAACGCATCAAGCTCCTAGAGTCTAAACCGCATGTTTCCACACGCGCTGAGCGATCTTCCAACCACCTGCTCAAGCAGAGTGGCTTAATTTTCATAGAAGGAAAGTCTGGCTCTGGTAAAACAACATTAGGACTACGGATACTTTCGTATATTGCAAAGGCATATGATAGGGTACCAGTGGTCTTATCAGCATGGCAGCAATGGGATTGTATCCCAAAGAAAACCCCAAAGAAGGAAGAAGGATTAGAAAACCAAAACACCAGTAACCGTAAACTTGTCATGTTGATTGACGACATATACGGGGCAAGCAACAAAGACCCTAAACAACTAGAGAATTGTGAGCGATATTTTAATATGATGTGGCCTCAAGCTAAATCTAGACATATTCTGTTTGTCATGACTTCAAGATCAGAGATAGCTGCGTTGTGCAAGAGAAGATTGGCGGAGTATGATCTCATGAAGAACGCAAGGTTTATCAATCTAGAAGACCGCAGGTATTCCCTTACCACAAATGAGAAAAAGAAAATGCTTATACGAATATGCAAGCTAAATGTTGGAGACAACAAACTAAGTGAAATAGTCAAGACGGATGCTTCCCTCGGATTTCCTCAGTGTTGTAATTTCTATGCCAACAGCAAATCAGCAAGACAAAAAGGGGTCGACTTTTTTCACAATCCTCATGAGTTTATTATTGAGGAGATAGACAGAATCCAGGAATGTGATGGTACAGGTTACCTGGTTCTATTAACGGTCTTGATGAGCACAGGGTACTTGGAAGACAGACAAGCACATGCAAAGGATGATTATCTAAAACCTCTCATCAATTCTCTGAGAGAATGTTGTCACAATGTACCACGAGATCTTACCCTGTATGACTTTCATGAAAAAGCTAAGTCTTTGTGTGGCGTTTATTTAACCCACAACGGGAGTGGATATGGCTTTCAACATCAATCTGTCTTTGACTCTGTCTTTATCAGTATTTCTAGGAAGTACCTAGACATCTGCATCGATGCATGTCCTGCACACATGTTAGTGGAGCTAGTTCGAACACAATCAGAAGAGAATTCATCTTCTTCAGACGAAGATACTCTACATGTTAGTCTACCAAAGGAACACTTTGATGTGCTTGTTGATCACATTACAGACCTGCTTATGATAAAAGATTGTCCTGATTCTTGTATATTGAGTCACCCATCACTACAAGATGAGGAATTTGTACAGCAGTTAGTACAATCATGGCCCGAAGAAACGATGAGGACACTGTTACTGCAAGAACATGCACCAACATCCGTCTTTGTTCCACATCCACTGAAAGAAGAAGAAAATGTGCATCTATTTACCTATAACACAATGTTGGCAGCAGTCCTTCTGAGAAAGCTTGAATATGTATTGAAGTATGCCCTTTCAAGAGTAAACAGTCCTTCAAAACATGCATCAAACCTTCTGGCATGTGCTATCTACATGGATGATAATAGTTGTGTCAAGACTTTACTTGAGTTGGGAGCAGTTCCAGATGAAAATTGCTTCAGGTCCCTTTGTCATTCACAATCCATAGACGACAACTTAACACATACAATCTTTAAACGAGTTGAACATAATGTTGAAACCATCAACGATGTTGGTGGCTTATTTGGCCTTGCCATAATGCGTGGAAATACCACTTTAGTTAAACTTATGATGTCCAAGCTGAATGGAAGTGGTGAAGACTTAAGCCTGTTCAGGATGTATCTAGAAATGATATTGGATAAACTAGGAAAGAACCAGTTACGTTTCATACACCGAAATAAGGGATGGCAGCTTGACAGTGACTTATCACGATATTGGGATATCACCCGTGTATTGCATACAACAGGGTGTCACAATGACATCAGCTTTCTAGTATGGTTGTCAGCTGCCCATGAAGATGCTACCCTGCTCAGATATTTCCTTCCAAAACCAAATGTTGATCCGTTGAAAAGGTACTCTATATCTGGGGACAAAGACATCTGGAAGGCGACTACACCTCTGCAACAAGCTGCATCATATGGTGGAGCAGACTGTGTACAAGAACTAGTTAACTACTTCAAAAGCAGAGGTATTACCCCGTCCAAGTTCCTGAATGAAACAGCGCTAACTGATTCGTATTTTGATGAAGACAGTGTCCTTGGTTTAATAGTTTGGTATGAGAGGTTTGACATCATGAAACTTGTCATAGAGGCAGGAATTGATGACAGGAGAACAGACAGTGCTGGGCGGACGCTGCTGCACGAAGTTGTCGCTTGGAAGCATCCTGAAGGTGTCAAGTATTTTTTGAAACTGGGCATACCCATCTCTCAGAAGGATAACAATGGTTACACTGCCTTTGCTTCATTGTACAGGGATAAGGTCGAGATTCCTTCTCTCATTGGTGAACGGAACACACATGTTGACATAGTTAAGTTACTGGTTGAAGCGGGAAGTGAAATTAATGAATTGGACAAATTCGGAAGGTCATGTCTTCAAAAGGCTGCTATGCGTGGAGACATTGAAACCATTGGATACTTGTGTGAAAGAGGCGTGGATCTGAACCAGAAGGACATGGAAGGAAAATCAGTCTTACATTATGCAATAGATGAGTGCAATATGGAAATGCTGCAGTATCTTGTACAAAGGGAAGCCGATGTACATGCAGTTGATGACTTGGGCAGGAATGTCATCCATTATGCCACAGGATCACCTATTCAAACTGTGGAAAAAATCACGTATTTTAAAGACGTCCATAGGGTTCCTGTATCTGCTCTAGACAGCCTCGGTAGAACAGCTTTGTTCTATGCAACAGAGTCTGGTGATGAGGAGATAGTTGAATGGTGTGTTGACATGGGTCTTGATCTAAACCATGCTGACAAAGAGGGGGCAACCCCTTTACATCTTTCAATACAATCGTCTAACGATCGAGATACTACACTCGTTGATTTCCTCATACAAAATGGTGCAGATGTGTGTGCAAAGGATACGTATAAGCGCACTCCGTTACACTATGCAGCGAAAGAATGCGAGTGCAAAGAACTCGTGAAGATGCTTCTCGAGAATGGTGCCGACCCAAGCGTGAAAGATGAAGATGGGCGTACTCCATTACATTATGCAGCAAGAGTCCGCGGTGGAGGGAAGAGTGTGGAGATACTCCTGCAGAGAGATGTCGACCCAGGTGTGCAAGATAAACACGGTAGTACCCCATTACACAACGCAGTGGTAGCCTTTGGTGGGGAGAACAACGTTAAGCTACTCCTTGACAGAGGTGCGGATCCTTGTGTTCACAACAGAGACGGCTGCACCCCACTGCACCTTGCAGCAAGACATGTAAGGTCACAGCCGACTTTCACTCGACTTTTAGAGAAAGGTGCCGACTTAAATGCAACTGATGGGGAAGGATGCACCCCTTTGCACTATGCGGCTAGAAGAGGTTGTAAAGACAATGTGAGGTTCCTCTTACACAGTGGAGCTGACGTAGCTGCAGTGGATGAAGAAGGGCGTTGTGCCTTACATTATGCAGTAATGGAACAATGTGGTGAAGAAAAGGTGATGGTTCTTTTGGAGGAAGGGGCTGATCCTTGTGCAAGAGATAAATATGGCCGTAGCCCGTTACACAGTGCTGCCAAACAAAGATATTGTGAACTGAGCATTAAGATACTCCTTGAGAAAGGCGCTGATCCCTCTGTACCAGACAGTGATGGTCTGACTCCAAAGGATTATGCCCGAGTATCAGGACTCCAGTGTTTGTTGTAAGGCCAGGAACTGCATCAAAACAGACTTTCCCAGGCTCTTCTGGAACAAATTATCATTTTTGTAAAGCCTTAGGTTCCTCATATTTTATCAAATGGCTGATCAAACTCCCTACAAACCAATTCTTGTGACATGTATGTGAGTGAGTGAGTGAGTATGGTTTTACGCCGCTTTTAGCAATATTCCAGCAATATCACGGCGGGGGACACCAGAAATGGGCTTCACACATTGTACCCATGTAGGGAATCGAGCCCAGGTCTTCGGCGTGACGAGCGAATGCTTTAACCCACTTGGCTTCCCGACCGCCCCGACATGTATGTGTATCTATGCTTGGGTATATTATAAGTCAAGGTGCCTTTGATTAATGGAACATTTGTAAAATACAAATCCTATTGAAAATCTGAATCCATCCACAAATTTGCAATGACAATTCAACTATTTTCTTTGATTTCATTATTTTTTCATCTGTCTATACAACAGGCAAGAACGTATGCGGCCTTGACTGCGAAGGGGCGGTCGGGTAGCCTTGTGGTTAAAGCATTCGCTCGTCACGCCGAAGACCCGGGTTCGATTCCCGACATGGGTACAATGTGTGAAGCCCATTTCTGGTGTCCCCCGCCGTGATATTGCTGGGATATTGCTAAAAGCGGCGTAAAACCATACTCACTCACTATATACTCACTTGACTGCGAAATCAGGCTGTAACAGGGGATCAGTATCACATTCTATGCATCTTGATTTATTTAGGATTCCAAACTCTTTGTTATTTAACGTCCCACTCCGCAATATTCTAGCTATGTGACGGCGGTTGGACAATTGGGGTACGATGACATGCTTCAACCAAGTCCGCGAGGCTGACCACCTGATTCGTCGCCTCTCAAGCAAAGGTTGCAGAAGACTTATTCTAACCCGGATCTTCAAGGGTCGATTCCAAGATTTTCAAGCACCCTCAGCAGGCAAACTGGGAAAGAATGTTTTGTTCAAAACTAGCATTTCTTAAAAGTTCTTATTTTCTTAAATACAGTGGTATTTTAGTTTTGTATTCAATGCAATTGTGTCAAACCGTCCGGGTAGCATGACACATAGTGTCTGTGGAACCATCCAAACTTCAAAAGTCAGCTCGACCAGCATGCAACACCCAGAGCCTGTTCTGGGAATCCCTACCAAGCTCTGGTTTAGGATATGAGTGAGTGAGTGAGTGAGTGAGTTGGGTTTAACGCCGCTTTTAACAGTATTCCAGTTATATCGCGGCTTGTCAGCTTAATGTGGGAGGAAAGCCCGAAGTGATGCAGGTCTTAGACGTTTACCACTTCGGTGAAACCCACGAGCACGGGTATGGTGCTGACAAACCTAGAAACAGTCAGGGCGAGCACGGGATTCGAACCCACAATCATAGGTTTCTGGCGTGCCCAAGGGACGCAACTCTGCAGAGCGAATCGCGGCGCCTAAGACGACTGGGCCACTTGTGCCCCGTATTAGGATATGACATATATAACACATATAGTGGTATCGTATTGTTACGTGGTGGCACGTGGTCCTGTGCACAGCGCACAGGTCACAGATCAAGTGAAGTTAAGCAACATATGTCCACGAGAATCCTTGGATGGGTGACCGTGTATGGGCAGCTTGGCTCCTGAGAGTTTCTAGGCTTCAGTCCTGAAGCACATGCAGCACATTAAATGTGCCTTTGTTCACCCAGCAGTATATGGGTACCCGGTAGGATGAGATGACAATGTGGTTAACCTTCTAGTGCCTAACAGTGATTGAGAATGGTTTTACGCCGCTTTTAGCAATATTTCGGCAATATCACGGCAGGGGACACCAGATTGTACCCATGTCGGGAATCAAACCCGGGGTTCTTGGGGGGGCGGCTTATAGGTCCTAGGATACAATTGTACAATGACGTCATAGACGTTTGATGTCAACTTACTTCAGTGAAGATCATCATGTGTGCGGACTGTACAAAAATATCTTACTTCTCTATCGTTAATTCGTAACGTAATAAAATTTTCAAAAGCTTTCAGCATACATGTCTACCCTCAAACAATCAGACATGTCTAAAAACTGCAATTATAACTCAAACAGTCATTAGTCGGAAAATGAGTCCAAATGTTTGATGTCATGTATCGCTGTAATAAATATGAATTGAAGCTTGCGAATTGTATTTTTTAAAGTCAAAATATGATTTTTGACCCATAAGGTCCCTAATCTCATGGTTGGTCACAAATAGTGTTTTCCTAAAAACAACACATAGTTTATGTTTATTTTGTATGCGAGAAGTTGTCAACAAGCTATAAGGCAGACAACAAGTTACTTACTTACTTACTTTGGAGATTTAACGTGCGCTTTCCGACTGATGCGTATTTCGCACACGGGCCCGGCCAGGCCATTTAATGTGTTTCCGAAAGGGGCGAAAGTGGTGTGTGCAACCCAAGAAGGGGCTTTAGGGGTTGCTTATATAGAATTTGGGAATTTTGAGATTTGGAATACATGCCGATGGGGTTGGGGAGGAGAACTAAGGGGGCTGGGTATGGTGGATGTTTGTTTGTTTATGTGAATTTGATTTGGTTGATTATTGTGTTTTTAGATGCGTTTTATTAGTTCCGTTTTGATTAAGAATACGCCTAAGGCCTTGACGTTTTCTAGTCTATTTTGTGGGTTTAGTATTGCTTGTTTAGATTGAGGGTGGTTTGCAATGCGGTTCGATGTGTTAGGTAGTGTGCAGTGGATGAGTGCGTGTTCTGGGGTTTCTAGTTGTTTGCAGTGTGGGCAGTTACCTGTAGTGTGTTTCTTTATTTTTTTTAAGGTGGTTATTTAGGTTGGTGTGTCCTGTTTGGAGTTTAGTGATTACTCTGTCGATTTTTTTATGTTTATTTTGTATGCGAGAAGTTGTCAACAAAGTATAAGGCAGACAACAAGACAAAGGCGGTGGATAATATAAGTGTGATAAGCCAATCAAGGCCCTGGGTCGTGTCAGCCTTTGATGCAGTCGCCAAGCACAAAAACACTGTTGCGTGGGAGGAGTCTGTCATGCTGGAGTACTCAATGATGCCAAGTTTGACACGTGTGCGTAATAAATAACTCGCGGGTGTCCATGATGTAATTTATAGTATATTTTATATACTTGTTACAAGTGCTGCTCAATACACTGTGATGTGGAATAGATAGTTGGTATTTCAGTTATCCAAAGTGTGCAGTGAGGCCGTCTTGTCAACAGTCATTTGTTAGACATAAATGCGAAGTTTAATAAACGCGAGCAAAGACAGCTCGCATTTTTGCCATTTTATTCACTCTCGCTTTAATTTCAATATTTACAGAATATCACGGAATGTCAGTTTAATGTGGGAAGAAAACTTTCACCACCTTGGTGAAACCCATGAGCATGGGTATGGTGCTGACAAACCTGGAAAGAAAATCAAGGCAGGCCATCGGAGAACGATTAAACTCATCCAAGTTGCACGGCCTTTTCTAAAAGCTTAGGGGGGCATGGGTGGCCCAGTCGTCTAAGGCGCCGCGATTCGCTGTGCAGAGTTGCGTCCCTTGTCCCTGGGACACGCCAGAAACCTATGATTGTGTGTTCGCTTCCCGTTTGCCCCGATTCTGTTTCTAGGTTTGTCAGCACCATGCCCGTGCTCGTGGGTTTCACCGAAGTGGTAAACGTCTGAGACCTGCATCGCTTCGGGCTTTCCTCCCACATTAAGCTGACACGCCGAGATATAACTGGAATACTGTTAAAAGCCGCGTTAAACCCAACTCATTCACTCTAAAAGCTTAGGATACATACTAGGGACCTTTCAGTGGCAGATCCAGGATTTTGAAATAGGAATAATATATACTACTCAAAAGAAGTTAAGGATCACCCGATTCTTTCATAATGGTAAAGCTAATCTGGCATGACATGAGCGATTAACTATAGTAATATGATATATAATGATCAAGTCCCAAGGAGACGTGGCCAAGGGGGCAGTAATCATCTGAACTGTATGGAAAACGTGAGGTGCCAACTCCTGCACCCGAACCTGGATCTACCAGTGCGCTTCCCTCCCAGATCTCACCACAGAGTGAGTGAGTTTGGTTTAACGCCGCTTTTAACAGTATTCCAGTCATATCACGGCGTGTCAGCTTAATGTGGGAGGAAAGCCCGAAGTGATGCAGGTCTCAGACATTTACCACTTCGGTGAAACCCACGAGCACGGTATGGTGCTGACAAACCTAGAAACATAATCAAGGAGAACCGTGATTCCAACCCACAATCATAGGTTTCTGGCGTGTCCAGGGGATGCAACTCTGCACAGCGAATCGCGGCGCCTTAGACGACTGGGCCATCAGTGCCCCCATTTCACCACAGAGTGTAGTCACATTGGACAGACAGCACAGCAAATGGCTGCAGCGATGTCAGTGATGACTGAGAAAGAAAAAACTGAAAAGATACAATGTTAAATTCCTTTTATTCCAAAACATTCACCATTCTCTCGCTGAATTCAACAAAGATGTCATCATCTACACTGGTACTTCACATCAGATTCTCCACTTTTCACCACCTCGACAGAACTGACCTTAACTGACTCACCAGAAAATTCTCTTTGAAAACAATACATATGCAAAAACAAATGCCAAAGAAAACAAATAAATATCATCTCTTCATTCTTTAATGTTTATCAATTAAACATAACAAAAAATAGCCTCTTGTTAAAAAAGAAAGAAAAGAATATTAAAACTTTGCTGGACATGATTGATGCCCTGATAAAAAATGTGTTGTAAAAGAAGAATATAATTGTTTGTCCCCTCTCAAAGAACAAAATCCATTTTTTTAAGTAGTGCAGAGCTACAGATAAGCAGCGTATTTGTGTAAACTACCCCCTCAAAATATTCAAAACACAATAACTTTCAATATACTTGCATACAGAAACGCATGCATAAAATGAAAAAATCAAATATATAAAAACAGCACGCTTAAATACCCAATGAAGCTTTTTCAGCATGCGTAGAAAGGAGCTGATTTACGAAACACAATTACGAGCTGATTTACTTTCCGAGTCAAGCCTAATAAGAAGAGTTATAGACATCTAAAACATTATTACATTTTTTTAATCTTAAAATGTTCACTAATTTGGGGAAAAACCCAATAGAGAGATGAATAGATGAGTGAAAAAATATTGGTTACCCAATCAGAATAGAAACCCAAGAGTAAAAACTCAATTGCTCAAAAAGTTATCTGGAGCTCTAGAAGTAGCTGAAAACAAAGAATCTGTCTCTCAGAAAATTGCCCCTCCCCATCCCCTAATTATTAAATGACCTCAAAGTTTCATCTTCTCAAATATCAAAAATGACCATCACTTTTTTTTGGATGAAAACTAAGATGCTAAATGCTGGCTGGTAGGTGATGGTAAAATACAGCATTGTCACAAATCTAGATTATCTCAATGAAATGACAGTTTACTGACCTACTTTCTGCAATGCACATTTAAGCTCATGCATTAATTCTCAGCACATGCATTACGAACTTTTGTTTGTTTGTTGTTTAACGCCACACACAGCAATATTTCAGCTATATGATGGCAGCCTGTAAATAATCGAGTCTGGGCCAGACAAACCAGTGATTGATATCATGAGCATCGATCCATGCAATAGGGATACGATGACATGCATCAACCAAGTCCGTGAGCCTGACCACCCGATCCTGTTAGTCATCTCGTACGACAAGTGAGTGAGTGAGTTGGTTTTAACGCCGCTTTTAACAGTATTCCAGTTATATCACGGCGTGTCAGCTTAATGTGGGAGGAAAGCCCAAAGTGATGCAGGTCTAAGACGTTTACCACTTCGGTGAAACCCACGAGCACGGGCATGGTGCTGACAAACCTAGAAACATAATCTGGGCGAACCGGGATTCCAACCCACAATCATAGGTTTCTGGCTTGCCCAAGGGACGCAACTCTGCACAGCGAATCGCGGCGCCTTAGACGACTGGGCCACCCGTGCCCCCCGTACGACAAGCATAGTCGCCTTTTACGGCAAGCATGGGTTGCTGAAGACCTATTCTACCCCAGATCTTCATGGGTCCATTGCTACAATAATCAAATCACACAAAATGCATGTGCAGTACAAATATACAGGCTAGTTCAAATACAGCACGAAGTAAAAGATGTTCATATACTATGAATGAACTGCATGAAATACTCGTGCAGCATTTTTGTGTGGTATTTATTTTTATTAATTTATTGATTCATTTTAACTTTCAGGCTGTATTTTAAATCAGATTACGAAGTATTTTGTTAATTCCCTGTGTCGGACATTATTTGTAACGAATGTCCAGTTACACGTGTGTTATCCTTTACAGAGTAACTAGCCCATGACAAATATTCACCACCGTGGCTTCAATTGTTGCCTTAAATCAAAGATTTTATTTAGCTTATCAGAAGAGAACATTTTTATATTCCTTGAAAACAGTTCCGAAATTTCGTGTAAGTATTCAGCAATGAATACTTCAATATAAATCTGAAGAGTGATAATGTTGTGATGAAATTTTATACACTTTGCTACAAAAATGACACACACTGGCTTAGGCGACCTTGCACAGCCATGATTCCACCTCAGACAGATCAGCTTTAGAGTTATCTCCCTTGCCCTTGCAACTGCATTCTGCGAATGTGATCTTGAAAGGCTTAACATCTGAAAACTCAAAGTCCTTGTTTCTTTTGCCTAGATATGTGTTGTTATTGGATATGTTGTCTGTGCCTTGAAGAGCAGCGGATCTGGTCACTCTCAGAGTATTCCTGGAAATAAAGAGTGGGTGAGTGAGTGAATTGGGTTTAGGACCACTCTGAAAAGTATTTCAGCATAGGCGGATCCAGAGGGAGGCCCAGGGGGTCCCGATCCCGGATTTTCGAAAACCAAATGTAGTATGTTGTTGGCAGTAAAATTATCTGAGAGAGGATTTTGATTTTTTGGACCCCTCCCTTTTAAAAATGTTGGATCTACCCTTGTTCAGCATGTGTTCAGTTACATCATGGTGTATCATGTGGGAGGCGAACATAAAAGTGATACAGGTCTTAGAGTGAGTGAGTTGGGTTTAACGCCGCTTGTAACAGTATTACAGTTATATCACGGCGTGTCAGCTTAATGTGGGAGGAAAGCCCGAAGTGATGCAGGTCTCAGACATTTACCACTTCGGTGAAACCCATGAGCACGGGTATGGTGCTGACAAACCTAGAAACATAATCAGGGCGAACCGGGATTCCAACCCACAATCATAGGTTTCTGGCGTGCCCAAGGGACGCAACTCTGCACAGCGAATTGCTGCGCCTTAGACGACTGGGCCACCCGTGCCCCCCTCTAAACAACAGGTATCTAATCTACAGTTAGACTACCTCAAATCTAAAAACACAGAAGTTTATTAGGGATGGGTATTGGAGGTTGAAAGTGTATCACAATATCTTACACTGCACAAGGCTGTATTGCGATATGTATCAGTGAGTGAGTGAGTGAGTATGGTTTTACTCCGCTTTTAGCAATATTCAAATTCAATTCATTTCAAACACTGGTGCTTCAAATTGCTTCAATACAAATTGCTGAATTAAAAAATTAGAATTATACACTATATCGTGATACATATCGTAGCGGGGGACACCGGAAATGGGGTTCACACATTGTACCCATGTCGGGAATCAAACCTGGCTACCCGACCACCCAGCGATATGTATCACGATATAGTGTATAATTCTAATTTTTTAATTCAGCAATTTGTATTGAAGCAATTTGAAGCACCAGTGTTTGAAATGAATTCCATAAATGGAACAAAAACAAACTGCTGGTACAACGTAATGTTTACCATATTTTCTTGACTATATTGCTCACTTTTTTGGCGCATTATACACACCAAAATGAGTTGAGATGTTTTTTGAAGTTATATTATTGGATAATGTTAAACTGATTCACCGGAGGATTGGGAGAAGGCGTGTGCACAGCTGATTGTTGTTTCCGGCTTAGTTTACGAGTAAATACACATGGTAACCTTAATCACTGCTTGCAAAACAATGCCGAGCAGAACAAGAATTACAATTGAAACTGTAAATCAACATATCTAGTGATGCTTTATCTCAAATTTCAAATTTGTGCTGAATCAAGTGTGTTGTCACCCATTTGTTGTTGCCTGATCTCGCTGAGGGGATACGATGTAATTTTTTTCTGCGCATAATACTCGAAATAATACATTTTTATAAAATACTGAATACTCATTTAATAAATATGCCCAGAGGCACTCTCTATGTGTATTTGCCAAGTGTATAACATTAAACACATGAAGAAAATAGCATTTTGAAATCACCCGATATACCGAGCATTAAAATATGTCATTGTAACACGTATCGTGGAAAGAGTGAACCTCAATATACTGGTAACACCGTGCACCCTTAATGTTCATCTCCAAAATCAAATGTGAACCTCCAGCTGAATGGGACCCCCACAATTAAACCTGAGTTGATTAAGCTAACAATGGCTTCAAAACTCTTAAACAAATCACCAGGCCATACCCTACATACACTCGCTGACTGGCGCATGTATGCACGCATGCTGTTTTACGGTGAGGTGAAATGGGGTTTAACCTTGTGTCCAACATTATTGCACTTATATAGCAACGTGTGTGTGTGTGTGTGTGTGTGTGTGTGTGTGTGTGTGTGTGCGCGCGTGAGCGTGTGTGTGTGTGTGTCTGTCTGCTTGTACTAGTCCGGACTGATGCCGATTTGGAGTGCTAGTTCACTGAGCTACCATGCCGCAGTTCAACATGAATACCCCCCTCAGACACAGTATACTGACTCCGAGCCGACCAGTCCTTGTTTTAGACCCTTAATGCCGAGCGCTAGACAGGATAACAACAAGTACCATCTTTTAACGTCTTTTCAAACCCCGGACCTTCCTTTCTCCGGGTGGACGCTCGACCACTAGACCACGGAGGCGGTCCTGTTTTATGTGTCAGATACTGCAACAAAGCCCTATACTTCATTCCGTGTGACAAAGTATAACAATGTAAGGAAGGTGCCGGGCATTGTGGCTTCGTAATATCACACACTGATCACTTCTGTATAAACACCGGCAAATGAAGAATGTTGACATATAGAGAATCTCACCTGAGTGTCTCTTGATAAGAAATATATCAACACCATTTGAAAAAAGTGGGAAAACCCCAAGGCTTGTAGATTTTTTAAAATAGAAGTTTCCTGAATTCAGAGGTATTTACCATTGCATTCAGTGCGATACTGTAAAACTGAGCATTAATGCCTCTTCCACTTCATTGGCCCTGTTGTCACTGATACACAAGTTACCTCCACAAAGCCAGAACACATTAATGTGAATTTGGAAAATTCTAATTCCAATTTGGGAATTTTTACTGATATTTGCTGCAGACTTGGGGCCGAATATCATCCTTTGAGCATGTGTAGATAAAAACCCTGGTAACAAAACTTGCCTTGGAGATTACTTGCATTCATTGAGCCCTTGTTAATTTGTGATCGCAAAACGCAGCCCGACTTCTCGAATGGCCTCCACTCGACTGTGTCTGAGAAATAAGAATTAACTTCAACTTACATCTCTTTCTCCAGTTGACCCTGGATGACCTTTGGCCCCTTGGCTAGGGTCATATCCTGTTTGTTACACACTATCAGAATGGGTGGAGCCAGACTGGAGATGGTGCTGTCGCTGAGTGCAGTGTAGAGCAACCTGTCAACAAAGTAACACTAAACATGAGGAAATCAACACTTAACATGAGGAAAGTAACACTTAACATGAGGAAAGTAACACTAAACATGAGGAAAGTAACACTTAACATGAGGAAAGTAACACTTAACATGAGGAAAGTAACACTAAACATGAGGAAAGTAACACTTGACATGAGGAAAGTAACACTACACATGAGGAAAGTAACACTTAACATGAGGAAAGTAACACTAAACATGAGGAAAGTAACACTTAACATGAGGAAAGTAACACTAAACATGAGGAAAGTAACACTTAACATGAGGAAAGTAACACTACACATGAGGAAAGTAACACTTAACATGAGGAAAGTAACACTACACACGAGGAAAGTAACACTTAACATGAGGAAAGTAACACTACACATGAGGAAAGTAACACTACACATGAGGAAAGCAACACTACAAATGAGGAAAGTAACACTAAACATGAGGAAAGTAACACTACACATGAGGAAAGTAACACTTAACATGAGGAAAGTAACACTTAACATGAGGAAAGTAACACTAAACATGAGGAAAGTAACACTACACATGAGGAAAGTAACACTACACATGAGGAAAGCAACACTACAAATGAGGAAAGTAACACTAAACATGAGGAAAGTAACACTACACATGAGGAAAGTAACACTACACATGAGGAAAGTAACACTAAACATGAGGAAAGTAACACTTAACATGAGGAAAGTAACACTACACATGAGGAAAGTAACACTTAACATGAGGAAAGTAACACTTAACATGAGGAAAGTAACACTAAACATGAGGAAAGTAACACTAAACATGAGGAAAGTAACACTACACATGAGGAAAGTAACACTACACATGAGGAAAGTAACACTAAACATGAGGAAAGCAACACTAAACATGAGGAAAGTAACACTTAACATGAGGAAAGTAACACTAAACATGAGGAAAGTAACACTAAACATGAGGAAAGTAACACTACACATGAGGAAAGTAACACTTAACATGAGGAAAGTAACACTACACATGAGGAAAGTAACACTTAACATGAGGAAAGTAACACTTAACATGAGGAAAGTAACACTAAACATGAGGAAAGTAACACTTGACATGAGGAAAGTAACACTACACATGAGGAAAGTAACACTTAACATGAGGAAAGTAACACTAAACATGAGGAAAGTAACACTTAACATGAGGAAAGTAACACTAAACATGAGGAAAGTAACACTTAACATGAGGAAAGTAACACTACACATGAGGAAAGTAACACTTAACATGAGGAAAGTAACACTACACATGAGGAAAGTAACACTTAACATGAGGAAAGTAACACTACACATGAGGAAAGTAACACTACACATGAGGAAAGTAACACTACACATGAGGAAAGCAACACTACAAATGAGGAAAGTAACACTAAACATGAGGAAAGTAACACTACACATGAGGAAAGTAACACTTAACATGAGGAAAGTAACACTTAACATGAGGAAAGTAACACTAAACATGAGGAAAGTAACACTACACATGAGGAAAGTAACACTACACATGAGGAAAGCAACACTACAAATGAGGAAAGTAACACTAAACATGAGGAAAGTAACACTACACATGAGGAAAGTAACACTACACATGAGGAAAGTAACACTAAACATGAGGAAAGTAACACTTAACATGAGGAAAGTAACACTACACATGAGGAAAGTAACACTTAACATGAGGAAAGTAACACTTAACATGAGGAAAGTAACACTAAACATGAGGAAAGTAACACTAAACATGAGGAAAGTAACACTACACATGAGGAAAGCAACACTACAAATGAGGAAAGTAACACTAAACATGAGGAAAGTAACACTACACATGAGGAAAGTAACACTACACATGAGGAAAGTAACACTAAACATGAGGAAAGCAACACTAAACATGAGGAAAGTAACACTTAACATGAGGAAAGTAACACTAAACATGAGGAAAGTAACACTAAACATGAGGAAAGTAACACTAAACATGAGGAAAGTAACACTACACATGAGGAAAGTAACACTACACATGAGGAAAGTAACACTTAACATGAGGAAAGTAACACTAAACATGAGGAAAGTAACACTAAACATGAGGAAAGTAACACTTAACATGAGGAAAGTAACACTACACATGAGGAAAGTAACACTACACATGAGGAAAGTAACACTAAACATGAGGAAAGTAACACTAAACATGAGGAAAGCAACACTTAACATGAGGAAAGTAACACTTAACATGAGGAAAGTAACACTAAACATGAGGAAAGTAACACTTAACATGAGGAAAGTAACACTAAACATGAGGAAAGTAACACTTAACATGAGGAAAGTAACACTAAACATGAGGAAAGTAACACTAAACATGAGGAAAGTAACACTTAACATGAGGAAAGTAACACTAAACATGAGGAAAGTAACACTTAACATGAGGAAAGTAACACTAAACATGAGGAAAGTAACACTAAACATGAGGAAAGCAACACTAAACATGAGGAAAGTAACACTTAACATGAGGAAAGTAACACTAAACATGAGGAAAGTAACACTAAACATGAGGAAAGTAACACTTAACATGAGGAAAGTAACACTAAACATGAGGAAAGTAACACTAAACATGAGGAAAGTAACACTAAACATGAGGAAAGTAACACAACTACTAGAAGACACATAGGCGGATCCAGATGGGGCGTGGGGGGGGAGCAGGTCCAGGGGATCTGGACCCCCACCCAATCCTTTGAAAACCAAATGTAGTATGTAAGGATAAGGTGAGGTGAGGTGAAATTGGGTTTAACGTCGCGTCCAAGATTATTGCACTTATATAGCGACGTGCATGCACGTGTATGTGTGTGTGTGGCTGCTTGTACTAGTCCGGACTGATGCCGATTTATAGTGCTAGCTCACTGAGATACCATGCCGCAGTTTAACATGAATACCCCTCTCAGACACAGTATACTGACTCCGAGCCGACCAGTCCTTGTTTAAGACCCTTAATGCCGAGCGCCAGACAGGGTAACAACAAGTACAATCTTTTAACGTCTTTTTGTGTGACGCGGCCCGGGATCGAACCCTGGACCTTCCACTCTCCAGGCGGACGCTCTACCACAAGACCACGGAGGCGGTCCATTGAAGGATAAGAATTTATGGATGAACAACTTCTTTATTACAAAATAAGAGCAACGTTTTGGTGTAGGTTCTAACACCGTTATCAAGCAAGTCATGTTTCGGTGTAGGTTCTAACACCGTTATCAGTTATCAAGCAAGTCACGTTTCGGTGTAGGTTCTAACACCGTTATCAAGCAAGTCACGTTTCGGTGTAGGTTCTAACACCATTATCACGCAAGTCACTTGCTTGATAATGGTGTTAGAACCTACACCGAAACGTCGGTCCTAATTGTAATAAAGAAGTTGTTCATCCATAAATTCTTATCCTTACTTAGTGTTCCAACTGCCAAATGCCTATCAAAGAAGTCAAATAAAGTATGTTGTAGGCAATAAATTGGACTGAGAGGATTTTGATATTTTGGACCTCCCTTTTAAAAATGCTGCATCCACCCTTGTAGATACTTCTTCATTTTAATCACCTAATCAGCTAAAACATTCAGGTAGGTCGGTAAAAAAACTATCTAAAAAAAACAATTTTAAATATCTTTAAGGATTTCCTTAAAATGTTAAGTAGGTAGAAAAAAACAAATAACTAGTGGGGGTGGAAGTTCTTAAGATAGATTTTCTAGATTTTAATGATAGTATTTCAAATAATTTCGTACATGGGCATATTTTAACCGGGAATCTCCATGGGGTGTGAATATTAAAGAGGACAGATCTGTACCAAGCACCTAGCCCTAGAGAATAAATTAAAAAATGAATCCTACTCAAGTCTAGTATCATTTGGCAAATTTAGATTGCCTCAGCTCTGAAATCAAGCATTGTTCTGGGCTTCATTTGGATTTTATTCTTTATTTCGTTGATATAAAATTATGATATATTTTACATAAGATAACGATATTTCTGGGACAAAATGTTAGCCTAGGAACCAGCTTAAATAACATGCAGCACAAAAGCGAATAATCACATACTCAGCCACCTCCTTAATCTCCTTCTGAAAATTCAAGCTGTCGATGACAAAAATGATGGCCCTGGAAAAGTAAAAGAGACATTTATTGTGATGTACAATGTACTCATATGAATGTTTGTTTGTTTTTTTGTTTGTTATTTAATGCCGCACTCAGCAATATTTTAGCTGTATTGACGTAAGCCTGTAAATAATCGAGTCTGGACCAGACAATCCAGTGATTGACATCATGAGCATCGATCCACGCAATTGGGATATGATGACATGCATCAACCAAGTCAGCGAGCCTGACCATCCGATCCCGTTAGTTGCCTCTTACGGCAAGCACAGTCGCCTTTTACGGCAAGCATGGGTTGCTGAAGACGTATCCTAACCCGGATCTTCACGGGTCTGTCCTCATGAAGTATGAACGTACAGATTTAGCAGACCCATGTGACTGATGCAGCATGTCCTGGTTTATCGTTATATTCTGATGTATTGTTAAATATCATTTAACAGTTTTGCTTTTTGAACGTGGTCTGTGCCTATAGCATGAAAATTATGTTTGGTCCAGTGAGCTCAGACATTAAAATTCGTTAAAATCATGGGTGAGTGAGTGAGTGAGTGAGTGAGTGAGTTTGGTTTAACGCCGCTTTTAACAGTACTCCAGTTATATCACGGCGTGTCAGCTTAATGTGGTAGGAAAGCCCTCAGACGTTTACCACTTCGGTGAACCCCACGAGCACGGGTATGGTGCTGACAAACCTAGAAACATAATCGGGGCGAACCGGGATTCGAGCCCACAATCATAGGTTTCTGGCGTGCCCATACAATCATGACAACAGAATAAATCTACTGAAGGTGTTTGGCACAGACTGCCATCTATTGATATACATGTATTTACATGAGTGAGTGAGTGAGTGTGTGGTTGAACGCCGCTTTCGCAATTAAAAGTAATAAATGGGCTTCACACCTTGTACCCAGGTGAAGACTGAACCCCCACCTTCCGCATGATGAGTGAACACTTTAACCACTAGGCTACCCCACTGCACTATTATATATTGAACGATGCACACTAACAAGAGGCCGAATGCTAATATGTCAGGAGTTCTATACACTGATTCATCACAAGTTCAATAATCAATCATTGATTGCTATTTCAAACAAAATGCGTATTTCTGATTACATGCAATGTTATATTTTCTTACCTGATGCTAAACCTATAGCACCGTGTAGTGTCAGGTAAGGTGAAACTTATCAATCTTGACATTAGAAAAAATTCTGTACACTGCATATCGACAGAAAGAAAACAAAAACACAATCAGATATTTTTGTTTTTCAGATATTATGGCCATTATATATTAATTAATAGATTGTTATCCCTTCCATCAAACAAACACTTTGCCTCGTGTCATCTTATTGTCTAAGCATATGAAGAATAACCCATCAGAGCTCCAGATAAGCTGCGTATCTGCGTGAAATACGCATCAGAAATGCAGAAATACACAGTAAAATATAATCCAAGCGTATCAAATACGCAACGAACATTACAGATACGCTATAAAAATGAAACCTGTGCGCAACATCAAAATATTGTGAAGTAAACCTGCGTATTCGATTAGCAAATCAGCAACTTATTTTGAAATCATAAACGGGCATTCCGTCAACCTTGCCAAACTCCACGATGACAGTCACATCATGATCATTTGCCATCACACTTTCTTGTGGTATTTTTGAGTCCTATAAAGCTCTCGAACCCACACGACACCAGTTTGCAGGGACTAGATGAATAGTGTTTTTAAATATTTAACTTAAATACCCACATGTGTAAAAACTAGTGGGTAACAGAAATTTGAATATGCAGATAGAATTACTGATACCAGTGTTCGAAATACCTGCCTGCCCGACCGTCCAAGACGGGTTGATTTCAACTCGCGCTGCCAGATTTTCAAATCCCCCTGCCCGACGGTCGGGTTATATTTCATATGTGAAAATATTCTAAGTATTTCCTGATGATAAGCATTAATTCACATGTAAAGATGAATGATAAAATGTAACCCAAAAGAAACCCCGTTAGCTTATCCTGAGAAACATATGATTATAGTGGGCAGGCAGGTTTTGGTCAGGGCTGGCAAGTATTTCAGCTAGCCAGTCCTGTGGTCTGGCTGAAATTTTTGGGAGTTTCATACCCTGCTGATACCCAATGATTTTAAAATGCATGGGTAAAATACCCACAACACCAAAAGCTTATCTGGAGCTCTGACCCATAGAAACTGTCAAATGTAGAGATACCTTGCAAGCCCCTTGTTATCCTCCATTGTTTGGAACCTTAATCTCTCATGGCCAGGCAGGTCGATGACTCGCAGACTTTTCTAAAAACAAAGTTTTTGTAACAATATTCAGCGATAAAAGTGAGTGAGTGAGTGAGTGAGTATGGTTTTACGCCGCTTTTAGCAATATTCCAGCAATATCACGGCGGGGGACACCAGAAATGGGCTTCACATATTGTACCCATGTCAGGAATCGAACCCGGGTCTTCGGCGTGACGAGCGAACGCTTTAACCACTAGGCTACCCAACCGCCCCGCGATAGAAACTGGCACTGGTCCTAAAGTCCTTTCTAATGTGTAAAAGACCAGTAAAAATTTGCCATTTTGCTATGTGTTGTCATTACAGGACTAGTGGACTAAAACTGTTAGTTTCTACGGCTGTATTTGTCACACAGGCAAAGATGTCTCTTTGCTAATGTGTCAGAAAGACCAGTAAAAATTTGCCATTTTGCTATGTGTTGTCATTACAGGACTAGTGGACTAAAAATGTTAGTTTCTACGGCTGTATTTGTCACACAGGCAAAGATGTCTCTGAAGTTTGGTCTCTCCCACAGTATTGTCTTTAAATGGAGAGAGACAGAAGAGAGAAGTTGGATTGTATCCTCCAAACTGATTTCAGTTATACACAAGTACATGTGTGACAACGCATCAGTTGGGGGGGGGGGGGGGGGGAGAAGGCCTAATGTTCTGCAGCTGTAAGACCCCCAACCCCTGAATATCAAATGGTGCTCCCTTATAAGATCTGTCAAGGTTATTATTGTTTTTCTGGAGGTCAGAAATATAATCAGGATAATTTCCTAAAAGGGATTCTCAAGCACATGATATATATTACTTAAAAGAACAAAAACGTAATCAAAAAGGTGATCAAAATAAGCATATATATATTTTGTCAGAGGGGAACACAAAGTACGTGATCTAGACTACCAGTTGTCGGACTTTCATTTTGTGGAAGCCTCAGTGGCTGAGATCGTTGACTTTGTTTTATGGCGATTAGGTGCCTCACTCTGACAGAGTGGGTTTGAATCCAGGGCGGGACTCAACCCAAAAAGTATGAGAATCTGTACTTTACTGGAGAAAAATCCAAAATATCCCAAATATAACATTTGTTACATTTAACCACTTTGTAAATGGCATTGTGTGTTCTCTTAAGTTTTTGAAGTTCTGCAAAAACATTCAAAACAAGGAGTGAGTGAGATACCATGCTGCAGTTTAACATGAATATCCCACTCAGATACAGTATACTGACTCTGAGCCAACCAGTCCTTGTTTTAGCCCCTAAATGCATCTTTTAACGTCTTTTGGTATGACGCGGCTGGGGATCGAACCCCAGACCTTCCGCTCTCCGGGCGAACGCTCTACCACTAGACCACAGAGGCGGTCTTCACATTCATAAATTCTCTTCCTTGTAAAATTGGCTTAATAAAACAATAACATACTTAGCTTATGTTTATGTTTTGTGCAGAACACTGAAAATATTAAATCAGTTTTTACCTGGCTCAGAAAATATTTACTTGCAGACTGTGCACTTACATTTGTGTCTGCCACCGTGTAACTCCCCGAGTTTGACTTGGTGGATGTATAGGTCTCCTTGTATGCCTTGTACACAAGCTGGGAAAGTGAAAATAACATGGGTTATATTCATATATATAGAATCTGATCCGTTTAGTACAGAGAGACATGAAAGCCAAAAGATGCTAAAGTGATGCAGGTCTTAAACGTTAACTACTTTAGTGAAACCTACAAGCACTGGGAATGTATTTTGTTTGGTTTGTCCGTGAAGATCCAGGCTAGAATAGGTCTTCAGCAACCCATGCTTGCCGTAAAAGGTAACTATGCTAGTCGTAAGAATATTGCTGAGAGCGGCATTAAACAACAAACCAACCAACCAAATCGTTTTATGCTGCACTCAGCAATATTCCAGCTATAAGATGGCAGACTGCAAATAATCGAGCCTGGGCCAGACAATCCATTGATTTATTTTGCATATCTTATGCAAATCAACAGTTTATCTGGAGCTCCACACCATGATCATTGTTACGATTGTTGTCATCTTACCCTTGAGAAAAGCAGGGTCTTGCCAGCATCACAAATACCAAGGAGCAGGACGCCTCGTCTTTTGTTTTGTTTCCCACTAAGGAAGGCAAATATTACTGAAACACAAGGTGAAACAACCATCACTGCAACAATGTGAAATATAAATGATAAAAAACATCTAAAAAGTCATCAGTGTCAATCATGTATGTGCCAGCTGTTTGCTGCAATGTAACACTACAATCAAGTTTGTCCAAATTTAATGATGATATTGTTATCATGGTTATAGTGTCAAATTCTAGTGATAGGTGGATGGCTTCAGAAGGAAAAGAGAGAGAGAGAGAGAGAGAGAGAGAGAGAGAGAGAGAGAGAGAGAGAGAGAGAGAGAGAGAGAGAGAGAGAATGAAATATGTTTGGGGGAGTGAGGGAGAGAGAGGGGGCATATAAACATGTCAAATAAAATGAGGGTGGAGATTATCACAGTCACACCCCTACCCCTATACCCCCTAGTCCCTAATGCTGGATAACGAGACTACCATGATGTGAAATGGCACGGAACAAATACTCACACCTAAAATTACACGACGGTACTGACAAGGACCCCTTTCATTTCAAACACTGTTAACGAAATACATCGTAATTTCTAACGCTGTTGTATATAATTTTCAAAGCATTAGAAATGTCGAACAAACAGAAGAAAATGTGTCCAACATGACTGAAGAAAACAGGTCGAACTTATCGGAAAACATATTGAATAAATCATCCGACACCAAAATATTGCCATATGGTAAACCATATGGCCCTGTGTTTTAGCGTGGGTAACAGTCACGACAAAATAAGAAAGAAAGAACATACCAAGAGTTAACAATCCTACAACGACGGCGACTAAAATACCGATGACTGTTGGATCTCCGGCTTGAACACCATTTTTCACATAGGAGACAAACTCGTTCATGCTGTCGTTCGCCATGATGTGTCAACTGGCTCCTAACACTACTTCCGCTCTGATAATAAGCCGGATCAGTCTGACCGGGACGTTCCTTTTCAACCGAGTCACAACTCAACAAACTCGCCTCCGGCAGACTTGACTGTTCTAAAACTGTTACTTACCCAACGGCTAACTAGTGTTAGCTAAGATCAGAAATTAGGGTAATAAAATGTGACATCATTCATGACACTATTATAGTCTGGAATGGAATTAGATTATATCATTGGGATAAAAAGGACCAAACAATTTGGTCAAAACGGCTCACTTGTCTGGTCAAAACGGCTCGCTTGTCTGGTCAAAACGGCTCACTTGTCTGGTCAAACTGATTCTCGTGTCCTGTCAAAACGAATCTGTGAAATAAACGATTAAAAACAAAACAAAATATTTTATACTCGTTTTATATTCATTAAAAGTTTCACTATAATATGGTATAGTCCAGAGCTCCAGATAAGCTTTTGGTGTTGTTGGTATTTTACTCGTGCATTTTAAAATCATTGGGTATCAGTAATTCTATCTGGGTATTCAAATTTCTGTTAACCACTAGTTTTTACACATTGGGTATTTAACTTAAATATTTAAAAACACTATTTATCTAGTCCCTGCAAACTGGTGTCGTGTGGGTTCGAGAGCTTTAAAGGACTAACAAATACCACGATACTTCCACAAGAAAGTGTGATGGCAAATGATCATGATGTAACTGTCATCGTGGAGTTTGGCAAGGTTGACGGAATGCCCGTTTATAATTTCAAAATAAGTTGCTGATTTGAGTATCGAATACGCAGGGTTACATCACAATATTTTGATGATATGCACAAGGTTTTTTTGGGTAGCGTATCTGTAATGTTCGTTGCGTATTTGATACGCTTGGATTTTATTTTACTGCGTATTTCTGCATTTCTGATGCGTATTTCACGCAGATACGCAGCTTATCTGGAGCTCTGTATAATAGTTGAATTTAGTTCAGTGCGAACCTATTGCTGCGTTTCAAAATGGAAATCACCTCGTGACAAGAAACATGTATTATAAGAATGAATTCACAGCGCGCCGAGATAAACAACTGATTACATTTAACTAAACAAACGAGTTTTGTATGTGATCATGAATATTCATATAATACATCATTCAATTTCGACATGATGTGTTTATGTATATTGTTAACGTCATTGGCCCATTGTCTACGATCACCGTCTTGTCTCATTTAATGACACACAAGGACCTATTGAAAACCAACTGCAGTTGTATGTTAATTGTAGGCAGTAAAATATACTGAGAGGGGATTTTTATATTTTGGACCCCTCACTTTTAAAACTGCCGGATCCGTCATTGTGTTAAGGAGATGTTTTCATTGGAAACAATTGTTCAGACTTGAAATCCGGGAATCCTTACCCGACTAACATAGTTCTACTTTGAATCCACCTCATACATACTTACTAATAGCATTCGTCACTACTCGCCCCTTACCGTAACCTGCAAGATGATCGCTATTCGGCTTGTCCCGGAATAACACGAGTTGGTCACGAATGTCAATGACAAAGAAAACTAGCTGATTACCAGCCAAAGCAGACGTCAAATCAGCCCTCTCAGAGCACCGGCCAAAAATCCCAAACCATTATATTCAGTTTGAAAGCAGACGTCAAACAAGCCCTCTCAGACCACCAGCCACAGATCCCAAACCATTAAATTCAGTTTGACAAAGTCAAAATTCTCTCAACCAAACATCAGGACTTCACCGAAAGGAAACTCTCAGAGGCGATAGAATTCCGCCGTCACACTTCTTTGATCGACAGAGATCGAGGGTGTTACATCTCGTCTGTCTTTGAGGATCTAATCAAAGGACCTTAATTTATAATTAGCACCTAATCAGCTTGCCACAACGTTTAATCCTTATCTTTACTGTATAGGTACTTACGTATCTGACTGAATTATCTGTGATATTTGTTATATATTTACGGCTTATCAAAGCATCTCATGCATATATACCTCCCTTCACATGGTGTAAGAATCTACATCGAAGCGTTGCTACATGTAACAAACCAAAAGTTGTTATCGATAGGGTTGTACGTTTTCCTGTTTACTCACCAACTCCTAGAATGCTTCAGTGACATATGTGTTTTCAGACTAGGATCGTGAAGATCAGTAAGAAAACACATACCGTATTTGACGTAATAAGCGCTCCGCTCTAATAAGCGCCCACGGCGATATTTGTTAATATATTGGCAAGTGAACAATCCCAATTAGCACCCCTTCCGATTGATCAATGTACAGTAAACTACGGTTATAACGAACACGCTTATAACGAACTGACGGATATAACGAACTTATTTTTTTGATCCCGACTATTTGCTGTTGTTATACTGTATATATGCTTATAACGAACTACGGTTATAACGAACTAAAATTAGTAGTCCCTTTGAGTTTGTTATAACCGTAATCTACTGTATACACAAGAGTTATTTTTTCGTGTATAATACGCACACGTGAGTTTGTGCACCCTTAATTATGGACAATTAAATTCTGGAAAAATATATTCGTCGTATATAAACAGTTCAGGCTGTTTTTTCCACCAAAATAATATTCTATTTCTAATTTTGAGAGCCCCATGGGCGCATATTACGTCGAATACGGTAACTAATAGAACAACATGTTTATCGCATCTCGTGAATGAAACAGTTGACATTTTCACTCTTGGCTGCGTCACTCTTGAAATCATCACGTGTGTCAGATCATTCCATGAGACGAACATGTTATTTGACAAGAATAGCCAAATAGCCTCTATTTTCGGGGCGGTCGGGTAGCCTAGTGGTTACAGCTTTCGCTCGTCACGCTGATGACACGGGTTCGATTCCCCACATGGGTACAATGAGTGAAGCCCATTTCTGGTGTCCCCCGCCGTGATATTGCGGGAATACTGCTAAGAGAGTGAGAACCACACTCACTCACTCACTTTACATTTTTAGTCTGATATTTGACTGGTCCATTTTGACTAACAGCGGTCCGTTTTGACCAAATTGGCTGGCCCGTTTCAAGTGGTATCGTCTACAGGATTATTTGGTTTGTTTGTTTGTTAGAACCAACAAACTTAATATATGAAGTGTTTGTTTGTTTGTTTTTAACGCCTAGCAGCAATATTCCAGCTATATGACGGCGGTCTGTAAGTAATCGAGGCTGGAACAGACAATCCAGTGATTGACAATATGAGCATCTGTTATTTGGTAGAATGTTACGCAAATAATTCTATGTAAATTGGTGTATATGCTGTTTGATATATAACTTTCATCTGCATGTCGACGTGTTTATGATTTTCTGTATTCCCAAATGCTACAACGTTACATGAACGGGGTATAGTATCCAGTTGTGCCTCTCTTCCAAAATCTGGGCGGTTGGATGACCTAGTGGTTAAAGTGTTCGCTCGTCACGCCGAAGAACCGGGATCGATTCCCAACATGGGTACAATGTGTGAAGCCCATTTCTGGTGTCCCCCGCCGTGATATTGCTGGAATATTGCCAAAAGGGGCGTAAAACACTCACTCATCCGAAAACAGGACCCTGGGATCTTGTTCAACATGGCAACGCGCGTACATCGTCAGTCACTTTCTACAGGGCCCCATTCTACAAGGCGATCGTAGAGGTACGACAGTTGTAAGTCTACGTTAAACTATGAGAGTTACGATCGTCTTTGTGCTACGATCGCTTTGTGGAACGGGACCCAGGTCAATAACATCAATGTTTTGCCCATTCGTCACCACTCGCCCCTTTCCGTGACCTGCAAGATGACTCGTCCCCCATTCGTCACCACTCGGCCCTTTCCGTAACCTGAAAGAAGACTCGTCCCCCTATCGATGAATGTTATGTGCGAAAATACGACAAACCAATCAGAATGCGCGTATGATTTCAAGTTCTTCGTCAAAGAATCCCTCAGAAATAATTTTTGATTTTACATATGTCTTGCATCTAAAAATATACTCAAGACACAGTTTCATGTGTTCAATCATACTGTATAATTCCGCACGTCCCGATGTGCTTTAAATTGCATCTGAAATATACATAATATGTGGGGAAAGATATGTGAACCATTAGGCAACGAGTTGACAATTGTTTTTGGTATGCCCGTTTGCGCTAAGACGGATCCCGGTCGCAAAAATGGCCATGTGAGGGGCACGAGTCGCTATTCGGCTTGTCCCGGAATAACACGAGTTGGTCACGAATGCGTTTTGCCTTGACCAAACCATCCTGAACCTCAGGCGTGGCTAAATCCAGGCACTTGTAGAAGAATGGGGTCGAATACCGAATGACGTCACCTGACGTCTAACAAGCTCTGCAGGACGTCGCGTGTGGGCGTGTCTTAGCCATTGGTGGTATTGCGATATTGTGTGATCATTTCAGTTTCAACCGTATTTGGTTTACAGAACTGACACAAATATTCCTATGTCCTTGTTATCCTCGTTGGTTTTGTTTTGTACGTTGTTTAACGCCGCACTCAACAATATTCCAGCAATATGACAGGCGTCTGTAAATAATCGAGTCTGGACCAGATAATCCAGTGATTGACAACATCAGCATCGATCCTCGCAATGGGGCTACGATGACATGCATCAACCAAGTCAGCGAGTCTGACCACCCGATCCCGTAAGTTGCCTCTTACGACAAGCATAGTCGCCTTTTACGTCAAGCATGGGTTGCCGAAGGCCTGTATTTTAACTGCAGTACATTATGAAACTTATTTCATGATTAGAAAGGCTACATGTTTTATTATGTTATTTTTCGTCAAACAGGACATATAGTTCAGTGTAGTTTCTTCTGCTCGTCAGTGTACTTTACGCTCCTAACATTACAGCTATTTGTTCTTCATATTTTGAGTTTTTATTCTAGTTTCAGCTATCCGCTTTTGAGTTTCAATGTTTGCAGGCAAAATTAATATTTACATGTTCGTGCAAATTTCTCAGTTTTTTCATTCAAAGTTTCAACATACACAATTTCTTGTTTAGCCTTTTATTTTCTTTAGTTTTCTGCAGTGTGGTGATTTCTTGAAGCAAGGTCTAACAACCTTTCAAATTTCGCAAAAAGTGTGAAAACCGGTGTGATCAAGGTCAAATTTCATCTTATTATATACTTCAGTGTGAAAGACTGAGTTTTCTTAAGTTGAGAAGAGTGATATTTTCAATGCAGTGAACACAACACTTGATATTTCACTGCAGTGAACATAACACTTTGACAACTATTGTCATGCAAGAGTTACCTCTTTATCGTAGGTGTCAAGTCCGTACACAAACTGTTGACGTCTTGTTTACGTTAGTTCCACACACACACACACACACACACACACACACACACACACACACACATATATATATATATAGAGAGAGAGAGAGAGGGAGGAGAGAGAGAGAGAAATATGTATGGGGGAGGGAGGGAGAGAGAGAAAGAGAGAGGGGGGCATAAAACATGTCAAATAAAATGAGGGTGGAGATTATCACAGTCACACCCCTACCCCTATACCCCCTAGTCCCTAAAGTTTCACTACTCCCAAATTCTGGATAACGAAAGAACCAGGATGTCAGTAGACACGGAATAAATACTAGTATATACGCACACCTGAAAATAACACGACGGTACTGACAAGGAACCCCCTTTCATTTCAAGAACACCTTCAACTCTTTTAAAGAGGCCATCCAATCAAATAACACTCTTTAAGGAGAGACATTCTGTGCTGTGTGGGATGAGGGTGAGGACCGCACTATCGAAACAAAAACTATTGTGGCAAATATGTCCAGGGTGTTGGTGAAACAAAACTTCAGATCCATCAGCAGTGCCCACCCCCAACTCACTACCACACTCACCTTACTACCACACCCACTCTCCATTACCATCCCCACCCCTCCCCACCCTCTCTCACTGGGTCTGTTCCTTAGAAAAGTGTTCGTTCCCACACTTGTCTACAAGTAATTTGACAATACCCTCATGGCGAGACTGTACCGCATAATGTAATGCTGTACGCCCATCACTGTCAGAAGCACATGGATTGGCTCCACCGTCCAGAAGTAGCTTCACGTTCTCTTCAACCTGCCACACCACTGCAAGGTGAAGTGGAGAACAGCCATCTCCATCCTGTACACGTGGATCTGCCCCTTTCTCTAACAGCAACTGTAACGTGAGGCCATCATCCCTTGTCCTTGCTGCACAATGTAATGGTGTCCTTCCATCACCGTCTGGTGCACTGTGATCCATCCCTGCTTTCAGAAGACGCTGCGCAACCTTCTCACAATGTCTCTGACTTGCAATATAGTGTAATGGGGTGCTTCCGTCTTTGTCCTTCAGATGCGGATCAACCCCTTTCTCCAGTAGGAACATCACAATAGATTCGTTGATGGCTCTCCTCGTTTGCCGACAAGCTGCATGGAGTAATGTTGCCTCTTCTATGTCTGTGGCATGTACATCCAGGCCTGCCTCCACAAGCCACTCTACAGCTTCCTCATCACCCTCTACGGCATAGAACAGGGCAGTTCTACCATACCTGTCCGTCCCATTAGTGGCCATGTTGTGAGAAGCGCTGAAGTACTGCATCTTCTCTACAGTGTCCCTCCGTGACCATGCAGCATAATGCATCACATTCCTGCCACAGTCGTCCACTGCATCTACTTCAGCGCCTTTCATGATGAGGTATTTTGTTGTGTCTAAATCACAGTTTTCTGTTACATGATGCAGCACCGTTTTCCCATCTTTGTATTTCCGATTCAGGTCAGCACCTGTATCACACAGGTATCTGACAGTCTGGATGTCACCGATCCCAGCTGCTTTAAGGACACACGTGTTTCCTTCAATGTCAGACTCATTAACGTCACTTCCCGCTTCCACAAGAGCTCTGACGGTTCCAACAGCCGACGTATCGTCCTTCGAACACTGGCTATCAGGGTATAAATATGCAAATGGTGTAGATCCATTGAGGTCTGTATCAATTACAGATGCTCCGTGGTTCAAGAGGATGTTGATGCCATCCAAATTCATATCCCTAGCAGCTACATGGAGTAGCTTTTCTCCAAATGAATTCTGTCTACTTGTTTCAGCTCCTCTTGTGATAAGGTATGTCATGCAGTCATAGTTACCATACGCTAATGCTAATTCAAGTGGACTGTCATCCTCGGTTACCGATCCATTCAAGACTTCATACATTGATACCCCTTTCTGTATGGAATATTCAATCAGTTCATGCATGCATTCTGTACCCCCGAATGCAGCTGCTTGTTGCACAGATGTGGAATGTTTGTATAGAAGGTCGGGAGCTCTGAACCTCTTCAATGGGTAGACATTCGGTTTCTGGAGAAAATATCTCAGAGCTGATGCATCTGGATGACTAGCTGACAACCACACAAGGTAATTAATGTCAATATCACACCCTGTAGAAAACAAGGCAACAATGATATCAAAGTAGAACCTTTCACCATTACCCTCATTCATTGAATGTCTTCCGTTCAAAGTTGTTCGACCAAGTTCCTCCAGTAAAATCACCAACTGGTTCTGGAACATTTCTGCATGTTGTCCATTTTGTTTCAGCTTTGCCACCAGCAACTGTACCAGGTAGGTATTTCCGTTCATGACAGCAAGACTGAACAAGTCCTCGAGATCAATCACACTTTCGATCTGGCTCTCCAGGTGCTGGTAAATATCACACATTGTGTTTTTATCACATTTTGAATGACACAGTGTCCTGAAACAATCCACATCCGGAGACACCCCTATCTGACGCAACTCACTGATGATATCGTCATCCTGAACATAAACAGCACAGGCCAAATCAGTTGACGTTAAGTTAAACCCGTCTCCCATTCTTGACAGCACCAGTTTCATGACATGTTTATGCTTATTCAGTATGAAAGCAATGGACAGTTTATTGTATGTAAACATATGAATTCTGTTACCTAGCAACGTAGGATGAGGAACCGAAACAGTTGCTGGTTTGAAATCGTGGAGTAACAGTTTCCTGAGCTCCTCATCTGTCCATGTTCGTAGAAGAAGCTGCACAAAGTCCTCGTGGTGGAATGCGGGATGGCTGAGAACATGTCCATCACCAGATTCCAACAGGTTGGTGATCCGACCAACCGGCGCTGGGAAACAGTGTTCTGGTAGACACAGAGTATTCCCAGTATCGCCATCAGCCTCAGTCCGAACCAACTCGATCAACATGTCAGGAGAACATACGTCAATACACAAGTCTGGATACCTCTTGGCAAAGTTGATGAAGACAGCGTCGTGTATGAACTGATGCTTGAACGCGTATCCGAGTCCGGTGTGTCTCAGGTACGTGCCACACAGGGAGTCTGCCTTGTCCCGTAAATAGGAAAGAGTCACTTCAGCTGTCATATGACAACACTCCTTCAAATTCGCAATAAGCGTCCCAATCTTGCATTTAATGGGATGGATATGTCTAACATCCAACTCTCCCTTACACATGAGTACTATCAATAAGACCAGGTAACCAATACCGTCATTGACCTGAAGTTTGTGCACCTCAGCAAGTATAAATTCGTTCGGTTGAAGGAAAAATGTAATCCCTTTTGTCTGAGCTTCCTTACTGCTTGCAAAAAACACACAACACTGAACAAATCCAAGTGAGATCTCCATCTCATCTACCCGAACGAAATCAGCTTCGCTGATGTGGAGATCACATATTTTTAGCAGCATGTTGCTTTTTTCATTACTGGTTAAGGGGTACTTGTTCCCATCCATGTCAACACACAGAGCCTTCTTGACAATGTCATATTTCTTCATCCTGTATTTACATAAGATGGCGATCTCGGATCTGGATGTGAGGATACAGAAGATATCGCCCGACTCAGCCTGAGGCCACATAATATCAAAATATCTTTCACATTCTTGGATGCGATCACCATTCAAGTTGTTTGAACCATATATGTCGTCAATCAACACCACAAACTTTGTTTTGTTAAACGTCTTTGGTATGAAGTCCCACTGCTGCCATTGGGATATATTGACTGGTTTTCGGCCTGTTTTCTTTGAAATATGCGACAGCAGACGCAAGGCAAGTCTGGTTTTACCCGAGCCTGACTTCCCCTTGATGAATATTGAACCGTATTGATGGAGAAGACGGAACGCAGTTCGGGCAGTACGGGTTGATACGTATGGTTTTGCTTCAGCCTCATCAATAAGTTCCCAGGTTGAACCTAAAATTCAGTAAATCAAATCTTGTTCATAAAAGGCACTCGATTACCGGACATCATCGCAAAACAATGTTTCACATGAACATAATCTCCTTGTTAAAGAACATTATCAGAATCAGGTCAAAATAGGATTAGGGAAATTTTATAAAAAGACAACCAATTCCTAAAATGAAGTAAAAGAAATATCTGTCCTCAGGTTTTAAAGATTAAATATGCACTGTTAGTTGGTTTGTCTGGACCACATCCGTGATCATGGTTTTTAAAAGTGGAAAACATTTTAGACCTGCATAATTTCGTCCTTGCTCTAACATCAGGGTTTTTCTTTGTTTGTTTCTTGTTAACGATGCACTCCGCAATATTTCAGCTATATGACAGCGGTCTGTAAATCATTGAGTTTCGATCAGACAATCCAGTGACTGACATCATGAGCATTGGTCTGCGCAATTGGGATACAATGACATGCATCAACCAAGTCAGTGAGCGTGACCACCCGATCCCGTTAGTCGCCTCTTATGACAAGCATAGTCGCTCTCACATCAAGCTGACATATACTGTTCCAAATGGCGTTAAACAAAACTCACCCACTCAATAACGACAATGCTGTAAAATTATTTTCTATTAGTTTCTATTATCGTCAGTTTTCAGTTGGTACCCATGACTACTTTGATATACAACCACTCAACACCCCCCACCACCAGGGTTTTCACCAATGTTTGATTCTTTTTCTTTTTCTTCAGGACATGCGGTGAACAGATACTGTTTATGTAAAACCTGAGGAAAAGTATTTTCCCCCAATAAAGGGTCAGTCTCTTGGATCATGGCTTTCATTTCTGGTATATGTACAGCGGTCGAAATCTGTTTCATGCTGATAACTTAACTCTGCGCTATTCCTGCTTTATGACAGCGGCCCTGGCCTGGAAGAAACAACCAGTGACCGGCATTATGAGCAGCGATACACGCTGTCAGCTACAATGACACACAGTTAACCATGTAACCGAGCCAGGGACCAATTCCACAAAGCGATGTTTGCACTGAGGCGATCGTAACTCCCATACCTTAGCAAAGACTTACGACAATCGTAGCGCTAAGATGACTTTGTGGAAGGCACCCCTGACCACACAAGCACAATGCGGTCTTAGTTCTACAATCATCATAACTCCCATACCTTAGCAAAGACTTACGACAATCGTAGCGCTAAGATGACTTTGTGGAAGGCACCCCTGACCACACAAGCACAATGCAGTCTTAGCGCTACAATCATCATAACTCCCATACTTTAGCAAAGACTTACGAGGATCGTAGCGCTAAGATGACTCTTTAAAACGGGACCCCTGACCACACAAGCACAATGCTACCTGATCGATTCAGTCACCTCGTACGATAACATAAATTGCAAGGATCCCATTCTACACCATAATCCTACCATGGCATATGTAATACTGGATCAAACAACACACTATATCGGCACATATACATGTATATATTTTTGCCCAGTGATGGTCCATCCATTAACACTTTCAATAATGTCACCCAGGGATATACTTACTGACAAGGTTTTCAAATGGAGATGCGCTGGACTGGGCAGTTCCTGTGGAAAAAGCAGATGTTTCTATAAACAAAAAACTAGCTCCGTTTGCAAAACCAAACTTCGTTTCTTGATATGGGCATCGATGATGCGGTAACCTGTTCCCTTTGATAACATTTTCAGAAAACAAATTTAGTTTAATGCGTAGCCATGATACGACTTGTAATTACCTGCTCTTCTCCAACACGTTTTTTGGTGGAACATTTTATGAACCAAATTTAGTGTCCATGTTGTTATTTTGGTGGAACATTTTATGAACCAAATTTGATGTCCACGTGGTTATTTTGGTGGAATATTATAAGAACCAAATTTGGTGTCAACATGGTTATTTTGGTGGAATATTATATGAACCAAATTTAGTGTCCACATGCTTATTTTAGTGGAACATTTCATGAACCAAATTTGGTGTCAACATGGTTATTTTGGTGGAATATTGTTTGAACCAAATTTAGTGTCCACATGGTTATTTTGGTGGAACATTTTATGAACCAAATTTGGTGTCAACATGGTTATTTTGGTGGAATATTACATGAAGCGAGGTTACCCCCACCCCCCTCTGCCACGCAACACACTCACTCACACACACAAACACACACACACTCACTCACTCACTCGCTTGCTCGTGCACATCATGAAAATAGCTTCAACATTGCAGCATGTATGAAACCACATAGAATGTACAAAGTCGGTGCATAATATATAAGACAACCAAAAGAAGCTTTAAAATTG
Source organism: Haliotis rufescens (assembly GCF_023055435.1). Classification (NCBI taxonomy): domain Eukaryota; kingdom Metazoa; phylum Mollusca; class Gastropoda; order Lepetellida; family Haliotidae; genus Haliotis; species Haliotis rufescens. The sequence goes on from NW_025964388.1 coordinate 410,751, forward strand.
TGGATGAGTTTGATAACATGCAATGGCCCTCGTCCTGAAGGACACAGAGTGCTTTACCTTGATGTTCGATAGTGTTGATGACTGATGTCTTGCTCCTGATGGCAACCTCCTTCGCCTTGATACTGTTAATCAATATGACGTCTTCACACCCTCGTATGTTATTCACTGTGTGTGTAGCATCTACAAGGAAACAACCCCGTGAGACGCGGGATCAGACTCAGTAATATGATTGTTTACAGGCTGACGTCATTAATATAGTGCGGCATTTAACAACAATTCTACCATGAATTTGGAAATATTCGATTTCGATTGGTCAATCAGAGGTATCAAATCACAATAAACCCCCTCTTATTGAAACAGCCAATTTGACGACCGTATCACCACAGAAGCTAATATTTTTAGAATAATATTTTTTTTACAGTCATTGTCGGTAGGCATATTTCAACAATTGTATGTACAATTATAGGCTACAAAATGCAAAGTTGGGTTACTACAATATTCAAACTACAATATTTCATGCAAAAAACATGATATAAATCTACAAAGAGAATGTACTTTAATTTATTATTTGCGTCACAATAAGCGCTATGGCGCCATAATAGTAAAGTGCAGTGTTGAACGAAACCTTTGCAAGGCTTGCTTAGTTTTCTTTAGGGGTGCCCACTTCATGTTAACTTACGAGTGCTACATGCTTTCAGTGCCTAAAATAAATTTGTGTGAAGTATTATGGTGTAAACAAACTGCATGATGCTCATGATGTCAATCACTGGATTGTCTATTTGTTTAAATTCTTGACTGTATCATTTTAGTTCTATATTTTGAATGAAACAGCATATTTGCAGAAGATTTAACATATGAACAAGAGACAGTCCTGGATTTGTTATAGACATGTACAACCACTTACCCAGCGACATAAACGTGTTGACCGACACATCCATGTCCGCGTGTGGACTCAGATTGGCATCGACGGAGACTTGGGATCCATTTCTGTCTGAACACCCGGTGTTGAAGCCAGGTGCGACCGACTGGCGAACCATTGCTCGCTTGACAGCGTGAAGCGCCATCGGTTCTTCCTTCTGCTGCCGAGCTATCTGTATGTCATTTGAATCTTCGGATATGAATTCTGGGTAATTTCCGTCACAGACATTTTTGGTCCGTAATTTTGGCATCAGTTCATCGTGCAGTTGCACTCCCAGATCCATGTTATGTGAAACCTGTGGGTGATTTCTGTCACGAACATTTTTGGTCGGTAATTGTGGCATCAGTTCATCGTGCAGTTGCACTCCCAGATCCATGTTATGTGAAACCTGTGGGTGATTTCTGTCACGAACATTTTTGGGCGTGTCACAACAACTGTCCTCCATGTCGTCTACGTATCGGTTTGTGTTTGTTCGTTGTCTATCAGCACGAGTGAGTCCCCTAATGGTTGGGTGAAGTCCATCTTGGTGTTCCCACCTTAATATTTCTGGAATAGTATTAAAAGTTAAATGAATCCATATTCTTGTGGGAAAAATAATTTGTGAAAGAATGTTTGGTTCCGCCTTTAAGATGGTATAATATATCTTAAAGCATTGAGAGACCACCCGACCATACACCCCCCCACACACACCACACACCTTTAAGATGGAACAATATATCTTAAAGCAGTGAGAGACCACCCGACCATACACCCCTACACACACACCACACACCTTTAAGATGGAACAATATATGTTAAAGCAGTGAGAGACCACCCGACCATACACCCCCCCCACACACACCACACACCTTTAAGATGGAATAATATATGTTAAGCAGTGAGAGACCACCCGACCATACACCCCTACACACACACCACACACCTTTAAGATGAAATAATATATCTTAAAGCAGTGAGAGACCACCCGACCATACACCCCCCCCACACACACCACACACCTTTAAGATGGAATAATATATGTTAAAGCAGTGAGAGACCACCCGACCATACACCCCTACACACACACCACACACCTTTAAGATGGAATAATATATGATAAAACAGTGAGAGGCCACCCGACCATACACCCCTACACACACACCACACACCTTTAAGATGGAATAATATATGTTAAAACAGTGAGAGACCACCCGACCATACACCCCCCCACACACACCACACACCTTTAAGATGGTATAATATATGTTAAAGCAGTGAGAGGCCACCCGACCATACACCCCCACACACACACCACACACCTTTAAGATGGAATAATATATGTTTAAGCAGTGAGAGACCACCCGACCATACACCCCTACACACACACCACACACCTTTAAGATGGAATAATATATCTTAAAGCAGTGAGAGACCACCCGACCATACACCCCTACACACACACCACACACCTTTAAGATGGAATAATATATCTTAAAGTAGTGAGAGACCACCCGACCATACACCCCCCCACACACACACCACACACCTTTAAGATGGAATAATATATGTTAAAACAGTGAGAGGCCACCCGACCATACACCCCCACACACACACACCACACACCTTTAAGATGGAATAATATATCCTAAAGCAGTGAGAGACCACCCGACCATACACCCCCCCCACACACACCACACACCTTTAAGATGGAATAATATATGTTAAAGCAGTGAGAGACCACCCGACCATACACCCCTACACACACACCACACACCTTTAAGATGGAATAATATATGTTAAAACAGTGAGAGGCCACCCGACCATACACCCCTACACACACACACCACACACCTTTAAGATGGAATAATATATCTTAAAGCAGTGAGAGACCACCCGACCATACACCCCCCCCCACACACACCACACACCTTTAAGATGGAATAATATATGTTAAAGCAGTGAGAGACCACCCGACCATACACCCCCCCCCCACACACCACACACCTTTAAGATGGAATAATATATGTTAAAGCAGTGAGAAACCACCCGACCATACACCCCTACACACACACCACACACCTTTAAGATGGAATAATATATGTTAAAACAGTGAGAGGCCACCCGACCATACACCCCCCCACACACACCACACACCTTTAAGATGGAATAATATATGTTAAAGCAGTGAGAGACCACCCGACCATACACCCCTACACACACACCACACACCTTTAAGATGGAATAATATATGTTAAAACAGTGAGAGGCCACCCGACCATACACCCCTACACACACACCACACACCTTTAAGATGGAATAATATATGTTAAAACAGTGAGAGGCCACCCGACCATACACCCACACACACACACCACACACCTTTAAGATGGAATAATATATGTTAAAACAGTGAGAGGCCACCCGACCATACACCCCCCCACACACACACCACACACCTTTAAGATGGAATAATATATGTTAAAGCAGTGAGAGACCACCTGACCATACACCCCTACACACACACCACACACCTTTAAGATGGAATAATATATGTTAAAGCAGTGAGAGACCACCCGACCATACACCCCTACACACACACCACACACCTTTAAGATGGAATAATATATGTTAAAGCAGTGAGAGACCACCCGACCATACACCCCCACACACACACCACACACCTTTAAGATGGAATAATATATGTTAAAGCAGTGAGAGACCACCCGACCATACACCCCTACACACACACCACACACCTTTAAGATGGAATAATATATGTTAAAGCAGTGAGAGAACACCCGACCATACACCCCCCCACACACACACACACACCACACACCTTTAAGATGGAATAATATATGTTAAAACAGTGAGAGGCCACCCGACCATACACCCCCCACACACACACCACACACCTTTAAGATGGAATAATATATCTTAAAGCAGTGAGAGACCACCCGACCATACACCCCTACACACACACCACACACCTTTAAGATGGAATAATATATCTTAAAGCAGTGAGAGACCACCCGACCATACACCCCCCCACACACACACCACACACCTTTAAGATGGAATAATATATCTTCAAGCAGTGAGAGACCACCCGACCATACACCCCTACACACACACCACACACCTTTAAGATGGAATAATATATGTTAAAACAGTGAGAGGCCACCCGACCATACACCCCTACACACACACCACACACCTTTAAGATGGAATAATATATGTTAAAGCAGTGAGAGACCACCCGACCATACACCCACACACACACCACACACCTTTAAGATGGAATAATATATGTTAAAACAGTGAGAGGCCACCCGACCATACACCCCTACAC